>NW_026688126.1:10000-341859 GCF_030445035.2 Dasypus novemcinctus | reverse complement strand
TGTATATTGTATATATGAATTACTGTGATCTAAAACTCTTGTGAATATAAGCTTAATAATTAGAAAAAAGAAAAGAAAAAGATAGAACGTAGACACTGAGGAAATGATGGAAGTAGTTGCCTTGACAATTTGCATACAGGACAACACTTACTGCAGTGATGGAAGGCAAAACATCAAAAACAAAGCTTTTGCATTTTTAAATTTTTTGATACCCCAATTTATTTTTACCATAATTTTTCCAAATTAATATGTATTCTATATCTATCCTTTAAACTCATTGCTATATTCCATTTTACTATTAAGGCAACCTGGCAATATATTGGGCTTCACTTTTCAGGAAGCTTTGGATCATCAGAGAAGTTCAACAATGGCAGCAGAGAAATACTGGTGTGGGATGTTATTGACAGGGGACACATGATTGGCAGGGAGTTCTACAGGGCATATATCCAGGGTACATAAAAATGTTTGGATATTTTCATAGTGGATATGATTAAAAACAACAACTGCGGGAGTGCTGAGTTCCTAGCCAGGGGAGCTCTATCACAGTCCCTAAAGGAACAGCAACAATCCCCCAAGTGCAATGGCAAAGACCAAAAAAGAATGGAGATCCAACAATGAGCCCTTGATACTAATGACTATGCTTATGAGCCTGTGCACCTGAAATAAGAACAAGGCCTAGACCTGCAGGCTGCCTAAGAGTTATCTCCTGAGAGCCTCCATGTTGCTCAAATGTGGCCAGTCTTGAAACCAAAATCAGCATGTAAATGCATTGCCTTACCCCCAGCATGGGACATGACTCCCGGGGATGAGCCTCCCTGGTGTCGAGGGATTACTACCAAGTACCAGCTGATGATATAACTAGAAAATGACCTTGAATAAAAGGGTCAACTCGGATCAGCAGAATATCTCAGTCTACATATAATACCAGGAGTTAAAAATGCTTTTTGACCTGAATCAAGGGGGAAATGGAAAGGACAAGTGAGTTTATATGGCTATGAGTCTCCAAAAAAGAGCTGGGAGGTTATCAGAGGGTTTGCCTTTATGCACACCTCAGCAGAGTCCCAGAGACAAAGTAGATACAACCCCGGGTATTGGTTCTTCTGAGGGCTACAGAGACCCACAGGTTCTATGGTCATGGCAGATGGAGTTCAGTGCCATGTCAGTTGGCCCTTTTTTGGAGTTTGTGTTTCTGTGTGATGGAGCTGGACTCAGATGTGATCTTTTTTCACAAGCCTTTCTTGTTACTTTTACCAGAACTGTAGTTGATGCTGGGGTTTAAAATATACCCAGGGATCTGAATCTCTGGACTGACCATATGATAGCCAGGCCCTGAGCCTTAACAGACTTCAGCTCCTACACTATGATTTATTGGACTTACCTCACTCAGCTAACATGGAGTTGAAGAAGGTCAACCACACACCATGGAGTCAGGAGTGCCTACAACTGAAAGCAGGAGGATTGCATCCAGCATCCATGTGGAATCTAAGCCCCCTCTGGATATAGATGTGGAGTGGGCACAACCATTCCAAGGTCTACAGGATGCAGGAATTGAATATGGATTAGAATGGACTTACTGGTATTCTATTCATGAACTATTGTGATTAGTAATCTAAGAAAATGTGGCATTGGTGTGGAGAAAGTGGCCATGGTGGCTGCTGGGTGTGGGGAATGGGAGGAAGAGATGAGATGTTGTAGGCATTTTCAGGACTTGGAGTTGTTCTGGGTGATGCTGCAGGAACAGTTACCAGACATTGTATGTCCTCCCATGGCCTACTGAATGGGAAGTGGTTGAGTGTGGGCTATGATGTGGACCTTTGACCATGAGGTGCAGCAGTGCTCAGAGATGTATTCACCAAATGCAATGAATGTCTCATGATGATGGAGGAGATTGTTCCTATGGGGGGATGGAGTGGGCTGAGGGGATGGGGGGTATATGGGGACCTCATATTTTTTTAATGTAACATTAAAAAAATAAAGACAAAAAAAATAAACCATTGCTGTATGATAAAAAAAAAAGATAGTTGTTTCCAACCTCACTCCTCAAACAACCTTCATATACTGTTTATTGCAAGGATCTTGACAAGGGGATCCAGAGGCCATGCAATTCTTATCAGCTTTTCTGGTTATATCATGACCAACTCCATCAGATATTAATAATCCTCAAGGAGGTGCTGAGTTCCATCATGGTAAAATTTAAAACAGGTAAAAATACTAAATAAAGTCCTTTTTAGTGAAATCAGGCTTGTAAGAAAACTCTCTGTTAAAGTGTTAACTTAGATAAGGAAATTATTCAGGCTGCAACTCTGTAAACCCCTGCTGTCTACATAATAATGTAGTTGTGGGCTAGTTGGTGTTAATAGAATTAAACTCTTGGAGAAGGAGATAAACATAGCAACATTAGTATTCTGTTTTGTTTCCATGCTAATTCTGATTGGGCCTATTTAACCAAAATAATAAAACTAGTACAAAATTTTTATCAAGGTGTTAAAAGGAATTTTTGGTTTTAAATCAATAGTTTACTCCTGAACTTCAAGTCTCAGTATAGTCTTACAGAGTAGTAATCCAAGAAATGTGTGTTCTAAACTGCTAAATAAGAGCTTAACTACATTTATGCTGCTCAACTTATCTTAACTGATTGCTGATAAGTAATAAAAATGTTTCCAAGCACAAGCTTGCATGTTACAGGCAACATGGATTCCAGAAAAAATCTTAAAAACAGTAAAATCTAAGATGTGCTATGATGGAGAACTTAAAAACAGCTATACCAAAAAAGTAAGAAAGTAAGAATTATGAGTCAATTGTAAACTGTATGTTCCTATTAATGTGTTGTAATTGTTTTGTGTTTGTTTGTTCAGTGTCAGTTTATGTTTTGATACCTCTGGATGGTGATATAAATGAATAAATAAAAATTTCTAAGAGTTCTATTCAAATGGCCAAAAATTAAATAAGTGCTTATATTAATACTTAAGTTTAAATGTTAATGGGATCTCTACAATGATAAAAAAAAATGTAAGTATTAAGTAATGAAATTACTATGTCTCTTCATAAAAAAATGGTTCTTGCCTAAGTTGAAATGAATAGTTTATTTTTATTCACAAAATAAAGGATGTAAAACTTGAATAAATATTTTGAAAAGTAAAATTTTGTAGAAGTGCTAACTAAAAGTTGATACATTTGTTTAAAAAAGTGTATTTTGTCCTAAAATAAGACAGCTGGTCTTCATAAAATCAGAAAGAACATATGCAGAACAGAACTTGAATGCATGTGGTAAGTTATAAAGGGTATTGTAGTAACTTTGGGTAAGGGAATGTGTCCTGTGAAGGTAAAATTTGTCTTAAAATAATATAATTATAGTCTATATGGTTACAAATAATTATAAGAATTTTAACAAAGCATTGTTTAAATTAAGGTACTTAAATGGATAATTGCAAAAAGTCATTATTAAACAAAACCTGAATTGATAATAATAAAAGGTAATTTTATAACAAGAAAACTTGTTGGCAGCCAGCCTCCCCTGCCAACCTGCTTCTAAAAGACTATTTCTGGTATTACATGCTACTAAGTATTTAAAATGAAGAAAAGTTCATTATTTTAACAAGTTTGTTTAGTGTTGATAGTAATTATATTTTGGAAAAAGGTTGCCTGAAAAGTTTCCAAAATTGTTTTGGTAACTTATGTATGTGGGATATACGGAATGTGTTTTTATTGTTAAGGAAACAGGACATGATTTTGTCCTAAGAAAAATGATTATTAAGAAAGAAAAAATGTGACACAACCTGAATGAATACTGAAAGTGTAGAAGGTTAATGGAAAAGAAATTTTTATGGTTAAAGTTAAGCAAGATTTGATGGGTCTGTCTATAAAGTTTTAAATAGTTTAGTATCAAGAAGTATACTAATGCAAAGTTAAAATTTTCTTCTTTCTCAAAGTCTCTCAAATCATTAGCCTGTTATGGTAAAAGTTTATAAAAAGTTTTCATCTTGAATAATCCGTATACAAAGAAAGTCTGTTTTAGCAAAATAGCTTCTTGTGCTTTAACCTCATCATTTCCTCAGTGTTCAAAGAAAAAAAGATCTCATCTCTTTTAAAGGAAATTAATTTTCAAACCTGCTTTCTCAAAATCAAATCCTGAAAAGTAGCTTTTTATTCCAAACTAGTTACCTTGAAAGAAAAATTAAATACTTTAGTTCATTTAATATGTTATAAATTGAATGGAAGGTCTTTAAAAGTGTTATAAAATTAACCAGATTTTTAAACCCTGTTAACTAAAGTTGTATGAGTAAAAGGTTCATATGAATGCTTAAGAGTGTATAAATTTACCAATATTTCAACATAATACTAAACAAAAGTACAATATGATTAATTATGGCTTTAATTAATATAAAAAGGTGTGTGTCATAGAAACAACTTCTTAGCATAAATTGCAGTAATACCATTGTAGTATGGAGCTGTACCAAATATTGCTAGCTTGTTGCAAAAAATTCATATCCAACTATGCCACTATCACTTTGTTTTAAAATGTGCTAAGACTTTCTTTAGTATTTCCTTAGGCAAGTGAAGCGAGCCTGCATTCTCCTACCTGTAGAAAAGTCAACAATAGACTTTTGCAGTGCCTCCCCAAGGCTGTGTATATAGCCCAACCATCTGCCCTGGCCTTGTGGCAAAGAATCTGGCTGTGCAGAAGAAATCTGTGGCTAAAAAAATGCTACTGATGACATTACGTTAATAAGTAATCCTTTTTTCAAAATTAAAAGAAACAGCAGAAACAATGGTATCTTATCTTGAGAGCCTGGGGCGGGCAGACAGTTGGGGTGGACTGTGAGGTCCCTGCCCCTCTAATGAATTCTTCAATATTGTTTAGTTGAGCAAAACAAAACTATAACCTCTGCTGTAATTGATAAAGTACAATGTTTCCTCATGTTAATGTAGTTTGTAATATGGTTGGAATACTGAAAATCTTTCATCCCTCACTTAGCTCAAATATTACAACCATTGTATGTATTAATAGGGAAAAGTCCTTCATGGAAGTAGGAAAACCTCCAGCAAGCTGCTTTAAATAATAATAAAAGGAAAGTAAACTGTGGACATTAACTTAGCCTATGAATTGGACATGGCAAGCACCAATATTGGCTTTGGGTGGAGTTTGTGGCAAAAGCAAAATTCTAAACAAGTATCCCTTGGATTTTAATCACAATTCTGGAAAGAGACCAAAAGTGCAATATAAAAAAGCAATTGTATGCAGCATGGGAGGTCCTGCTAAAAGTGAAAGATTTAAACCAATAGTGTCTGGTTACTCTAAAGACTGCCATCCCTATCCAGGGGTGTATTGCAAATACTAAAAGCAAGACAGAAATGATAGACTGTTGTAAATCACCCTCAGATTATGAAAAAGCACCTGGGATACCTGCTAGTAGTAACAGGTGGCTGTCATGTCCCTGCCCACTCCACTAACACCCCTTTTAGGACTGTTGACACAGATGCCTTTGTAAAGATCCAGGGCCCTACCACTGAAACCTGAGAAAAGGAAAAATTGGCTCCACTGTAAAGGTGAATATCAATGAAGAAACTGTAGTGATGGCCAGAAGAAGAAAAGGCATCTGGATACCTGTGAGAATGATGTGGAATTTGGCAGTCATTTCCTGAAAGTCAGTTATTGCTACATATGGCACAAGAATTCTTGAAATGGACTAGATGCTTTCTTTTACTGCTTATTATAAGCATTTTGGGGATGATTGGCATCATTACAGTTGCTGCTATTGCTGTAATAACTTTACATGAAAGTATGAACAGAACAATATGTACATAACTGGCATAAAAATGCTAGTGATTTGTGCCATAGTCAAGAGCATATAGATTCTGGGCAGTTAAATAATTGAGTTAATGATTTGAAATCAGCTATGTTACATATTAGAAATCAATTGTATAATTTGAATTTGTTAAGGGGGTTGAGATGTGGTTGGAATGAAAGTAATTTCTGTTTAACTCTGCTTGCATATAATACATCAAATATAGTATGGAAAAAGTAAGAATCATTTATTAGGCCATAAAAGTAATATCTCTCTGGAAATAATTGAATTACAAAGGAAAATATTAGAGATGTCTCATAATCAAATTCATGTAGCAAATGATAAGGATATTTTCTCAGGTATGATTTCACATATTACAAAATTTAACCCAGTTTAATTGGTGGAAAGCACAGCATTTCCTGTCAGCTTTAGGAATAGGGCTCAACATATTTGTTCTATTGCTCATGATTCTTGCCTGTGCCAGACAGTGCTTTCAAAGAAAATTGCAAAGTGTAACAGCCATGGGACATGCAAATAATCTGGTGCTAGCTGAAGCACTTCAATAATCTCCCCAAGTCAAAGAGCTTGGCGGGTAGTCAATGATGAGTAAGACTTTCGAGAGGAGGGCAACCTAAGACAGGCATGGTCACCTCAAGTAAAACAAAAGGGGGGGAGGTGGACTTGGTCCACTGGTTAGGGTGTCCATCTATTACAAGGGAGGTCTGAAGTTCAAGTTCCGGGCCTCCTTGACCCTGTGGAGCTGGCCCATGTGCAGTGCTGATGTGTGCAAGGAGTGCCGTGCCTTGCAGGGGTATCCCCCACATAGGGCAGCCCCATGTGCAAGGAGTGCACCCCATAAGGAGAGCCACCCAGTGTGAAAGAAAGTACAGCCTGCCCAGAAATGGTGCCACACACATGGAGAGCTGACACAACAAGATGACACAACAGAAAGAAACACAGATTCCTGATGCCACTGACAACAACAGAAGTGGACAAAGAAGATGCAGCAAATAGACACTGAGAACAGACAACTGGGTGGGAGAAGGGGAGAGAAATAAATAACTAAACAAACAAACAAAACAAAAAGGGAAAGTTTGGAAACTGAGGCACAGGAGTCTCACAAGGAGAGACATGCTGTTTCCATGGCTATGCTTGCAACCTAAGGAATTCAGTAATAAATAGTTCCCAGCAAACAGGAGGAAGCTGTTAAAGGCTGAAAGATGAACACATACCTTTTGTAGTAAATTGAACACTTAGACTTTGTACCTTGAGATACGATTTTTTGAATTCCTTAGACTATGAGTAATGCTGATAGTTAACTGCATGTTGCTGCTTGTTCTCATGTAGACTGAGGTATATATAGAGCCCCTTGTAAACAATAAAGTTGTCTGATGAGTCTCTACTCATGGACCCCCTGATCCCAGCTTTCTCACTTTCTTCCTCTTTCTTTCATTCTTCTTTTTCTTCCATTCCTGATACCCTTCAGGCTCAAATCTCCAACACTCCCCATGTCTCCAGTGATGGCTTTTAATAGTTTTATTTTGATTTTCATAAACTTGAAATGATAAGTTTAATTGTAATTGGGTATAAGGTTAAAGTTGGAGGTGGTAGAGATTGTATAAAGTCCATTTAAAGATGTTTAAAGGGTCCTTTTTGCAAGGTATTTGACACCTCTTGAACTTTCAGTTTTACAAGTGTTGTGAAGTTGACAGATGGAGCAAGGTAAATATGCTAACCTTCTCATTTAAAGTTTGTTTGTTTGTTTATTTATTTGTTGTTGTTGAAGTTAAAAAAAGCACCAGAAGAATACAATGTAAATGACCAGGCAACTTGGTTATTTTGTGGAATGGAGCATTTTATAAAGAATAACTTGACTGACTAATAAGACCTCACTCTTGTACAATACCTTACAAATCTGCACCAGTGCCTGTCATGAGCAGTAAAGATCTTGACAACTCTCTAAGAACTTCATATAATTTCTGAAATGTTTATATGAATAACTTTTTTGCCCACTCAAATTTAACCAACAGAAAATTAGATAATTCTTTTTAATTTGACAACACATCCCATGCAAGTCCCAACATATCAAATAATCCTAACAACTTTTAAAATTTCTCTTCTATTAAGGTAAAAAATTAACAATTTTTTTCAGAGTCACGGGCCCAAAGGGTATCAGGAATGAAAGAAAAAGAGAGATTGGGATCAGGGGATCTGAGAGCATTGAAGCCTCAAGCTCATCAGACAAATTTATTAATCTCAGGGGCTTCTTTATATACCCCAAGCAATCGTGAGAACCAGCAACTTTTCTTGCTAACTATTCCCATTACTTCAACCTGTGTAACACAATGGATCAAAATCTATGATTATAAATCAAAGTTCAAAATTTCAGTGTTCTATTATATTGTTGAGAAAACATAGCCATAAATCTTGTTGCCCAGGTTGTTCCATTCTACCTAGTCCTCATTCCACCTGAATGTACACATCTCCTGCTAGATTTATGACCTGCATGTATAGCTATGGAGACAGCATGACTCAGTGGTCAAGGAAGTAACTTGCTTCCATGGAAACAACATACCTTTGTTTCCCACAATTTTTTTATTTTCTGGGACCCCTGTAGAAATCTTTGATCAAGGAGACATACTTAGGATTTGGTTGAGGGAATGCAAGATGTCAAAATTGCCAGGAGGTTTGTAATGTATATGAAATAAGATCATAGGTCACCATGAACAAGACTCAGCTCCTTATTTAACCAAAGTGACAACAAAAAATTAAAACAATATTCTGGCAGTAGTATGATCCTTTACAAAAATAGATATATAAAAGGGAGATGAGGGGAAGCAGATGTGCCTCAAGTCATAGGGCTTCCACCTACCATGTAGGAGGACCTGGGTTTGAAACCTGGGACCTCCTGGTGAAAAATAAGAAGAGGAAGCATGCCCCACATGATGAGCCAGTGACACAGTGAGTCAGTGCCTGTAGAGTGAGCCAGTACCCATGGAAGTGAGTACCACAGCAAGATGATGATGCAACAAAAGAATGATGAAGGGGAGAGTCAAAGTGAAGCACAGTGGAGACCAGGAACAGAGGTGGCACAATTGACATCAAACCTCTCTCCACATCAGTGGTCCCCAGGAACAAATACTGTTGAGTCCTAGAGGAGAAAAACATGAGAAGAGAAAACCAAAAGAGAAATAGATGCAGAAGATCACACAGTAAATGTACATACACAGCAAAAATAGCAGAGTGGAGAGGAAGATGATTAAATAAATAAATATTTTTTTAAAAAAGGAAGATGACTTGATTCTCTTAAAAAATGCATTCATATTAAAGACTACATGCAGGGCAGTGAATTGTTGTGATAAGAAACATAATAAATTCCTTCTAGGCCAAATACTCATAAGGCAAATAAAACTTCTTTCAATCACCTACTGAAAGCAGAACAATAATCCCAGAAAATGCTGTCATTTTAATGGGAAAAACCAAATTTCAAATTTGCATGCATATGCTGTTTATAAAAATCTTATTGGAAAACCCATTATGTCTTATCCAGCAATAACCATGAAAAACAAAATTCTTTTTCTGCAAATCCTTTGCAACTTTCCTATTCTTTCAGGTTTTATCCTGTATTTTTTCTCTTTAAAATTTTTCAATAGCCAATGATTTTGCTTTAAGAAAGAACTATTCTCTTATTTTTCTCTACAAAACCATATCCTGCATACCATGTGTATTAGTCAGCCAAAGGGGTGCTGATGCAAAATACCAGAAACTGGTTGGCTTTTATAAAAGGTATTTATTTGGGGTAGGAGCTTGCAGATACCAGGCCATAAGCATAAGTTAATTTCATCCCCAAAGTGTATTTGGAGCAAGATGGCTGCTGATGGCTGCAAGGGTTCAGGCTTCCTGGGTTCCTCCCTTTCAGAGTCTTGCTTCTCTCTGGGTTCAAGGCTCCTTTCTTCCAAGGGCTTGCTTCTTCCTGGGCTCAGCATTCCTCTCTTCCCTGTGCTGGCTTCTCTTTTCTCTGTGAGTTTACTTCCCAGGGCTCCTGCTTAAGGATTCAGCATCAAACTCCAACATAAAAACCCTCATGAGGGAAACAAAGGCATGTTGTTTCCATGGAAGCAAGCTACTTCCTTGACCACTGAGTCATGCTGTCTCCATAGCTATACGCACAGATCATAAATCTAGCAAGGAGATGTGTACATTCAGGTGGAATGAGGACTAGGTAGAATGGAACAACCTGGGCAACAAGATTTATGGCTATGTTTTCTCAACAATATAATAGAACATTGAAATTTTGTACTTTGAATAATAATCATAGCATTTGTGTTACACAAGTTAAGGTAATGTGTTACACAAGTTAAGGTAATGGGAATAGTTAGCAAGAATAGTTGCTCGTTCTCACGATTGCTTGGGGTATATAAAGAAATCCCTGAGATTAATAAACTTGTCTGATGAGCTTGAGGCTTCAATGCTCTCACATCCCCTGATCCCAATCTCTCTTTGTCTTTCACTCCCAATACCCTTCGGGTCCACAACTCTGACTTCTGGCACCCAATGTGGGGCCCAAAGCAGTGACTGCAGCAGAGATTCTTCCATGGCAGTATTGGGAACATGGAAACTGAAAACCTTCCTGAAAGGTTGAGGTGTCCATTGAAAGGTGACTCAAGTCTGACACTACAGTGGTGAGAATCTTAAATTAATTTTGTTTTCTGCTAGCATCAGAGTATGGGGAATCAACCAGGATGTCTGGAAGAATATTCAGAGGACTAAAATCTCTTTTAAATACTGTTGGAGTCTCAGTGAAAACTGCTGATTTACTTGAATTTTTGCTCTAGTACAAAAACACTGTTATTGGTTTCAGCCACAAGGAAAAAATCTTTTAAATCTTAAACAGTGGAAACAGGTAATGAAGGTGCTACATAGAGCATACCAAAAAGGAGAGACTATATCACTGTTGGTGTGGGCTTTAGGGCAACAGATTGCAGCAGCCTTAGATCCGCTGCAGTCTGAAGCAGAGGAGGAAGAAATTACCATTTTTTCCAGGGAGTCCCATGACACGGGCCATCAGAGTGAGGACAGGGAGGAAATAGAGGACAAGGACAAGGATGAGCCCCACAATGAGAAAGAAAGTAACCCCTTTCTGCCTAAGCAGGTGTCTAAATTGAATATTTCTAAAGCCAGCATTTACCCTAATTTGTGTAATGTAGCCCCTACAGTCTCACCAGTTACAATGCCGACAGCCCCGGGAATATTTACTGATGCCATTGACGCCAAGCCCTACACTAACAACGTGTTTGTACCAAATCCAGTTCCAACTACTCCCTTAATGCATTGTTTGCTGCAAGGATCTTGACAGGGGGATCCTGAAGGAATGCAATTACTAACAGCTTTCCCGGTAAATATTCAACAAGTTTCCCCAGAGGCAAACAACCCTCAAGGAGGATATAATTTTCATCATGAACCCCTGCCACTTTAAATTCTGCAAGAACTTAAACAAGCCTGTGCACAATTTGGAACTAATAGTCCTTACGCTTTTGGCTTAGTGCAGGGGCTGACTCAAGCTGACCAACTTATCCCCTGGGATTGGGACATGCTGGCTAGAACTGTTCTAAGCTCGGCTGAGTTTTTGCAATTTAAACCTGGTGGACAGATGAAGCCAATATGATTGCGCACTGTAACGCAGTACAGAATCCTCCTATTCTTACTGCTGCTGAACAATTATTGGGTATTGGTGATTGGTCTGGAATTCAAAGACAGCTCCAATACAACGATCAGGCCATAACACAAGTGTGCAATTCATGTTTGGCAGCTTGGAAACGGATTTGTGTACCTGGAAAACCTACTCAATCTTTTGCCAAAGTGATCCAGGGAGTTAACCATATGTGGAATTTGTAGCCCAATTAACTGACATTTTGATTCAAACAATTGAGATACCAGAAGCAAGAGAGTTAATTTTGTTAACGTTTGCTTTTGATCAGGCTAACAGTGAATGTAAAAAGGTGGTCTTGGCCATAGCCTTTAAAGGTAGCTTGAAGGAGGACAGAAAGAAAGGAAATTGTTTTGAATGTGGGAAGCCTAGTCACTATCAGAAAGAATGTAGATCTTTCTAGCCCTAGAACATTGTCTGTAGAGGCTGAAAAAGAACTGGCATTGATAGAGGATCAAATCTCTCAAGGGCAATTAACACAAATAGAACCTGACAAATCTGTTGATTTATTTTCTCAACCCCTTAATCTCCTACAGCTTTATTTTGGCAAGAAGGTATACTGGAATGGGCTTTTGGGTTTTTTTTTAACCTAATAATAAACAAAAGAGATTGCAGACATATCTCCAAAAAATTATTTCCATCCCAGCAAAAGGCTGTGTTAGATTGTTACAATTAAAGTGGTCTGATCCAGACAGGATTATTTGTGATCTTTCTCATGAAGAAATTCAGCACTTATATAACTAATCCTCAATGGCAAATTGCTATTAGTAATTTTCAAGGCATTATTGATAATCATTATTCTACTTCTAAATTGTTAACGTTCTTATGAAGAACCACTTGGATTTTACCAAAAAATGTGAAAACCGTTCCTATTGAAAATGCATGTACAGTATTTACTGATGATAGTAGTAATGGAAAAGCATCATATGTTACCTCTTAAAAGGAACAGGTTTGGCAGACTCCTTATTCATCTGCTCAACTCACAGAGCTTTCAGTCATCATTAAGATTTTACAAACGTTTCAGGAGCCCTTGAATATTGTCTCTGATTCTGAATATGTGTGTTTAACTGTAGCTCATATTGAAACAGCTCATATTTTTTATTACCGATGAATTGTCTCAACTCTTTGCTGACCTTACCAAGCCCTCATTCGACAAAGAAGCCAGTCCATATATATTACTCATATCTGGTCTCCTTCTTCCCTTCCTGGTCCTCTAGCTACCCAAAATGCCCAAGATGATCTGTTAGTGGGATGTTTGCAGGATGCAACTAAATATCATGCATTAATTATATTAATACTAAGGGACTTAGACATAAATTTCCTCAATCGACAAAACATCAAGGTCAAGAGATTATTCACACCCATCCCACCTGTGGACCTTTGGCCACAGTGCCTTTTCAGGCTGAAACTAATCCCAGAGGCCTGGCTCCTAATCAACTGTGGCAGATGGATGTTACTCACATACCATCATTTGGTAAATTACAATATGTCCATGTCTGTACTGACACTCTCATTTTTTCTGGGCTACTGCACAAAGTGGTGAATGTTTTCATCACGTTCATTCCCATTTGTGATCTGCTTTTGCTGTGATGGGATGCCCCTTGAAAATTAAAACTGATAATGGCCCGTCTTACACCAGTAAGCCTTTTGCTTCCTTTTGTTCTATGTATGCTGTTGAGCATGTTACTAGTATTCCTTACAATCCTACAGGTCAAGCCATAGTTGAACACAGCCATCATACCCTAAAAACTATGCTTTTAAAACAAAAAGGGGGAGATGATAGTATTATAACACCAAAAGATCAATTATTATTATTATTATTATTTACTTCAAATTTTCTTAATGTTTATAATTCACTGACACCTGCAGAATGTCACTTTGGAAAATGTCAAACATCTACAGTGGACACTGGAAATGAAGATCAACCAATATTCTGGAAAGATATTTTAAGCAATGAATGGAAAAATGGCAGGATTAAAGTATGGGGGCGAGGCTATGCTCTTGTATTTCATAAAATGGAGAGCAAATTTGGCTACCTGTGAAAAGGATTAAACCATAGAATGAAGAGATGGGGTCTCCTACAACTTCTGATGATGGTGATCATAAGTAATGAGGAAGCCATGGGTAATTATACCTATTGGGTCTATATACTTAACCCCCCATTACTCAAAGTGTTAACCTGGAAAGATCCATCCTTGCCTATTTATCTGAATAAGACCCATATATTCCC
The DNA here is from genome assembly GCF_030445035.2 of Dasypus novemcinctus. Lineage (NCBI taxonomy): Eukaryota > Metazoa > Chordata > Mammalia > Cingulata > Dasypodidae > Dasypus > Dasypus novemcinctus. Next base: position 328,136 of record NW_026688126.1, on the reverse strand, counting down.
TGGACCAATTGATGATAGGTTGCCAGTTAAGTCCCATGAGGAAGGATGAAGAATCTATAATCTCATATTACCGTTTGATTCTCGACCCCTATGCATTGGTAACCATTCTCCATGTATGTATGTTAAAAATTGGACTATGATTATCTTCAAAAATAATAATACTAAATATTTAGTGACGTTATTTCCTTCTTATAATTATATGGTGACTAAAAAACCTACCTATAACTGTCTGCAAAGAGATATTGGGGATAAAGAAGGATGGCAAGAATGCCATATAGGAAGAGGATCTGTCGTTTTTAATGATTCCTATGGAATAGTGTGGGAAAGTGCCCCTATGAGGAGTTCCACCAAATATAATGGCAGATTTATTTGGTATGGTCTAAATAGTAAAGAACAGCCAATTAGTAATATGCAATATCCGTTTCATGAATCCCTTGAATTGGATGAAAAAATAATTTTTACCAAAAATAATAGTGTTTGGAAATATAAAGGAAAAGGGATCCCTTCTCCATGGTGTAATATTACATCTATGCATAGTCAAAAGAATTTGTGGAAAGGTTTTCTGGGAATAGCACTTACTATAGAATGGATTGGGAATAATAGAATGGTCAATATTTGTGTTTAGACCAAACTCATCATTTTCAATCTTGTGTAAGAGATCCTTATGTGTTTGTGGTTGGAAAACTAACTATAACTGAGAATGCTCTGTTTTATAAAAGTGGGGTGTATTTTATTTGTCTGAGAATATTTTACAGAATGGAGATTTCATTACAATGTCTTGAAGGTGGTGGGGAGTGTGGATTCCAGTGCGACTGAACCGAATTTGGCAATCATCACCTGAGAGTCAACTGCTGTTCCATATGGCTCAAGAAATCCTGAAGCGCTCAAAGTGATTTGTGGGACTGTCAGTAGCTGGCATATTGGGACTGATTGGTGTTATTGCAGCTGCTGCTACAGCTACCATGGCCTTGCATGAGACTGTGCAGACTCAGCAATATGTGCATGATTGGCATAAGAATACTAGTGACTTATGGCATAGTCAAGAGCACATAGATGAAGAATTAAACGATGGAGTTAATGATCTAGAATCAGCAGTTTTACCTCTTGGAGATCAATTATACAACTTAAATTTACTTAGAGGTTTAAAATGTGATTGGAAAGAGAGTAATTTTTGTATTACTCTGCTTGCTTATAATAATTCTACTTTTGATTGGGAAAAGATTAGAAATCATTTGATAGGTCATAAGGGTAATATGTCATTAGAAATAGAAGAATTACAGAAAACGATATTGGATATATCTCAATCAGATTTATGTAGCTGATGATAAGGATATCTTTAGTGATTTGATTTCTCATTTCAATATGTTTAATCCAGTAAATTGGTGGAAGTCTCAACATTTTTTATCAGCATTAGGAATAGGAGTTTGTGTGTTAATCTTGTTGCTTATTGTTGTTACCTCCCTGGGACGAGGCGTTTGCTGAAGACTGCACCATGTGAATGCTATGGGACAAGCCAATAATTTGGTACTTGCAAGAACCTTGCAATGAGTTCCCCATGGTCAGTGTGCTTGGCTGGTAGTCAATGATGGGTAAGCCTCTCAGAGGAGGGCAACCTAAGACAGGCACAGCCATTCTGACTAAAACAAAAAGAGGGAAATGTGGGAAACAAAGGCATGTTTTTTCCATGGAAGCAAGTTACTTCCTTGACCACTGAGTCATGCTGTCTCTACAGCTATGCATGCAGGTCATAAATCTAGCAAGGAGATGTGTACATTCAGGTGGAACAAGGACTAGGTAGAATGGAACAACTTGGGCAACAAGATTTATGGGTGTGTTTTCTCAACAATATAATAAAACATTGAAATTTTGTACTTTGAATTAATTATAGCATTTGATTCATTGTGTTACACAGGTTAAGGTAATGGGAATAGTTAGTAAGAATAGTTGCTGGTTCTCACGATTGCTTGGGATATATAAAGAAGCCCCTGAGATTAATAAACTTTTCTGATGAGCTTGAGGCTTCAATGCTTTCAGATCCCCTGATCCCAGTCTCTCTTTGTCTTTCATTCCCAGTACCTTTTGGGACCATGACTCTGACACCCTCATATCAAAACTCCAACTCTATCCTTTGCCATGCCCTTTATCTGTGAATCCCCACCCACCAAGGGGTGGGGACCCAATGCCATAATGATGTGGCCCAATCAAAGCCCTAATCATAACTCAATCATGCCCAGGTACAGATGAGATTACAAGCATAATCCAATATTTCTTTTTTGAATTCATCAATTAAATCAAACTGCTACACCATGCAAGCTCAGTTTAGCATAAGCCTAAGGTTTTAAGGTATCAACAGATCTTAGGCTCTATCTTAAAGTTGACAATTTATACAAAACTCAAGTACTGTTGAAATCAAAGTTTGATTCCCTTTTGTTAGGTTAAAACTTATTTTTTCTACCATAAACATCTAAGAGCATGTTATAAGGAATCTTTTAAAGATGCTATTTTTGAATCATTAAGCCTTTTAGAACTTCTGAATATCAATCAAATATGCACTCCCTAATTTGTTAAAGACCAGGAGTTTCTTTTTCAAGTGCACATCTCAAATGGTTGTCCTTGGTTAATTCAAACATTTCCCAAGTAGCCACTACAAACTCAAGTCATCCTTGGTGAGATTCACCCATGTATTCAGAAAAAAATATGAACTGATACCACAGTGAGAAAAGAGATATTAGAGAATTTTTCAGGGAAGAATAAAAGAGATTTAGATTATGAAGTCCCCATGTTTAAGTAAAGGTTCCAAAAATGAAAATTGTATAGGCCTGTATTAGTCAGATTCTCTAGGGAAACGAAACCAAAAGGATATCTGTAAATAGTTTGGGGTTTTATAAAATTGCCTCATGCAACCATGGCAATGCATAAGTCCAAATTCTTCAGGGCAGGCAGCAAACCAGGGGTTCCAGTGAAGGTCTTTGATGAGTTCCCAGGAGATGTTAAAAAAGAGATTGGACATGCCTTAAACCAGTAACACTTCCTTATTATATTTTCTAAAGAACATTATAGTTTCAACCACATACCCAACAATCTCCTGTGTTCACCTGCTACCCCTTAATCCTTCCCCCAATTCCATGGACCATCTGACCCATCCTCCCAACCCTAGCCCCCCTGAAGCCTGCAAAGTCCAAGCCAGTAGTATCCCTATGCCCCTGTCTTATTCCTTCATTGCACAACTATGTACCTCCACTTTATCATAGATTTTGCCTGTGTGGGCATTGGCTCACAAACTTTCTCTCTCCCCATATTTTCTATAAGCCTATCTTCCAGTCTCTAGCTATCTGAGACAGCTTGATTTGCTTAATTCTTATCAGGGAGGTCATGTAGTATTTGTCCTTCAGTGCCTGGCTTGCTTCACTTAACATAATAAGGTCCTCAGGATTCATCCATGTTATCCCATGCATTAGTACTGTATTCCTCCTTACAGCTGAGTAGTATTCCATTGTACATATATACCACATTTTGTTTATCCACTCATCTGTTGATGGGCATTTGGGTTGATTCCAACTTTTGGCAGTAGTGAATAATGCCACTTTGAACACTGGTGTGCATGCATCAGTTCATGTCTTTGTTTTCAGTTCTAGGTATATACCCAGCAGTGGAATTACTGGGTCATATGGCAAATCTATAGCTAGTTTTTTGAGTAACTACCAAACTGTCCTCCAGAATGGATGGATCCTTCTACATTCCAACCAGTAGTGGATGAGGGTTTCCATTCCTCCACATCCTCTCCAGCACTTATAGTCTTCTGTTTTTTAATAGCTGCCAGTCTAATGAGTGCAAGATGGTGTCTCATTGTACTTTTGATTTGCATTTCCCTAACAGCTAGTGATGTTGAGCATCTTTTCATGTGCTTTTTAGCCATTTGTATTTCTTCTTTGTTGAAATGTCTGTTCAAATCTCTTGCCCATTTTTAAAATGGGTTGTCTTTTTATTTTCAAGATACAGGATTTCTTTATATATGCTTGATAGGGGCAACTGGCACAGGGTTCACCTGGGGCAGGCTTCTAGGGAGTATATGAGTGCTTATTTTGCCATACTATGTTATATCAGTGGGTGGAGATCAGTACAATGAATGGAAAGGTGTTATAACCCCATCCTGGGTAGGCCTGATATTCTCAAACAGAGGGGAGGGTGTCTCTTGAGAGCATGGGTGGCTCCCAGTGGGGAGGACAGACTAGTGTGTCAAGCCCTCAGCACTGGTGCAAGTATCTATCAATCTTGTCTTTCAAGCAGTGAAGATTGGTTGTCACTGTGGGCCCCAGTGGAAAGGGAGAGAGGAATATAATGGATGGAAGAGGGGGTAACTGGTGGCAATGGAAGTATTCTGCATGATCCTGCAATGATGGATACAGGCCATGTTAAATGTCACTAAAAATTTATAACAGTGTATAGTCTAAAACGTAAACCATAATGAAACCATGGTTAGTAACTATGTATCAATATTTGTACATCAGTTGCAGCAAATGTGACATCCATGTGTAAAAAGATCATTGCTAGGGAAGGGGGAAAAGGGTTTGATGTTGTGTATATGGGAGTCATATATATTCTAAATGTGACTTTACTGTGGTCTAAAACTTTTTTGAAAACATCATTTTAAAAAAGGATGCAGACACAGGAATAAATGGAAAAGATTGCCTTGCCACTGTACATACAGAGCAACACCTAATACAGTGATGAAAGGCAAAAAGTAAAAAAAAGTTTTGAATCACAGAGGGGTTCAACTATGGCAGAGGAGGAGCACTGATGTAGGATGCCATTTAAGGAGGATGCATGGGTGGGAGGGAGTTTTCCAGGGCATGCATGTAAGTTGTAAACATATGTTTGGATGTTTGTTGGGTATTGACATAGTGGGTAGAGTTTCACATGATAACAGAGGGAGTGCTGCCCATTTTAATTGTTCTAAAGTGACCCTGCTGCTATATACTACTGGGATACAAGATATCAAGAAGTACAAGAATGAAATGAAACCACTGTCTATGATCCGAGCTTCCTGCCACTCTGAAGAAGGTCCATAGAGTTTTCTTGTTTATTTCCGTTGGTTAAAATAATATATTTTGCATGATTTCAATCACTTACAATTTTTGAAATTTATCTTATGACTCAGAATATACTCTTTTCAAATATTTCATACACACATGCAGACATTTTATTCTGCAGTTCTTTGGTAGAGTGTTTTATAAATATCTTTTTCGTTATGCTGTTGATTAGATAGGTCAAGTCTTTTCTATATTTTTAATGACTTTCTGCTTACATTCTATTATTTTTTAGGGTGGGTTTTGAAATAGCCAAATAAAATTGTTGATTTTTCTGTTTTTCCATTCAGTAGTAGCAACATTTTTTTCATGTAGTTTGAATTAAACAATATATAGTCTTGATGAATTGAACTCTTTATTATATTGAAATGTTGCTCTTTATCCCTTGTAATTTTCTTTGCTCCAAAATATTTTTCTAATGTTAACACAGTCATTCCAAATTTCTGTTTGTAGATCTCTACATGATAACCTGTGTTTATAAATATAAAGTGGGTTTCTTATGGAAATAATATAATTGGTTCTGTTCTTTAAAATAAAATCAACCTCTTCCTTTTACCTGAATTGTTTAGACAATTTTTGTTTAACACAAAAATTGGTATGGTTGGGTTTAAATCTATTCTTTTGGTGTTTGTTCTTTTTCCTATCATTTTATTTGTAGAATGACCATTTTTTTCTTTATTAGAGAAGTTATGGGTACAGAGAACAATCCTGCATAAAATGCAGGATTATCATATACCACCCCACCACCACCTTGAAATGGCATGCAACATCAGTTACAATTCATGATAGCACACTTTTACAATTGTACTATTAAAGACCATGGTTTCTCTTAGGGTTCACTGTACAGTGTAGTTCCTTAGATTTTTTAAAAATATTTTTTAAAAAATTTCTCTCCCCTTCCCCCCCCCACCCCGGTTGTCTGTTCTCTGTGTCTATTTGCTGTATCTTCTTCTTTGTGCACTTCTGTTGTTGTCAGTGGCATGGGAATCTGTGTTTCTTTTTGTTGCATCATCTTGTGTGTCAGCTCTCCATGTGTGCAGCACCATTCCTGGGCAGGCTGAACTTTCTTTCACACTGGGTGGCTCTCCTTACAGGGCACACTCCTTGTGTGTGGGGTTCCCCTATGCAGGGGACACCTCTGCATGGCAGGGCACTCCTTGTGTGCATCAGCAGTAAGTGTGGACCAGCTCCACATGGGTTAGGGAGGCCTGGGGTTTGATCCTTGGACCTCCCATGTGGTAGATGGATGCCCTATCCACTGGGCCAAGTCTGCTTCCCTCCTTAGATTTTTAAAATAAATTTTCTTCTGTTACCATAGATACAATCTAACAGTTCCCCTTTTAATCAAATTCTTATACATGTATCAGTGCTGTTAATTGCATTCACATCATTGTGCTACCATCTCCACTATGCATTACCAAAACATTTCCATCATTCCAAATAGGAACCCTGTACAGTTTAAGCCTTAACTTCCCATTCCCTATTACATTCCATCCCCTGGTAAACTATATTCTAGATTCTGACTCTAGGAGCTTTCTAATTCTAGTGATTTCAAATCAGATAGCTCATACAATATTTTGGCCTTTAAGTCTGACTTACGTCATTCAATGTGAGGTCTTCAAGGCTAACCCATGTCGACACATGTATCAAGACTTCCTTCTTTTTAGCAGCTGAATTATATTCCCTTGTATGTATATACAACATTTTATTTATCCGTTCATCAGTTAATGGTAACTTGGGTAGCTTCAGTCTTTTGGCAATTGTGAATAATACCTCTAAGAACATATTGTTTGCAAATATCTGTTCAAATCCCAGTTTTCAATTCTTTCAGAAATATATCTAGTACTGTGATTGCCAGTTCTTGTGGTAGTTCTATATTTAGTTTTATGAGGAACTGCCAAATTGTGTTCCACAGCAGCTGCACCATTTTACATTGCTATCAATCATGAATGCCTGTTTCTGTTCCTCTGCATACTCTTCAATACTTATTCCCATTTTTTTTTAAAAGTAGTCATTCCAATGTTGCTGAAATAGTATCTTATGGGTTTGATTTGCATTTCTCTGAGGGTTAATGATGTTGAGCATCTTGTCATATGCTTTCTGATCATTTTTATATCTTCTTTACAGAGTATTTAGCCCATTTTTAAATTGGGTTGTTAGTCTTTTTGTTGTTAAGTTGAAGGATTTCTTTATACATACTATATATGAATCCTTTATCAAATATGTGGTTTCAAATATTTTCTACCATTGTGTAGCTTGTCTTCTTTTATGATAAAATTCTTTGAGGACAAAAGGTTTTATTTGAATAAGTCCCATATATCAATTTTTTTTTTCTTTTTGTTGCTTGTGTGTGCTTTGGGTACAAAGTCTAAGAAAACATTGCCTAACACAAGATCCTAAAGATGCTACCTTTCCTTTTCTTCTAGGAGTTTCATAGAAGAAACTTTTTTCATAGAAGAAGCTTTTATATTTAGGTCTTTGATCTATTTTAATTTGATTTTTGCATATGGTGTGAGGTAGGGGTTCTCCTCCTCCTTCTTTTTAATTTTTTTTTCATTTTTGAAGAAAGTGTGTTCTTTCCCAATTGAATGGTTTTGCCCTATCTCAAAAATAATTTAGCCATAAATGTGAGGGTTGATTTCTGAACTCTCAATTCTATTCCATTGGTTTATATGCCTATCCTTATGCCAGTACCAGGATATTTTGATTACTGTGGTTTTGTGATATATTTTAGGTCAGGAAATGGGGCTCCTCCAAGTTCATTCTTCTTTTTCAAGATGGCATTATCTATTTAGGACACTTATCCTTCCATATAAATTTGATGATTGACTTTTCCATTTCTGCAAATAAAGTTATAGGAAGTTTATTGGGATTTCATGGAATCCACAAGTTGCTATGGGTAGTCTTGGCAACATAACTTATTTAGTCTTCAAATCCATAAACAGGAAATACACTTCCATTTATTTAGGTTTTCTTTCATTTCTTTTAACCTTTATAGTTTTCTGCATGCAAGTCCTTTATATGTTTAAGTTTAATTCATAGATATTTAATTCTTTTAGTTGCTACTATGAATGGGGTTTTCTCTTGATTTCTTCTGATTTTTCATTGCTAGTGTATAAAAACACTACTGATTTTGAGTGTTGTACCCCACCACTTTGTTGAATTCATTTATTTGCACTAGGAGATTTACTGTGTTTTTTTTTTCAGGAATTTCTGTATATAAGATCACAGCATTTGCATATAGGGAAAGATTTACTCCTTCCTTTCCAGTTTAGATGATTTTTGTTGCTTTTTCTTGCCTAATTGCTCTAACAAGAACTTCCAGTACAATATTAAGTAGCAACGGTAACAGTGATCATCCTTGTTTTGTTCCTCATCTTAGAGGGAAAGCTATCAGTCCTTTAAACTATTAAGCAGAATGTTGGTTCTCAGCTTTTCATATATGTCCTATACATGCTGGGGAAGTTTCCTTCTATTCTTATTGTCTTAAATAGTTTTATCAAGAAAAGGTACTGGATTTTGGTCAAATGCCTTTTCTGCATCAACTGAGATAATCATGTGTTTTTCCCACATTTTTTAATGTGGTATATTACATTACTTGAATTTTTAATGTTAAACCAACCTTGCATATCAGGCATAAATCCTACTTGATCGTGGTGTATAATTCTTTTTAATATGCTGTTGGACTCAGTTTGCTAGTATATTCTTGAAGATTTTTGCATCTATATTCATAAGACATATTCTTTAGTTTTCTTTTCTTGTGGTATCTTTATCTGGCTTCAGTATGAGGGTGAGGTTTGCCTTGTAGAATGAGTTAAGAACTGTTCTCTCTTCAATTTCTTGAAAGAATTTGTGCATAATGGGTATTAAATCTTCTTGGAATCTTTGGTAGAATTCCCCTGTGAAGCTATCTGGTTCTGGGCTTCTCTTTGTTGAGGGGTTTACTGTTACAGTCACTTTACTAATTACTGATTTGTTGAGATTTTCTATTTCTTCTTAAGTCAATGTAGGTAATATACATGTTTCTAAGAATTTTCCATTTCATCTATTGTATTTAATTTATTGGCATACAGTTATTTATAGTATCCACTTATAGTCCTTTTTTTTATTTCAATGGGGTTGGAAGCACTGTTTGCCTTTTCATTTCTGACTTCCATTATTTGTGTCCTCTCCCTTTTTTTCTTTTATTGATATTTTCAAAGAACCAACTTTTTTTGTTAGTAAAAAGAATTCATTGGGAAATGGGAGAAAAGAACAGAGCTTGCTGAGAAATGGAAAAGAAGGATGAAATACTCATCAAGATTTGATGCAGGGTCTTCTAGGCAGGGAGTGGGTTTTGACATGTGTGGTCACCTTTTAAGCTATTAATTATTCCTCCCTTGCTAATGCTAAGGGGAGGGGCCTCAGATGTTATTGACTACCTCACCAGTGGTGGGGGTCAATGGTGTGGCCTGTTTGGAATATCCAGGACCCCTCTCAATTCTCGGACCATAAGGTCAAGGTCAAGGTGTTGGCAGGTTCTCACTGCCATGTTGTCTGTCAGCCAGGTTGTCTGCTGGGCCTGCTGCCTTTGCCCTTTCACTATACTAACTTGCCTCAACTCCTTCCTCAGCGAGTTCATGCCCTTATTCCTAAGGGAACTCTGAGGAGCATTGGTTATTCTTCTGTAGCTACTTCTTTTTGAAGAACCAACTTTTGATTTTGTTGATTCTATCTCTTATTGTTTTCTGTTTCATTTATCTCTGTTCTCATATTTAGTTCCTTTCTTCTGCTTACTTTGGGTTTAGTTTGCTTTTTTCCCCTACTTCTACTTTTGAGGTTAGGTTACAGATTTGAAGTATTTTTTTCTTTTTCAATGTAAGCATTTAAATTTAGAGTGTGAGGTTTATGTCACTAAAATTTCTTGAGCCTGATAACTGCACTTAAGGTGATTAAATAAGTGAATATCCTTCCTAAGAGACATAAAAGGAAGCATTGTGTTTGAGGATTACATGTACAACCTGCTTTCAAATGTTCAGATGGTAGATGATAGATAGATAGATAGATAGATAGATAGATAGATAGATAGATAGATAGGTGAATAGATAGATAATATAATGATATGACCAAAATGGAAAAAATGTTAAAATTTTTGGATCTGGGTATCTGGGTACTTTGAGTGTGGGATTATGTTGGATTTCTCTGTATGGGGTTTGTATTATTTCTGCAACCATCCTGTAGATTTGAAATTATGTCAAAATAAAAAGTTTAAAAAAAATAGTATGTTGCTAAAGAGTCAGATGTCAGCTAGCAATCCTTGTGATCAATGCAGCCCTTTTGTGAACGGTCAAGAGAAAGATGAGAAGGAATCCAAAGATCACACAGACAGAATGTACATTCTCGAAATCTAAAGACTTTAATATTCCAATATTTCTAAGTTAGTTTTTAAAGATGAAATTAGTAAAGTGAGTTGAATCTCTGTGCAGGGCCTGTCATAACCCCTCTCATACTCATAACACACATTCAAGGCCAGGCAGACACAAATTAAGGAGGGCACTGACAGTTGGAGTCTCATCTGATCACCATGGGTTGGCTTAGGTGTCCTAGGCCACAAAATGAAAAGTTTATGTGGCCAGCATTGGGGGTCTGCAAGTCCTCTACCATGAAACCTCCCAACAAATAATTCAGACGGTTACAGGTATGGGAAGACACCTCTTTCTTTTCTAAGGCAGTTGGGAAAAATCTAGGGTGGCCATCCCTGCCAGCCTACAGAGCTTAGTCCATATCCCCTGGGTCATGACAGGCGATCACTGATTTGTGGGTCAAGGTGTGGGAAAGATGGAGGTATTGTTTTTCTATACCCCTCCCCCACCTCCACTAAGGTCTGCCTTGGTTGCCAGGCAGTTGGAGGTTCTGGGCAGGATGCTCACCATGGGGTTCTATCTTTTGTTGTGGGAACAGGTTCCTGGCAACCTGAGGTGACCCAGCAGAGGCCTTGAGAGCATTGTACGGTCTGCTGATAGTCATGATGCTCTGTGCAATCCTGATCTTGGTAACCTTGTGCCTGGTGTTGGCAGCTCTGCTAAAGGTCTTTATACAAAGCCTAGATGTCCAGGGAATGCTGTGGAAATTGGTGGCTTGGATAGTTATAGTGTGGATTTTTATTATTAAATCTTATTATGATGGGAGGAGAGACAAAAAACTGGCCACTGACATTTCTGCTCTTCTAGAGGGAACACAACAAATTGTTGATGTTTCACTACATTGAAAAATAATTTGGAGACCTTAACTCAGCTATAACATAAGACAAATTCAAGAACGAAGTATCAGAAATTGTATATGTGAAACTCATGAATAAAGAACTGGAAATCTACAACTCTTCACTTGGACTTAAAGTAGACGAGTCTAGAAAGTCATGGAAAGGAGAGACATCTAAATGTTTACAAGAAGTTCACCTCATGGTTGACACTACAAGCAAAACTCTCACCTTAGAAGACTTAACAAGGCAAATCCAACATCAAGTAGTTCCAACCAAATCATCCTTCAAAATCTCTCTGGCAAATATAGAACAGCTTCCCACATCCGTGACAGGAGCTTTGGAGGAAAATTCCAGGTTTGAAAGAAGCATAAAATTCTATCACAGGAATCTCAAAAACCACAGTGTAAGCTGGGCGCATTTACTAAAGAGAAAAAAATCTCAGGAAGCTCTAAACTACCTATGGAACCAGTTCTTAGTAATAAAGTGGGTCAAATCAAACCTCCAGATGGGCATTTGCTTAAGATTTGTGATGCAGCTGCTGTTCTTGAGGAAAATAATATAGATCTTGGGAACATGGAATTGGATATACTGAAGACATCAGAAAATGGAGACATCATAGTGGGAGAATCCAAAGGAACGTTGATTGATGCTGTGGAGTTAAATACTTACTTACAAAGTCTTAAGGAAAAAGAAAAGAAATGCATGCAAAATTAGAAGAAGAAATTAAAATAATCAGTGAATTGAAAGTCATGTTGGAAGATTCCAAACTGAAAAAGCTTTGCTCCAGGTAGAACTCTCCTAACTGGAAGGGAGAGGCAAAAGCTCCAACAGAAACTTCAAGTCCATCTGCATCAAGAAAAGGAGACAAGTTTTAATCGAATTGTCAAGTTAAAGAGAATTTACCACATAAAGATGGGGGAATATTTTTCCAAAGCAAATAAAGACATCAGCAATGGATGTGAAAAGCTGAAAACTTATAAAATTCAAGCAGAAATCATTGCAGAAAAAGTTGATAGAATCACTGAGTATTATGAAAGCCTTATTTCCCAGAGGCATAAAGCTCATGATATGGAAATAAGAGCTGTGATACCTGGGAGAAACCTATTTCAACTGAGAAAATAAAACACATCCATGGCACAAAAACTAATCAAGGAAAAACATAAAGTTTCTGAAAATTATCATTCCACCTCTCGTGTTTCAAATGGAGCACTTGGCAGAGTCCTGGAACCACAACCAGGAACCCTCTGGATCATTAGTTTCCCAAGGAAGAAGGAACATCAGGCTGAAATGGTAAAGCCATGCCCTGTGTCAACCAGTTACCGCACACTGGGGTCCCTGAAGTTGGGTCCACCCCATCCAGTCAGCAGGTGCCACAGGAGGTCAAGACAGATCTTGTCTTGTAGCTCCTCTCACAAGCAGAAGCAGCTCAATAGAATCTTCTTCAACCCTCTCACATGATAGAGGAGCAGTCAACCCAGGCTCTGTTCTTCCACATTGCTATCCTGTCAAATGTCAGAGGTTAAGAAGGAGTCCCAGGAGGAATGTTCTGAGAAGATGATATGCTGTGCTTCCCCCTATTCTGGAAAGTGAGGAGGAAACTTCCCAATAGTCCACTTACTAAGAGAATTCCTCGGCTCAACATTAATCTCCACAATTAATCTCCACAATGTATCAACACCAATCTTTTGACTCCAGCTTCTGTTTATATAACCTGGAAACAAATGTAGCACCTGCTCTGTGGATCCTGATTCCAACGAGTCTACTTTGAAGACCCACAACAGCAAGACCTTTTTGTCTCAACTGATACATTTTAATTTTTCTCATTTAGTCTTATTCTATTAAGAGTATAAAAATGGCATAATTGGATATTTGATAAGTTATAGCTGTTAGTATATTTCATAACTGTATTATATAATATGAATCTATAAATTTATTCTATTCTATTTAAATATTGTTTAGACTAATTATTCTATTTAATTTTATTTCTTGGTAAGTTTAGCTTGTCATTTGTAACATCAGCTGTAGTAGAGTTTCATATGAGAATGTTTATTTCTGTATATCAAGGAGTCAATACCCTCTGGTTATAACATTAATGAAATTTGCCATTATAAAATTTATATAATTAATAAAACAAAGTTCATATAGCTTCTGTGTGCTGTTTTGATTAAACATCAGAACATGGGATGTGTTTATCAATAATATGCAACTTAATCCATTTTACTTACTAGAAAGACCTATGTTTCCTGAACAGCAATTCATCATGTGGTGACCTTTATTTATTTGTCATATTTCTGTATGTCTGCATTTCTTTAAAGGTATTCTGGAAGAAGTCTATCAGGCACATGAAAAATGCTTCCACATGGACAACATATTTATCCTGTATTTAGGTCCCATGATTTCAGGGAAGCACCTGCCTTATTCATCCTTGTTTACCCAGCATCAAGAGTAGTTCCTGATAGGAGCAAGGACCCATAAATAATTGTTAAATAAATGACAGGAATCAGTTTTTTAAATGTGCAATACTTTCACTCATCTTTCTGAACCCATTCATTTCCTTTCTCTAAAATATGTATAACAGCTTTATTGTTATTTATTTTTTATTTATGATTCACATACTGTCATAGATTGAATTATCTACCCCAGAAAAACAAAACCACATTCCTAATACCAGTCCTGTTGGCCTGAACCTATTGTAAATAGCACCTTTTGAAGATGTTATTTTTTATTAAGATGTGGCCAACTGAATCAGGATGGGTCTTAATCCTATTTTTGAAGGCCTAATAAAGACAAAGTCATAGGGAGAAGCAGGAAGTCAGCAGGAACACCCAGATATGAAAAGAGAGAATATACCTTTGGGCTTGGAAAGCCAAGGATCCCAAGAATTTTCAGATTGCCAGCCAGCCAGCCAGAATGCTACAAACTCTCAGAGGAGGCAAGTCTTCCAACCTCTGAAACGTTCAGCAAGTAAATTCCTGTTGTCAAGCCAACCTATTCTGTGGTATTTGCCATAGCAGCTGTGAAAACTAAGACACATATCATACAATTCATTTAAATTGTAAAATTCATTCTTTTTAATACAGTCACAGAGGTGTGCAACCATATCACTGTCAATTTTAGAACATTCTCATTACTAAAAGAAACTCTATAAATTAGCAGTCCCTCCCCATTTCTCTCCAAGTCCCCTAGTCCTGTGTAAACTTTAGTGCTTTCTATCCCCATAACTACACCTCTTTTGGACAATTCATATGAATAAAATAATACAACATGAGGTATTTGGTAGAAAAATATTTATAAAATTATAGGGCATGAGTTGAATGATTTTAAGACAGCTCTTACAAGGCAGATGAGTGTGTGGATATGGGCAGAAATTATTTAGATTGGGGAGTGTAGCAAGGACACTTTCTTGAAGAGAGTCTTGAGGGGCAAGGTCTTTGTCTTGATTCTTAAGACATTTAGATCTTTCACAGTTTTAATTTCCAAGAGCAAGTATTCATGGAGCATCCATTTACACTACTTTGGCTTGGTCTCAGTATTGTTTAACATAAGAGAATTATCTTGGCTTTAGTTATTAAGCCCTTTAATTTTTTTCCAACAAGATATCATTTTTATTTGTGTTATCTATATTAATTAGTGCCTCCTCATAATATACGACAAGGATGTGTTGTTTCTGATTTTAAAATAAATGCTTCCAGTAATTCCCTATTATACTCTTGGGTTTATTTAAGGGTTCTATAATTAGTGAGTTTTCTTTTCTATTATACTTTTTATCTTTATTTTTATTACATATTTATTTTTATTACTACATGCATATTGTGGTATTTGGAATATTCAATTAAATATTCATTATGGATTGCATCCTTTACTATTATAAAGTATACATCATCATTTCTTGGCTTTTTTTTTTGTCTTTTGGTTTTCCCTTTTTGTATTGCCCTATATTCATCTTTTGGGAGCACCTCCTCCAACTCTAAATTGACATGGCTTAAGTCAGTTTATTCCACATGTGGCTCCAGGGTGGTGATACCTTCCAAGTGTGACTGGTCAAAGTATGTGTAACTGCAACAGGGATACAAATAGAAACAAAACCATAAAAGTGAGCAAGAGCACAGGGGAATTTGATCAAAGAGAAATAGACTCTCCAATTTTTTTTGTTGCTAAACTGGAAATTGATACTCTTAGAACCGATGGTGTTGGGTACTTCCTGCCTTAGAAAGAAACCAATATAGATGTAAGCGTCAGAGAGAAGTAGATAGATCCTTACAACATTCCTGAGGAACTAGATCAAGTCACAACTTCAGTTATCAGTACCTTTTGACATTTAATCAATGTGATCCAATAATTACACTGCTTTGGGGTTGATTTGTGTTATTTACCACTAAAACTACCCATTCCAATACAAGCAGCAGTTTCTCTAGGATCCTACTTTCCCCCTCAGTGTCAAAGATGTCTTCCACAGAACACATATCATTTTAAAATTCATTGAAAGTCTTTGGTTAACTTCCAGAATTCTAAAAATGTTGACTCTGACAACTTTTGCTGGGCTTTTTTTAGCTTTTATGGTGGGGTAAATTTTCAGAGGCTCTTAATCCACCATTTTGCTGATATCCTATACAAGATTGTTTATCATAGCATTGTTTATAATACAAAAAAGAAGAAACATACAAATGCTAGTCAACTCATTAAACAACATATGAAGCCTTTAAAATAATCATATATGGAAATATTTGTGATATTTTTATCATGACTCAAGATTCAAGAAAATAACTTAAGCAACAATTATTGCTCACTTTCACATGTCAAACATGTAATACATGCTTTGCACGCATAATCCCATTTTATTTTCACAGCAATGCCATGAGGAAGATATTAAGATATCTATTTTACAGGTGATGAGACTGAAGCTTAAGGTTAAGTAGCTTTTCCAAGGTCAGAAAGGGAGCTAATGTCGGATCAAGTATCCAAACTGAGGTATGTATGACTCTAACAATGTCTCAATGACTAAAACTCTAATCCTCTAGATCACCCCCACTCCTTTCTTCCATGCAGCCCTAGAGACTCTTGCATTTCCCTCACAAGGTAGATATATCCATTTATCATAACTATTTAACTGTTAGACCTCCCATTAAAATATGGGCTTCCTGAAGAGATGAGCTGTCTATCTTGATCATTACTATGTCTCACAGATCAGGCACTCAACATGAATATAATAATTATTTTTCAGTTATCAATACCAAATAAGTAAATGAGTTAAAGGGTATGTAAAATTTTTATTAGTTTTGTGGTTGGTAGCATCATCAAAATTGTATTCAATGATAAAATGCACTACTGGCAGATGAGAAGAAAAAGCATTTGAATTGTCTACATGATATTATTACCATGAAACATTCTTCAAGATTCCTAATAAAATAGGAAGTCTTAAGAGAGACTATTTGAGAGACAGATATACATTATAATAAGTGCGGTTTAGGGTGCAAACTATAAGGTGAGTTAATATCTAAGAGACAGAAAATGCCTCTCTGGTGAAAAGATGATGTTAAAATTGTGACCTAAATATAAATTGCCAAGGCAGCAAAAGAGAAAATTACCAACTGAGACAATAGCACATGCAGTTCTACTGGGGTATGAGAAAATGTAATAAACTTGAGGTACAAAAAAGAAGGGGATATAAGAGGTGGAAAAGAAAACTGAAGTCTGAGGAGTAAGAAATGGCTCCCAAGGTTACATGGGGTCTTTATATGTTATTTTAAGTATTTTGGATATGCTTATAAAGACAGTGGAAGTCACTGAATGGGTTTAAACAGATAATTAACATTCCTAGAATTACATTTTTAAAAGAGAAACCTGGCTGCACTGATACTGTAGAAATAAAAGAGATCACAAGAGGATACTATGAATAACTACACCAAAAAACTAGATAATGTAGGTGAGATGGAAAAATTCCTAGAAACACACAACCTACAATGACCCTAGAAGAAATAAAGTACCTCAGCAAGCCACAAGTGAAGAGACTGAAACAGATATCAAAAACCTCCCAAAGTTGGGACTGGATGGCTTCATAGGAGAATTCTACCAATCATTCAATCTAAAACCAATCTTTCATAAGCTCTTCCAAAACATTGAACAGGAAAGAACACTACCAAAGTTGTTCTATGAAGTCAACATCACTCTAATACCAAAACCAGATAAAGATACTACAAGCAAAGAAATTTACAGACCAATATCTTTAATGAATATAGATGCAAAATACTTGCAAACAGAATCCAAAGGCACATTAAAATAATTATACACCCTGATCAAGTAGGTTTTATCCAAGGTATAAAAGGGTGGTTCAACACAAGAAAATCAGTTAATATAATAAATAACAATGATAAATTGAAGAAGAATCACATGACAATCTGAATTGATACATAAAAGGCATTAGACAAAATACAACATCCTTTTTGATAAAAATATTCCACAAGTTAAGAATAGAAGGAAGCATTTTCAATATGGTAAAGTACATATATAAAAAGGCTACAGCTAGCATTGTACTCAATGATGGAAGACTGAAGGCTTTCTCACTGACCAGGAGCAAGACAAGGATGCCCAGTGTCACAACTGTTAGTCAATATTGTGCTAGAAGCTCTAGCTAAAGCAATTAGACTAGATAAAGAAATTAAAGAATCCCAAATAGAAAAATGTCGCAGTGTGGGCTCGCCCGGAGGGCCACTGCAGGGGCAGTGTGGGCTCGGGCGGAGGGCTGCAACACACGGAGGGGCCTTCTGAGAAGGTGCTCCCGGGCCGGCAAGGTGCGGAGGATGCGCGGTAGGAAGAAGACTACCGAGGAGACCAGGATCTGTGCGCAAGTCTGATTTATTCAGGAAGTACAGCGGTTAATATAAGGTGAAGATGGGGGAGGGGCAGGGGGCGTGGCCGGGGGGCAGCGGATGGCTGATAGGTTCGTGCAGGGGTGCATCACTGGTTGCGGGCAGAAGACGGGGTAGCCAGGGTTCTTGGTGGCAGTGAGGCGGGGCTGTCATGGCGTGGCGGTGGCCCTCGGGGGAGAGGCGGGGTTAGGCCACTGAGGGGGAAGTGGGTGCAGCTGGGCAGAGGGGCGGGCAGTATGCCTGAACCCCAAGTGGAGGGCCTTAACGCCCATTTCCGCCACCCGGGTCCAACTCGCACCGGCGCCTGGAGACGAGCCGACCCTTGCTGTCGCCGCGCTCCCACACGGTGCCACCCTACATTTCTCCCTTTTCTTTTATTAAGTGCTGAAGAAGGTGGAAGAGGAAGGGCCAGCGCTCATTTTGTTGGGGGGGGCTTCACCAGGCAGCGCGTTCGAGAAGCCTGTTTTGGGGGGGGTGAAGGTGGGTGGCGGCGGCCGCCTGGCCCTTTCAGCTTGGGCTAGGTGGAGTAGCCGCAGAACTTGTTGGTGGAGAGGGTCGGGCTCGGCATTCAGGGTCATCATGGCCATCTGAGGGGTGAGGTGTCACTGGCGACGTTTCTCTCTCCAGGTCAGGCGGTTTGGCGGTGGCGGGCCGGATGAGGTGTCCTGGGATCCAGATGGGCTGGGCAGCATCATCTGGAAAGACACAAGCAAAACCCCTTTCCTGGGCAAGGAGGGGGGCAGGCCCTGACCAGATGTTAGTTTTGGGGTCTTTCCACTGAACAAGGGGGGCCTGTGTGGGCCGGTAGGATGGGCCCCAATGAGCATGTACTGGGGAAAGGCCATCCTCATCAAAGCAGAGGAGGTTGTGGTGGATTAAGGCAGAGGTGACAATTTCTCCAGGTGTGTGGCGGGGATGGTTGCTCCTTTCCTTTTGAATAAGATGCTTGAGGAAGAGATGAGTGTGTTTAACCATGCCTTGACTTTGGGGGTTGAACGGAATTCCAAAGTGATGAGTGATGTTGTATAGCCTCAGGAACGCGGCGAAGGAAGCGCTGCGATATGCTGGTCTATTGTTGGTTTTCAGGTCCCATGGGACTCCCATGAAGAGGATGGCTTGTCTGAGGGCCTGAATGCAGTGCTTGGCTGTTTCTTCTGGGAGGGGAACAGCATAGCACAGGTGGGAGAAGGTGTTGATGGCCACATGGAGATACTTGAGCCTGCCGAACTGGGGCACGTGGGTGATGTCCATTTGCCATCGGGCATTGGGGTGTAGCCCGCACGGATTAACTCTTTGCGGCTGTAGTGGCCCAAGGGGCAGAAGGGGTGCACAGGTTTGGCAGCATCTGACCATGTGCTTGCAGGCCTGGATGGAAAGTTCCGGGAACAACTTGTGAAGGCTCCTGGCAGAGAAGTGAAATCGAGAGTGGAGTAGCTTGGCTTGGTTGAGGAGGTCGCCAGGTGGAGGGGTGGGCGGTCAGCCTCTCTAGTGCTCTACTGAGGCTGGGAGGGCTTGGATGGCTTGATCGGTGAGGTTATTGCCAGCGGCGATAGGTCCAGGAAGGCCAGAATGGCTCTTCACATGGGCGATGTACTAGGGCGCCGTGCGGTTTTCCAAAAGACTCTGGAGAGTTAGGAGTGCTTGGTTGATAGGCCTTTTGGCAGGAAAAAACGTGGTGAAAGCTAAGACTTGGCAGACTTGCAAGGTGTACAGGCTGTCGGTGACGATGTTGAGGGGTCTGTCAGGACAGGCGCGGAGAGCTAGGATGACGGCTTGGAGCTCTCTTACCTGGACAGAGTTCACATTGATGTGGATGAGTATTTGAGGCTCTGACGCACTAGGCGAGTAGATGACAACTGTGAACTTGTGCTTGGAGGCGTCAGTGAAGGCGGTGGTGGCATGTGGGTAGGGGCGGCGAGACGGGAAGGGGTGGTGCGGCGGAGGGATGAAGGATAACTGGGAGATGCCTTGAAGCAGCCGATGGCTGGGGTAGTGGTTGTCAAATTTGCCATGGAAGAGTTCCGCAAGGACTTGCATGTCTGGACTGGACAGAAGCAGCGCGGTGGTTTTCTTGGCATCAAGCGGCTACACAATGGTGTCAGGGGGAGTACCATATGTGTGGGTGCATTGCTGGACAAGGTCAATGGCCAAGGAGATCCAGAGGGTGATTTGTGGGCCAATTTTTCTGAGCTTGCTTTTGGCGGTATGGAGCCAGAGAAGGGGCCTCTTCTGCCAGAGGAGCCTGGTGGGCGTACCCGTGGTAGGCAGGATCAGCACCAAGATGGCTCGGTTGGGGTCGTGACGCTGCAGTTGGCATTCTCACAGGGCATCATTGACAGCTCAGATGGCCTCCTGCGCAGCCAAGGTAATAGAGATTTTCTTTGTTACAGCCTGCAGAGAGTCTTGGTCGGTTTGCAGGAGGGCGAAGAGGGGTTGTAGTTGAGCAGTGGTGATTGGGAGAGCCGAACGGAGCCAATTGATGTGCCCACAGATTTGCTGTAGCTCTGTCAGAGATAGCTTCTGCGGAATGGCCAGTTGGGGGGCCGCAGGCGTGATGGTGTTGTGGATGTTGAAGCCTAGAAAGGTGAAGGGGAGCTCCATGCGTACCTTATCTTGTTGGACTTGTAGGCCAAGGTCGTTGAGATGGCACAGTAATGCCGTGAGGATGGCTTGGAGGCCTCCGGGGGTTTTATGTGCCACAAGAAGGTCGTCCATGTAATGAACAATGTATGCAAAGTTCTTTAATGGCTGAATTGCCTTATTGACATAAAGCTGGCAGATGGCCGGGCTGTTTCGCATCCCTTGTGGGAAGACTCGCCATTGGTAACACGCAGCTACTTCTTGGTGATTGGTGCATGGGAGCGTGAAGGCGAATTTTGGACGGTCTTTTGGGTGCAGTGGAATGGAGAAGAAACAGTCCTTGATGTCGATGGTGGTGGCACACTAGTTTCTAGGTATAGCCGTGGTGTGGGGGCACCCCGTTTGGGGGGAGCCCATTGGGCAGATGTGCTTGTTGATCTCACGCAGGTCGTGGAGGAGCCGGTACTTGCCTGACTTCTTCTGAATGACGAAGACGGGTGAGTTGTACGGACTGGTGGATGGCTCAATGTGTCTTGCGTCGAGCTGGTCATAGACAAGAGCTCGGAGAACTAACAGTTTCTGGGATGAGATGGGCCACTGCTCCAACCAAATGGGATCCTCGGTATCCCATTTAAGAGGAGTGGGTGCTGGAGGTGTAATGTGAGCAGTGGCGTATATCATTGGGGGGGAGCCGTGGATAGAATGGCTCCACAGTTCGAGAGGACATCCCGGCCCTAGAGGATATTGTCGATGCCAGGCAGGACAAGGGGGCGGAAGGTGCTTTGGCGGCCTTCCTTGTCCTTCCAAATAAGATCTTGGCTGGTTTGGAATGAGGGAGCTGTTCCGGTGGCTCCAATGACGCGGGGGCCGGGGAGCACACCCCAGTTGTGTGTGGCTGTTTCTGGGAAGCAGGATATTTCTGCCCCGGTGTCAAGGATTCCCTCAAACCATTGGCCTTCAACCTCTAACTCCATTATTGGTTTTTTGGGTCCCAGTGGAATGGTCCACATTACGGCAGGGGGTGGTGGCGTGGGTGAGCGGCCTCTTGCTGGCGGGGCTGAGGCCTGCCCCCTCTCACGTTTAAAGGCTGCTGTTGGCTGTTGGCGGTGCAGCAGTCACAGGCCCAATGGTATCCTTTGCCGCAGCGGGGACATGGGGTGGGAGGCGCGCGTGGTCTGGCTCCTCCGGTGTCTCGAGGCGTGTTCGTGGATGGTCGTGGTCGGGCGGCATGAGGGCATTCGTGGGCAAAATGTCTGGTTTCTCTGCATTTGAAGCAGTTGGAGGAGAGGGACATGGCCGTAGCTATGGCCTGAGCCAGCGCGGTGGCCTGCGGGTCTATGTGGGAGCAGGCCAGGATCCAGTCGTGTACTCCCCTTTTCTTTATTGGTAGGATGGCTTGTCAGCAGGCATTGGTGGCCCCTTCCAGAATGAGTTCCCGGGCAAGGGCTTGTTGCACACGCTCGCCAGGGACCTTGCGCTTGCAGGCCTCCTGAACCCGGGATACGAAGTCGGCGAAGTTTTCGTCTTTTCGTTGGACTAGCTTGGCAAGTGGCTCAGGTCTGGTGGTGGAGCAGCTGCGGAAAGCGCGTAAAGCCAGCTCGCGAAGTTGGAGCCAGAACTCGGGGGGGGCGTTGTGATATTGGGCTGGATTGGCGAATTGGCCCGTGCCTGTGTAAGCGTCTGGGGGATGGCGAGCCCTGACACGGGCGTTGTGTGCCACTTGCTTTTCTGCCTCTGATGTAAAGTGAGCATGCCAGTCGATGAATTGGCTGGGGGTTAGAATGGCCTGAGCGAGGGAAACCCAGTCATACAGAACCGCGAGCTGAGTGCTAAGCTCCTCAAGCAAATGTTGGGCGTTCGGGCTACCGAGGCCGTCCTCTTTAACAGCCTTGTGGAGGTTTTTTATTTCGTCAGCTGTAAAGGGGTACCAATCCTGCAGACGGTGCCACAAGGGGGCGGCATTCAGCGGGTATAAGAGCAGTGTCTGATGCGCGGGGGCCTCTGCCCATGGGGGCCAAGTACCCATGGGCCCTCTGGTGGATGAGGGATCCGTGGTGGGGGGTGCCCAGGGGGTGGGGTGAGAACGTGGCTCGTCCCAAGATGGCGGCACCTCACAAGATGGTGGACTGCCCCAGGGGGTAGGCGGCTTGTAAGATGGTGGCTGCTCCTCTTCCGGCGGGGGCCAAGATGGCGCCATGGCCGGAGGGGGCGGGTATAGGGGGAGGGACTTCCCTTTATCCTCCCAAGAAGAAGGCAGAAGTTCGCCATCTTGGGGTGAGGTAGGCGCATCCGGTTTGGGCGGGCAAGAGTCCAGGGCGTTGTTGAGGCGGCTGGACAAGGACTCGGTGTCGGAATCACTGTCTGACTGAGACCCCTCTCCCTTGCTCTTACCGCAGGTGCAGTGGAAAGCGTCCTGATTGACAGGGGTGCCCTGGAGGCACGAGCGAATGGCGATGAGCGTGGGGAGAAGGCTGGGGGGAAAACGCCTGTTCTCATACTCCATAGCCGCCATGACACGGTCAATGAGGTTAGTGTACGTGTCCGGGTCCCACAGCTGGCAAGTGGAGAGCCAGGGGTTGAAAGGCAGCAAAAGGTCCCAGTACGTTTGGAGCTGCTTTACTGAGACATTCATATGATTGGTGTCTAAAAGGCTGGCAAGGGCCCTAACCTGAGGTGCCTGGTGGGAGGAAAGATGGCCGCCCATGGTGCCGACGGTGGAGCCTAGTGAAGACGGGGGTCCTTACCTTGCGGGCGAGGCGGGTGGGGGTCCGGCCGGAAAGTTGTTGCCCCACGTTGGGCGCCAAATGTCGCAGTGTGGGCTCGCCCAGAGGGCCACTGCAGGGGCGGTGTGGGCTTGGGCGGAGGGCTGCAACACACGGAGGGGCCTTCCGAGAAGGCGCTCCGGGGCTGGCAAGGTGCGGAGGATGCGCGGTAGGAAGAAGACTACCGAGGAGATCAGGATCTGTGCGCAAGTCTGATTTATTCAGGAAGTACAGCGGTTAATATAGGGTGAAGATGGGGGAGGGGCAGGGGGCGTGGCCAGGGGGCAGCAGACTGCTGATAGGTTCGTGCAGGGGTGCATCACTGGTTGCGGTCAGAAGACGGGGTAGCCAGGGTTCTCGGCGGCAGTGAGGCGGGGCTGTCATGGTGCGGCGGTGGCCCTCGGGGGAGAGGTGGGGTTAGGCCACCGAGGGGGAAGCGGGTGCAGCTGGGCAGAGGGGCGGGCAGTACGCCCGAACCCCAAGTAGAGGGCCTTAACGCCCGTTCCCGCCACCCGGGTCCGACTCGCACCGGCGCCTGGAGACGAGCCAACCCTTGCTGTCGCCGCACTCCCACATGGTGCCACCCTACAGAAAAAGAAGTTAAACTCTCCCTATTCACTGATGATATGATCCTATATTTAGAAAACCCTTAAAAGTCCATAAAAAAGTGACTAGAACTAATAGATGAGTTCAGCAAAGTTGTGGGATACAATATTACTATGCAAAAATTAATAGAATTTCTATACAACACTGATGAGCAAACAAGAAAATCAGAAAAAAGTTTCTGTTTACAACAGAACTAAAAGAACAAATATTTAAGAGTAAACTGAGGACATAAAGGACATATATTCAGAAAATTACAAAACATCACTTAAAGTTACTGAAGAAAACTTAAATGGAGATTCCATGTTCATGGACTGGAAGACTAAATATTAAGATGTTAATTCTACCCAAACATATTTACAGATGCAAGGCAATCCCAATAAAAATACTAACAGACTTGTTTGCAGAAATGGAAAAGCCAACTATCAAATTTATTTGGAAGGATAAAAAAAGAAGAATGAAGTTGGAAGATTCTCACTTTCCAACTTTAAAACATTTTACTTACCTACAATGGTAAAAGTAGCATGGTACTGGCATAGAGACAGAGAGATTGACCAATGAAACCAAACTGAGGACACAGAAATCACCCTCACATCTACAGTGAAGTGATTTTTGAAAAGACTGTCAACCCCTTCCAGCTGAGTCAGAACAGTCTATTCAATAAATGGTTCTGGGAGACCATTCTGGGTATCTGTAATCAAAAGAAAGAAAGAAGACCCCTCTCCCACACCTTATACAAAAATTAACTCAAAATGGATCATGAACCTAAATATAAAATTGATAACCATAAATTCCTACATGAAAATTTAGGAAAACATCTTCAAAACTTTGTGGTAGGCAACAGTTTCTTAAACCTTATAATCAAAGCATGAGCAACAAAAGAAAAAATAGATAAATGGGTCTTCCTCAAAATTAAGCAATTTTGCACCTCAAAGAACTTTGCCAAAGGTTGAAAAAGCAATCCACTTAATGGGAGAAAATATTTGAAAATCACATATCCAATAAGGGATTAATATCCATGATATAAAAAGAGATGCTAAAATTCAGTATTAGAAAGACAAACTACCTGATTAAAAAATGGCAAAAGACCTGAATAGACAATTATCCAAAGAAGAATCACAAATGGTGAAAAAAACATGAAAAAATGTTCAACTTCGCTAGTTGTAGCAGTTTGATACAGTTATGAATTCCAAAAATAGATATTGGATTATGTTTGTAAACTGGTTTGTACCTAGGCATGATAAAATTATGATTCGGACTTTGATTGGACCATGTCAGTAGGGCATTGGCATGGCAAAGGACAGAGTTGGAGCATTTTGATGTTGAGGTTTTTAATGTTGGAGTTTGATGCTGAAGTCTTTTTCATTTATTTATTATTATTTTACACTTTTTAAATTAAAGTTAATAGATCACAAAGACTGTTACATTAAAAAACATAAAAAACATAAGAGCTTCCCATATACCTCACTCCCCACCACTCAGCCCATTATTTTTGTAATTTGTGTTTTTTTGAAAATAAATGCATCACAAAAAAAGTTACATTAAAAAATGTAAGAGGTTCCCATATACCCCAACCCCCCATAACACTTCTCTCCCACCAACAACCTCCTCCATCATTGTGGCACTCTCATCGCACTTGGTAAACACATTTTGGAACACTGCTGCTTCACATAGATAATAATTTACTCTGTAGTTCACACTCTACCCC
This sequence comes from Dasypus novemcinctus, assembly GCF_030445035.2. NCBI lineage: Eukaryota > Metazoa > Chordata > Mammalia > Cingulata > Dasypodidae > Dasypus > Dasypus novemcinctus. The sequence goes on along the minus strand of NW_026688126.1, from coordinate 302,292 downwards.
AGTATAGTCAGTGGGTTATGGCAAGATATAAAAAGTCTAGCATCTGACCCTGCAATATCATTTAGGACAACTCCAAGTCCCAAAAATGACCCCACATTGCATCTCTTCTACCCTTTCCCCACCCTCAGCAACTACTGTGGCCACTTTATCCACCTGAATACTACAATTTCTTCTATTACTAGTCACAATAGTTTTATACTAGAATATCAGTAAGTCCTCTCTAATCCATATATTTTTCCTCCAATCTGTGGACCCTGGGATGGTGATGTCCCACTCCACCTCTAGATCAAGAGGGGGCTTAGAATCCACATGGATGATGGATGCAATTCCTCTGCTTGTTGTTGTTGGCATTCTTAATTCCCTGGTGTGGTGGTTCACCATCTTCACCTCCCTGATAGCTGACCTGGGTAAGCCCAATGAACCAGAGAGTAGGAGTTGCAACTCTGCTGAGGCTCAGGGCCCAGAAAGCACATGGGCAGTCCAGAGATTCACATCCTCAGAGTATGCACCATCCCTAGCACCAACCACAGGTTCAGTAAAAGTGACAGAAGACGCATGTGTAGGAAGGTCACATCTGAGTCCAGCTCCATCACACAGAGCACAAATTCCAAAGTAGGGCCCTCTGACATGGCACAGAACTCCAAATCCATCTGCCATGACCATATACCCTGTGCATCCCCATAGCTTTCAGGAGAACCAGAACCTAAGGTTGTATCTACTTTGGCTTTCTCTGAGGTCCTCCTGAGGTGTGCATAAGCGTGACCCTTCTGATGACCTTCCAGCTCTTTTTGGAAGATTCTTAGACATTTAAACTCATTTGTCTTTGCCATTTCCCACTTTTATTCTAGGTCAAAAAACAGTTTTTCACTCTTGATCCAACATGTAGGCTGAGATATTCTGCTGGTCAGTGTTGACCCTTTTATTCAAGGTTTCTTTCTGATTGGAACACCAGTTAGTGATTGGTAGTAATCTCTTGGCACTAGGGAGGCTCATCCCTGGGAGTCATGCTCATGCTGGGGGTAAGGTAATGCATTTACATGCTGAGTTCGGATTAGAGAGTGGCCACATTTGAACAACATGGAGGCTTTGAGGAGGTAACTCTTAGACACCCTGCAGCTCTAGGCCTAGTTCATATTTCAGGTACGCAGGCTCATAAGCATAGTCATCAGTATCAAGAGCTCATTACTGGACCATCCTTCATTGTTGGTCTTTGCCAATCCACTTGGGAGATTATTGTTTTTCCATTGGGGAATGTGACAGAGCTCTCCAGGTAGGAACTCAGCACTCCCTCAATTGGAGTTTGTAATTGTAACTACTATTAAAAAACCCCAAATATATCAGAACATTTTTATGTCCCTTATGTTCATGCCCTGGAGAACTCCCCCAAATCAGGTGACCCCCATCAATAACACCCCACACCAGTGTTCCTCTCCTGCCAATAGTCGAACCTCTCTGTGGTCCAAACCTTCTTCAACAATGAAGTTTAATGTATTGCCAAATTCAATTAATAGGAAATTTAAATATAGTGATGGGCTTAAAAGTTTAGAAATAGAATAATTTAGAAATACTAAAATAAAGTAAAAATAAATTGGTGTATTAATAAAATGAAAAATATTATAAATCTTTGTTTCAAACATTTTGCCTTTCATCACTGTAATAGGTGTTGCCATGTATGTACAGTGGCAAGGCACTTTCTTTCATTTCTTCCTCAGTATCTACATCCTTTCTTTCTTTTTTTCCCCCTAATGTTTAATTTTGTCTTCAAAAAAGGTTTAGATCACAGCAATTCACATACACAATATAGGGAACTCCCATATATTTAACATCAAACCCTTTTTCTCTTTACTCAGCAATGATCTTTTTACATGTTCATGTTATATTTGCTGCAGCTGAGGTACAGATTTTGAAACATAGCTATCAAACATGGTTTCATTTTGGTTTACATTATGGTTTTTATTTTAGACTGCACAAATTTCTAAATTTTTAAATTTAAAACATTATGGTTTACATTTTAGCATATAGACTTTTATACACATTTGGTGTAAGTTAACATGTCCTATATCCATCATTGCATGATCTTGTGGAGTGCTTCCATTGCCCCTCAGTTACCCTGCTTCCATCTGTTCTATAACTCTCTCCCCCTTCCCTCAGGGCCCACAGTGATAATCAATTTTCACTATTTGAGGGACAAGATTTACAGATACTACAACAATGCTGAGGGCTTGGCATACTAGATTGTCCTAACTAATTGGGAGCCACCAATTCTCTCGAGAGACATAATTCTCTCTATTTGGGAACACCAGGTCTCCCCAGGTTATGGGTATACCTCCACACTCAATGATATAATACACTATGACAAAATGAGCACTCACACTCTCCCTAGAAGCTTGCCCCTGTACAAGATGCCCCCCTTAAGCACCTTAAACACATAATCCCTCCTTATTATATTTTCTAAAGAGTTTTCTTAACATTACCTTTTCAAACATATACCTGACATTCTCCTATATTCAACTGTTCCCCCAAGCCCTTCCCCAAATTCCTTGGGCCATCTGATCCTTCCTCCCAACCCTAGCCCCACCCAAAGTTATCCCTATGCCCCATCTTTTCCCTTCCCTGTACAAATACTTACCTCCAACTTATATAGACTTCACCCATGTAGGCATCAGCTTGCAACCTTCCTCTCCCCCACAAATTCCTTTAGCCTACCTTCCAGTCTCTAGCTCTCTGAGACCACTCAGTTTGCTGGTTTCATATCAGAGAATTCATATAGTATTTGACCTTCAATGTCTGGCTTGCTTCACTCAACATATTGTCCTCAAGATTCATCCATGTTATCACATGTGCTTGTACTGTATTCCTTCTTAAAGCTGAGTAGTATTCTATTGTACATATATTTCACATTTTATTTGTCCATTCATCTGTTGATGGGCTTTTGGGTTGATTCCAAGTTTTGGCAATAGTGAATAATGCTGCTATGAACATTGATATGCATATATTGGTTTGTATTCTTATCTTCAGTTCTTCAGTGGAATTGCTGGGTCATATGGAAAATCTATAGCTAACTTTTTGAGAAACCACCAATCTGTCCTCCAGAATGGCTGGACCCTTCTGCATTCCCACCAGCAGTGGATGAGTGCTCCCATTCCTCCACATTCTCTCCAGCACTTGTAGTCCTCTGTTTTTTTGATAGCTGCCAGTCATATGTTAGTAAGATTGTATTTCATTGTAGCTTTGATTTAGTCCCTAAGTCCCTGCTGGATTTTTTCTTTTTATCAATCAATTCTATTATCTGTTTGATTTCAGATGTGCTGTGTTCCACATCACTAATTTTTGCCTCTGCCTCTTCAAATCTACTGTTATTTGCTGAGTTTGTATTTTTTTATTTCTTGGATTGTGCTGTTCATCCCCATCGTTCTGTTATCTTTTTGTGCATGACTACAATTTCTTCTGTATGCCCTGTAAGTGTTTTTTTTTTAAGATTTACTTTTTATTTATTTCTGTCTCCTTCCCTCCCCCACCCCAGGTATCTGTTAACTGTGTCCATTTGCTGCATGTTCTTCTTTTTGTCTGCTTATGTTGTTGTCAGCAGCATGGGAATCTGTGTTTCTTTTTGTTGTGTCATCTTGCTGTGCCAGCTCTCCATGTGTGTGGTGCCACTCCTGGACAGGCTGCACTTTCTTTTGCATGGGCTTCCTTATAGGGCACACTCCTTGCATATGGGGCTCCCCTATGTGGGGGATGCCCCTGCATGACAGGGCACTCCTTGTGTGCACCAGCACTGCACATGGGCCAGCTCCACATGGGTCAAGGAGGCCTGGGGTTTGAACCATGGACCTCCCATGTGGTAGGCGGATGCCCTATCTGTTGTAGAATTTGAGAGAAGTTCAATTATTTGAGTATAGAGAGGCCAGGACTCAGGAATGATTTTGAGAAGGAAAAATGGTTTATTGACGGCCGGCCGGACTCGGGAGCTTTCTGTTTGAATCCCGAGCCCCGAACAAGATTTTCAAATGTCTTTTATACAGAGAGGAAAGGCCAAATGGTCCCTTTGTTTCAGTTCTCAATAGGCTTCAATTAGCATATATATCTTCCACATCTTAGGTAAGCTTTTAGCATGGACTCCAGACATTCTAGATAAGCTTTTAGCATATTTACTTTTTGCATTTCCCCTAAATACTTAAAGTTTATAGCCCTTGCATTGTTAAGCTGTTACCTGGGACTGGAGCCTGTTGTCATTGTCCCTAAGGGCAGAACTGCAGCCTCTTACCGTTCTACACCCACAGCCTTCAGCTTAGGTTATCTCTGAAGAGACAAAGAGCCTTCCACCCATAGCCCACATCATATCCACTGGGCCAAGTCTGCTTCCCAAGTGTTTTCTTAATATGCTGAATCTCTTCCTTCACTTCATTGAATTGGTCCATGATGAGCTTGAGAGCTTTAATTATTTGTTTGGTTTTCCACTTTTCTTCCTGGTTTTTAGTTTGTTCATTGGATTGGGCCATGTTTTCCCGATTATTGGTATGGTCTGTAGTTTTGTTTTGTTTTGTTTTGTTTTTGCTGTCTGGTCATCATTTTATCTTGTTGGGCTTATTCAGTTGATTAGTTTCTTCATCTCTGGATTTAATTAGTTGTTTTTTGTGTGTGTGCTAAGTTTTTGTCTTTGCCACTTTGTTCTTCTTATTCTATTTCCTTGTTGTTGGCTAAGTTCCCTTGAAGGAAAATATTAGGGTCAGAGAAAGTAAATGGGGTAAGAAAATAAAATCTAATAGTATTGCTAGTGAATGTCAGCAGAAGAACCACATGAGATCTAGGAGAATGGATATTTAACTCACATAAGCTGTGTATAGTTATAATCTTAAAAAGTGGAGCACCTATAATGAGATAGTAAACTGAATATGGGGAGGAATATAGTATGAATTAAAAGGCCAGTGTGGTGAGGAGAGAGGGAAAGAGAAAAGAAAGGATAGTAATGTAAAGAGTGAATAAAAGATAGAAAACAAATTAGAGATAGTAGATATAAAATGTCAGAAATATTGGGGGGCTAAACAAAGAGAGGTGGAATGTAACAGAAACAATAAAGGATGGAGGATAGAATGAGGTAAAGGAAAGGGGATACTGTTAGTAACCAAAATCAGTACACAGAGAATAGAGAAAATTAAAGATGAGGAAACACAGCAAATAAGAAATGTTGCCTGCAGCACTTAATATAAAAAAAGAAAAAAAAGTTTCAAAAAAGCAAGAAAAAAAAAGGAGAAAGGAAAAAAAGAGGGGCCATGGGGTGATAAAGAGGAAAGAAAACAAGAAAACAACAGAAAAGACCAGCTAAGGCCTCAGGCAAGGAATCCTCTTTGCAATTGAATAAACTGCTTAGGAGTCTGACCTTCCCCTTTTCTCCCTTGCTCACTTCCCTCTCTCCCAGGGCAATATGAAGGGTATGTGAGGGCTCCTGTAGGAAATTCAAATGGGTCCCTGGTGAACCAACTCACCTCAGAAAATAATTTTTCTTAATTTCTTGAGAGAGAGCACCCACCCCTTGCCAGGAACCCTAAATATGTTATTGGAAGCCTGCATAGCACATCCTACTGTCCCTCTCCCTTAGGTGTACTATGGGGGGCTAGTTAATTTCTGACTATTCCTTCTCCTAGACCAAGTTTCCTATCCCAGGGCAGTTAGGTAAATCAGGGTCTCTCAGCAGATTCACCTCTTCTTTCTTCTTAGGCTCTCCCCAAGTCAGCTGATATGCTCCTCCAAACAATAAAAGGGGGAAACCAGAAAATTGAACCTACATTCTTTGGGTCCCTCTGAACCTCCTGCTTACACCCTCCCACTCCTGGAGTTAGTCCCAGACCAGAGAGGTAGGACAATGCCAGATTTCTGGGAGTGCTGGGCTCAGAAAACAAAGGCCTGGGAGAATGTGGACTTGGGGTATGTGAAGTGTGGGTTGTGGGGGTTCAGGGAACATGGGCTTGGGGTTCATGCATTTGGGGAACATGGGGCTTGGGAATGCTGGCACATGACTCCAGCTTTCCTGGAGTGCTATGCCCTCAGCCCTAGGGGGCTTCCCTAGGGGGAAGAGATTTACCTTCCCAGGGCTTCCAAGTTCAGTGTTAGAAACTCACAATTCTACCTTGAGCAAGCACTAATTATGCTGCAGTCTCTCCAGATCAATGCCCAGACATCCCCTGCCATGTAGGTTCCTGAAACAGCCTGCTCCAGCAGAATTGTCACCATACAGCCTGTCCTTTACAGGAGAGATGATGACAGTGTACTTACTCAGATGTCATCTTGCCCTGCCTCCTGATGCTGAAGTCTCAAGCTGGAGCCCCAGGAAGTAAGCACACAGAGGAAAGAGAAGCAAGCCCCAGGCAGAGAAGTACACTGAGTCCAGAAAGAACCAAGCCCTGGGAAGAGAGGAACCCAGGAAGGCTGAACCCTGGCAGACATCAGCAGCCATATTGCTCCAACACGTGGTGCGGCGGCTTGCTCGGTCGGTAGAGGTGGGGTCTGGCTGCGGACGAGGGGTCGGTCCAGCTCTGGACGAGGGGTCGGTCCCGCTTGGGACGAGGGGTCGGTCCCGCTTGGGACGAGGGGTCGGTCCGGCAGCAGACGAGGGATCGGTCTCACAAGGGGTTGCGCAGTTCGGCTGACGGGGTCGCCCGGCGAAGCCGGCGACGAAGGGGTCACCTGGAGAAGCAGGCGACGAACTGGGGACAAGGGAGGCCAGGCCCTTGTCGGGGGCTCTCAGGACTGGAGGGCGCACGGCAGAAGAACTACCGCGGAGACAAGGTAAACACGCAAGTCCACCTTACTGAGGGAGAGGCAACAGTTTTATAGGGGCTGGGGAAGGCTGATTGGTCGAAGCCATGCCCTGTTCTGATTGGTTGCTGGCGAAAGGTCAGTGGGCGGTACTGGATGGGGGAGGGGCGGTGGTTAGGGATTGGCTGTCGCTGTTGCTGGGGGAAGGGGCAGGGTTTAGGGATTGGTGGCTGCTGTTGCTGGGGTGGAGGGCAGACTTGAGTTTCCCGCCCACGCCTGGCTGTTGCTGCTGTCGGGGGAAGGGAAAAGGGCGGGCTGGATTTTTCCACCCACACCTGGCTGTTGCTGCTGTCGGGGGAGGGGAAAAGGGCGGGCTGGATTTTTCCACCCACACCTGGCTGTTGCTGCTGTCGGGGGAGGGGAAAAGGGCAGACTGGAATTTTCTGCCCTGCGCCTGCGCAGGGAGAAAGAAGGCATCGTGTGGCACCATCCGGGAGGAGGGGCGGGCGCGGAAGCATGGCTGCCGAGAAGGGGAGACCCGAGGGCACTCTGCGCCCATGCTGAGCTCCCTTCAGGGGTGGCGGTGAGTCCGAACAGCCACCCTATTATGGGGGCAGCGGCTTGGCCTACCGTGGCCGCTCCCCCGCCAGGCCAGCAAACCACGCTTCAGCCCGAGGGGTGACCGCATTTCCCCCTTCTTTTCAAATAAGGACCAGGATGGCAGCAGCAACAAGTAGCTGAGGCCCAAGAGGCAGTAAGCAATGAGGGAAGCGGGGCTGAAGAGGGAGGTGAGTATGCCGGGGATAAATGTACAATTTGGGGGGCAGTATCTTGCCGTTGCAAGCAAGGGTGGCCAATGTCCAATTCTTGTTGATCTCGGTGGCTATAAGGTCCATCTGCTTGTTAAAAGTCCAGGATGACAGCGCGTTACAGGTAGTTGATCTCTTCTTGGCGGCGAAGAGCGGTAGAGGCAGACTGTGTGATGGTCTGGAGGATCGCAGCGGTGAGGACAAGTCGCGTCAGGGCACCAGCGACGGTGGTGGCGGCAGCATCGGGAGTGGTGGAGACGTAGGCGAGGACAATAAGAAGGCCAAAGTCTTCACGGGTGCGAGAGAGGCCGATGTTAATGGGGCGGGCTGACATGGGGCGGCCCAATCTGCAACGCAGTAGGGGTTCAAGTGAAAAAAGGAGGGGGGCGGGGGACGAGAAGGGATGCTTTGGATGGCTGAGAAGAGGAGTGAGGTCGAGACAGGAGGAAGCTCCGCAGAAGTATGGGGAGCTGTTAAAAGCAGAAACGTTATTAGATGCTAGAAAGCAGGCCGCAGGCCGGGGAAAGCAGGTTGCGGGCCGTTTCGCGGGGCTGGAGCTGCTTGAGAGCGATGGCGGCATGGGGGGCCGTGGTTACAATCTTCTGGGGTAGTAGTGGCTAGACAGATGGCGGAAAATATTATCAAGAAAGCAAAGGTTATGAGAAAGAAATAGAGTATTAAAGGCTGTGGGGGAAGTGAGAAGATCATTTAGAGGATAGGGTTGAGAATGGTATGTTTAAGACAGAAGCTTTGTGGTTTGTAGGAGACTGCTTTATAAACAAAGGAGAATGAGGGCAGTAAATATAGTAACGATAGATAGGAAGATGACAGTGAGGAGGAGTCTTTGTTTAAGGTTCCAATCGTCCAGCGCAACAGTGGCTAGGCCTATAGCGAGGGGTGTTGCTAAATAGACAATGGCTGCAAAGACAAAATCATCTTCTGTTTCCTTAAGAATAACTTTTCTTTAAATACTTAGTAGCATGCAATATTAGAAACCGTTTCCTAAAAGCAAGTTGGTAGGGGAGCTTGGTTGCTGTTAATCTTTCCTGTTATAAAATTACCTTTTATTATTATTATCATCAATTTAGTTTTATATATATATTTAAGAATGACCTTTTGGAATTAGCCATCTAATACCTTAATGTAAACTATTGAAGATAAATTTTATCTTTACAGAACACATTCCCCCACGTAAAGTTATCACAATACCTTTTACACTTGCCGCATGCAAATTAAGTTTCAAGAGTTTATGAAAAATTAGCCATCTTACTTTAGGACAAAATACGTCTTTTTGCAAAACTTATTACATTTCCGTTAGCATTTTTACAAACTTTTAACCTTTTTAATATTCATATAAGTTTTACATTCTTCATATTATCCTGTGAAGAAAAATAAGTTATTCATTTTAATCTAGGCAAGAACAACTTTTTATGAAGACGTACAGTTAATTTTGTTAATTAAGACTTACAATTTTTTTTAATTGTAGATATCTTATTAACATTTAAACTTATGTATTAATATAATAAACTTAAGTATTAATATAAGCGCTTATTTAATTTTTGGCCATTTGAATAGAGCTCTTTTAAAGATTTCTAGTAATTTATATTTACCATCCGGAGGTATCACAATATACGTTGACATTGAACGAACAGACAGACAAACACAGAACAATTACAACACATTAACAGAAATATATAATTTATTTACAGTTGTCTCATAATTCTTACTTTCTTGGTATAGCTGCTTTTAAATCTTTTTTTATATAGCATATCATAGATTATACCCTTCAAGATTTCTTGTGGACTTCATGTTGCCTGTAATAAGCCAGGAGGGAATCTTTTACCTTCCTGCTCCACAGCAAAAGTGACCCTATCTATAAGGCGAGTATAGGTGTCCGGGTCCCAGAGCTGACACGTGGTAAGCCACGGATTAAAGGGGAGAAAAAGGTCCCAATATACTTGAAGCTGTTTGAAAGAGATCTTACACCAGTGAGTGTCTAGGAGACCGGCGAGAGCCCGAACTTGTGGGGCTCGCTTAGCAGATAGGATGTTACCCATTGCTAATGGCCTTTTGGAGCCGATAAGAAAGGGGGCCCTTACCTTGAGAGCACGGCGATGGGAGCCGAGGTGCGCGGTGAGACGAGGGGTCGGAGCCGGTGGGGCTCCGACGGTGGTCGCGGGCCAAGAGAAGGCCCTGACGAGGGGAGGGCGGGACGACGAGCAGTGGAGCAAGGCAAAGGGGAGCAAGCGCAGAGGGGAGGAGGCAGAGGTGAAGGCAGGGGTGGAGGTGCTCAGGCACACGCTCCTGAGAGTTTTATTGGCACCTCTTAATCATAGCGGGTCGGTATAAGCCCCCGACATGGAAGGAGAAAGCCATCCAGCGATTCTCCCAGACCGCCGTGGATCGTATGAGGTCGCCAAGGTTCAGGAGCAGCAATGCAGAGCGAAAAGATAGGGGTGAGAAGAGAGGAGAGCGTAGGGCTATGGTAGGGTTACTTCAGACGTGCAAGCGCATGCTCCCGAGAAATCCAAGGCTCCTCTTAATCATAGCGGGTCGGTATAAGCCCCCGACATGGAAGGAGAAAGCCATCCAGCGATTCTCCCAGACCGCCGTGGATCGTATGAGGTAGCCAAGGCTCAGGTAGCAGCAATGTTGCACGAGAGAAGTCCCAAGGTGAGAAGAGAGGAGGGCGTAGGGCTGTGGTAGGATTACTTCAGACGTGCAAGCGCGCGCTCCCGAGAAATCCAAGGCTCCTCTTAATCATAGCGGGTCGGTATAAACCCCCGACATGGAAGGAGAAAGCCATCCAGCGATTCTCCCAGACCGCCGTGGATCATATGAGGTAGCCAAGGCTCAGGTAGCAGCAATGTTGCACGAGAGAAGTCCCACGGTGAGAAGAGAGGAGGGGGGGCGCCAGGTTATGGAGTGAGGCTGTGGTGGAGTTGCCTTGCCCCACGTTGTGCTGTGGTGGGGTTGCTTTGCCCCACGTTGGGCGCCAGCTGCGGCGGCTTGCTCGGTCGGTAGAGGTGGGGTCTGGCTGCGGACGAGGGGTCGGTCCAGCTCTGGACGAGGGGTCGGTCCCGCTTGGGACGAGGGGTCGGTCCCACTTGGGACGAGGGGTCGGTCCGGCAGCAGACGAGGGATCGGTCTCACAAGGGGTTGCGCGGTTCGGCTGACGGGGTCGCCCGGCGAAGCCGGCGACGAAGGGGTCACCCGGCGAAGCCGGCGACGAAGGGGTCGCCTGGAGAAGCAGGCGACGAACTGGGGACAAGGGAGGCCAGGCCCTTGTCGGGGGCTCTCAGGACTGGAGGGCGCACAGCAGAACTACCGCGGAGACAAGGTAAACACGCAAGTCCACCTTACTGAGGGAGAGGCAACAGTTTTATAGGGGCTGGGGAAGGCTGATTGGTCGAAGCCACGCCCTGTTCTGATTGGTTGCTGGCGAAAGGTCAGTGGGTGGTACTGGACGGGGGAGGGGCGGTGGTTAGGGATTGGCTGTCGCTGTTGCTGGGGGAAGGGGCAGGGTTTAGGGATTGGTGGCTGCTGTTGCTGGGGTGGAGGGCAGACTTGAGTTTCCCGCCCACGCCTGGCTGTTGCTGCTGTCGGGGGAAGGGAAAAGGGCGGGCTGGATTTTTCCGCCCACACCTGGCTGTTGCTGCTGTCGGGGGAGGGGAAAAGGGCAGACTGGAATTTTCTGCCCTGCGCCTGTGCAGGGAGAAAGAAGGCATCGTGTGGCGCCATCCGGGAGGAGGGGCGGCCGTGGAAGCATGGCTGCCGAGAAGGGGAGACCCGAGGGCACTCTGCGCCCATGCCGAGCTCCCTTCAGGGGTGGCGGTGAGTCTGACCAGCCACCCTATTATGGGGGCAGCGGCTTGGCCTACCGCGGCCGCTCCCCCGCCAGGCCAGCAAACCACGCTTCAGCCCGAGGGGTGACCGCAACGTGGAAATAGACTTTGGTGAGGGAAGTAACTTATGCTTTATGGCTTGGTGTCTGTAAATTCCTATGCAAAACAAATACCCTTTATAAAAGCCAGCAGATTTCTTATATTTTGCATCAGCACCCCTTTGGCTGACTAATACACTAGTGATTAGGAAAATGGACATCAAAACTACAATGAGATATCATTCCACACCTATTAGAATGGCCATTATTAAAAAGTTGGAAAACTAAAAGTATTGGAAAGAATGAGGCTAGATAGGAAAGCTTATTCTTTGTTAGTGGGCATGTAGAACGGTATAGCCACTCTGGAGGACTGTTTGGCATTTTCCAAGGAAGTTGAATATAGACTTGCCATGTGACCCAACAATATCACTACTAGGTATAGACTCAGAAGAATTGAGAGAAGTGACATGAACAGAAGTCTGCACGCTGATGATCATAGTGTTACTATTCACAGTTGTCAAAAGATGGAAACATCCCAGGTGTCCATCAACCAATAAATGGTTAAATTGTGTATACACACATTGGACTATTATGCAGCTGTAAGAAGAAATGAAGTCATGAAGTGTACTTACAACATGAATGAACCTGGAGGACATTATGTTGAGTGAGGTGAGCCAAACAAAAAAGGACAAATACTATATGATTGTGCTATTATGAGCTAAATATATTATGTAATCTCGTGGAGTTAATAATTAGAATATGGGTCACCAGAAACTAGAATAAGGGTAGAGAATGGAAAGCTGGATGTTAATCTGTGCAGAATTGGTAAAAAGGTAGTTTGCAAATTTTTAGAAATGAATAGAAGTGTTGAAAGCACATCATAGTGTTTTTAACTAGCATAGATAAGGGTATGACAGTGGTTGAAAGAGAAAGTCTAAGGACAAGTATATTAGTAGCAGGAAAGCTAAAAAACTTAACATGGAACTTTTTTCTTTCTTTCTCTACATTAAAATGTCCCTATAGTCTTGGCAGATGGCTCTGGTGTTCAGTGCCATGTCGGTGGGACCTACTTTGGAATTTGTGTTCCTCATGAAGTTGGACTCAGATGTGAACTTTCTACACATGCATCTTCTATCACTTTTACTGAACCTGTGGTTGATGCTAGGGTTGGTGTATACTCAGGAGACTTGAATCTCTGGACTCTCCATGTGGCAGCTGGGCACTGAGCCTCAGCAGAGTTGCAACTCCTACTCTCTGGTTTGTTGGACTTACCCAGGTCAGCTAACAGGGAGGTGAAGATGGTCAACCACCACACCAAGGAATCAAGAATGCCTACAACTGCAAGCAGAAGAATTGCATCCATCATCCATGTAAGATCTAAGCCCCTTCTCAATACAGAGGTGGAGTGGACATCACCATCCCAGGGTCCACAGGATGGAGGAATAAAATATGGATTAGAGTGAATTTACTGATATTCTACTATAGAACTCTTGTGACTAGTAATGGAAAAAATTGTAGCATAGATGTGGAGAAAGTGGCCATGGTAGTTGCTGAGGGCAGAGAGAGGGAAGAAGAGATGTGAGGTGAGGGCTTTTTTGGGACTTGGAGTTGTCCTAAATGATATTGAAGGGATGGATGCTGAACATTATATATCTTGCTACAACCCACTGAATGTACTGGGGGAGAGTGTAACCTGCAATATTATCCTTGTGGTACAGCAGTGCTCAAAAATGTATTCACCAAATGCAATGAATGTGCCACAAGATGAAAGAGGTTGTTGATGTGGGAGAAGTCAGGTGAGGGGATGGGATATATAGGAACCTCTTATTTTTTTAATGTAACATTTTTTGGACTCTATGTATCTTCAAAAATACAATTAAAATTGATGGGGGTGGGGGGTGGAGAGTGGGATATATGGGAACCTCATGTTTTTTAATGTAACATTTTCTGTGATCTAATAAACTTGAAAAAAGATAATGAAAAAATTAAATTAATTTTTAAAAAATTGTAGTGCAAACCATAATGTAAACTATAGAAGATGCTTAGTAGTGATGTTTCGATATTTATTCATCAATTGTAACAAATGTACCACAGTAATGAAAAATGTTATTAATAGGGGAAATTGAGATAGAGAAATGGGGTGGGGTATATGGGAATCCCTTATATATTTACTTTTTAAGATTTATTTTACTTATTTCTCTCCCCTTCCCACCCCCCTGCCCACCCGCCCACCCCAGTTGTCTGTTCTCTGTGTCCATTTGCTGCATGTTCTTCTTTTTGTCTGCTTCTGTTGTTGTCAGCAACATGGGAATCTGTGTTTCTTTTTGTTGCATCATCTTGTTGTGCCAACTTTCCATGTGTATGGTGCCATTCCTGGGCAGGCTGCACTTTCTTTCATGCTGGGTGGCACTCCTTGCACATGGGGCTGCCCTATGCACAGCATGGCACTCCTTGCATGGCATGGCACTCCTTGCGTGCATCAGCACTGCACATGGGCCAGCTCCACATGGGTCAAGGAGGCCTGAGGTTTGAACTGGGGACCTCCCATGTGGTAGATAGTTGCCCTATCCACTGGGCCAAGTCCACTTCCCCCCTATATATTTGATGTAAATTTCATGTAACCTATACCTTCTTTAAAAATAAAAGAAAATTGTCTGAAGAAAAAATTGTCATTCCATTATTTTCTGGCTTGCAAATGTCATTATCAGAAGATATTTTCACCCTTAAGTTTTTATTCAGTTGATAATATGTCTTTCATTTTACATTGCTGTGTATAAGATTTTTATCTTCATCATTGTTTTCTTGTGAATTTGATTGTGATGTGCATTGGTATTATTTTATGGTTTTCTGCTTGAAAACATTTTTTCATCAAATTTAGAAAAATTTGTTTTTGTTCTTCCAGTATATTTCCTTTCTATGTCCATACTATTTCTTTCTAAGTACACAAAAATATATACTTAATATTTTATTACATTTCTTTAAGTTATTTTTCTTTTGATGATTCTTTTTAGGGATCATATCTATTACTACATACCCATGTTCACTTATCTTTTCTTCTGTGGTCCTATTTTCCATTTTAGATACTGTATTTTCATTTCTAGATTATTTTTTAATATTTTATATTTCTCTTATCATGATTTTTTCCTCTGCCTTTTTAATCCTATGAATTCTTTCATCTCTGTCATTTATGTGTCTCTTTCTAATAATTAATTTATTTAACTCTCAGAAATGTTTATTTTCATGCCTAGTAATTTTTATCTGATACTCGATATTTTCAATTTTATGATGCTTAATGTTAGATGTTAGACTTCTTGTATTCTTTTATATATTGATGGTCTTTCTCTGTGATTTAGTTAAATTAACTGAGTTAATTAGACCTTTTCAATTCTTGTTTTATGCTTTGTTAGGATTGGCACAGAGCAGTCTTTATTGCAGAGCTAATTTGGCTAATAAAGTGACCTCAAGTATTTCTTAAGAGTTTCACTAGTAGCCCAGACTTGGAAGGCAAGGCAGATCCAAAAATCTTTTGTTCCTGGGGATCATCCTAATATATTATAGTAGGAGGAAGAACAGGTAAAGCAGAGAGTACCTGAAAAGGATTGAAATTCTGATTATTCTCTTTTCCTTGGTTCAATCCAAGACCTAATCTCAATTCTACTGACTTTCCAATCCCTTGCTTTTGTTAACACTAGTTTGACATTGTGTAAAAAATTCAATTAAAAGGAGCAAAACACTGAAACAATAGACTTATCCAGAAACAAGATTATTCACACTTTACTACTTCATTCACATGAAATTCTACAGAGGCAAAAGTAACATATGGTTGGCAGATATCACATCAGTTGTTAAATGAAAAGGTTCACATGGGAATTCTCTGGAGATGATAACACAATTGACTAGGGGAGGTGGTAATATGGATGTATGTATTTTTCAAAATTCATTTGTCTATACACTGGAAATGGGTGCATTTGAAATATAAAATTACCTTAACTGAGTTGGCTTAAATTGAAAAAAAAATGAATACATAAGGAATATCAAAATTAGAGATGTCTACCTCAATTGAGTTGGCTAAGAATGAAAAAAAATGAATACATAAGGAGTGTCAGAATTACAGAGATGAAAGTAATATACTCAGGTTTGTCAGACATTCCAGCTGCCAATTAAACAAATTTTACTTTATGAAATTGGAAGCATATTTAGAATTAGAGGTTTCCATTTAGGATATGGAATATTTAAAGAAGGGATTTTAGCCAAAAGCTGCACCTTATAATTGATAGTGGAGATATTGAATAGAATAAGATCTGCCTGGGCTCAATCCCCAGAGAGACTGATGCAATATTTCTGGTGAGGAAATCAGGATATAGTATTTATTAAAAACAGTCAAGTAATTCTCATGACCTCGCAGAATTGGCACTTCTAATATGAAAAATAGTTGATGTTATGGCAGTAGATAAGAACTCTTCCAGATTGCTCATGAAATGAAATAAAGAACAGGAGAAACTATCATAGCCTGGAGATACCATTAAGATCTTAGTTTAAATATTAGGATGATGTGGCAATGAACAAAGCCTTTAAAGTGATAATAAGATAATACTATGAACAATTCTATGCCAATAATTTTTACAACTTGAAATGAACAAATTTTTGAAAATACAATTTATCAAATCAACACAGGAAAGAACAACCCTATACCTATTAAAGAAATTAAAATTTGCATGAAGATTCCCAAAAAGAAAACTCCAGGCCTGGCTAATTTCACTGGTATGTTTTATCAAAAATATCCAATCAGGAAATAGTGCCAATCTTACATAAATGATTTAGAGAAAGAAGGATCACTGCCCAAGTCATTTCATGAGGCAAATATAATGCTAATAATAAATTCTGATAAGTGTATCACAAAAAAGAATATACCACACTGATATACATGATGTCAATAGATGCAAAAGTCCTTAACAAAATATTAGCAGATCACATGAAATAATTCATAATTCATGATATATTATCTCTGGAGTACAGGGATTAATCATCCCAGAAGAACCACATAGAAAAAGGGGTAGCTCCCAGGAGGAAGATGGGAATTTGACAAAAATAAAAAACTAAAAAAGCAAAAACAATTAATGTCTACTACAAATGGTGAAACTTCTGAATATTTTTAATGAAATTATGCACATTTTTGCTATGGGTCATTAACCCAGAGTTAAGAGAGAAAAAGCAAAAACCAACAACAATGTTATGTTGCCCCAAGGGAATGAATGTGCTTTGTTTTCTCAATTTTACTGAGAATGTTACCAAGATAGAGAAAAGATTATGACTTATTAATGAGAATCCTAAAGCATTAGAGTGTGGTAGAAACAGGAGCTTTAACTCTTCATCTTCATTTCAGCACACTCCCTGAGTTAAAAATTAAATTAACAAAAATTATTTCTAAGTCTTTCATACCTCTCCTTTTAAAGTGCACTTAATATACTCATTATAAATCTGTTCATCATGACTTAATTACCGCACAATATATTATCCCTCAAGCAAAACACATTTAGATGCTTTTTGTCTTGTCTGTTGGCTGTAATCATCATAAAACTTTCTTAGTTGTGGAATATGTTGCTTATCTGTACTGTCTATGTGGTGCAGTGGTGCTCCAGAATGTATTCACCAGGTGCAGTGGATGTGCCGCGATGATGGAAGAGGTTGTTGATGTGGGGGGGGGGGGTATATGGGGACCTCATATTTTTTTAATGTAACATTTAAAAGAAAATAAAGAAGAAAAAAACCCTATCATAATCATGACCTCTAAATATAGCAGTATATAGCTAATTCAGCCTACCGTACATAGAACATGTGAAGTTTCAAGAAGCATGATCTTTTATGTCATTTCAATTAGACTTCAGTTCATACATCCTGTGATCTGTCATCCCCTTCCCTATTTATCCTTTGTGTTCTTGGCTTGTATAGTAGAAATTTAAATTAAAACCATTTTTTATTTTCTCAGCAATCATCAGATTTAATCTAGTAATAAAATTATACAGTAGTGACTTCTTTATGTGCCAACCTTCAATCTTACCAGAAAATTAGAAAAGAAATGGAGAACAATTTCAGAAACTGGACAGAGCACTTGGCTGGTTAAATTTACAGCTTCAACATGTGCTAAGTAGAGGAAAGGTAGAACTGCTATAGCTTATGCTATCTTAGTCCATAGCTCAGAGGAAGTAACTTTTATTTACCTCAGTGCTAATGATGGAGATACATATTTTCCCAGGTTCTATTCGGTTGGAAAGAGATAAGGGAGAAAAGCAGGGGAAATTTAATGAAAGGAAAGATAAAGGAAAAGGAAACAAGAGGCATAAGGAAAAATATGATTAAAAATATAAGGACAACTCCAAGTCCTGAAAATGCCCCAATATTACACCTCTTTTTCCCTCTCCCTGCCTTCAACAACTCCCATGGCCACTGTTTCCACACTAATGATATAATTTCTTCCATTGCTAGAGTCACAATAATTCTATAGTAGAATACCAGTAAGTCCACTGTAATCCATATTTTATTCCTTCATCCTGAGGATCCTGGGATGGTGATGTCCACCCCACCTCTAAATTGAGTGGGTGCTTAGATCCCACATGGCTGATGGATGGAATTCTCCTGCTTGCAGCTGTAGTAGACTCTCTTGATTCCCTGGTGTAATGGTTGACCATCCTCACCTCCTTTTTAGCTGGCCTGGATAAGTCCAAAGAACCAGAGAGTAAGTGTTGCAACTCAAGGACAGATGCTGGACATTATATATCCTGTCATAACCCACTGAATGGACTGGGAGAGAGGGTAAATTACACTGTAAACTATAATCCATGCTGTGTGTCAATGTTCCAAAATGTGCTCATCAAATACAACGAAAGTGCCACACTAATGAAAGAAGTTGTTGATGTAGGGGGTATGGGGAATGGGATATATGGATGGAAACCTCTTATATTTTTTAGTGTAACATTTTGTCTAATTTATGTATCTTTAAAACAGGTAATAAAAATATGATAAGGAAATAGAAATAACCAGACACTCTCTAGAAGCTAGTGCTAGAAGACAACTGTAGTGGTAGGCTAGATAATGCTGTAGTAGCAAATAACCCCAAACTTCTGTGGCTTACTGTATGTTATGTGTCTGTCATGAGTTAGCAGAGGGCTTCAACTCATTGCCATCATTCAGGCCCCAGGCTGGTGAAGCAGCAACCTTTGGGAATATCACTAGATCCATTCCAGAGTGGAAAATTCAACACTTGCTCTTAGTTTTTCCAGGGAATGATCTATATCACTTATTTCAATGTTACTGGCCAAATTAAGAAGCATGATCCACATCTAATTTCAAGGAGGTAGAGAAATACCATCCTGCAATGTGGGAATCTTAAATTTTTGGCCAAGTAACACATGATACTATTAGTGTCACAGTGCAGATAATGAAGTTTATATGCCATATAGAGCACTGTACTCAATTCGCTACTGGAAATCCAATCTCTCTTTATCCCTTACAAGAAATACTATTTTCCCTGAGATAGTAAACTGAACACTTGAAAACTGCATTTTAAAATTCTTCTTCTGTAGATAGAGGTAGCAATTGACACAGGGCTGGCCATACATATCAGTGGACCCCATTAGGTGGGGCTTCTAAGAATGCTCTGTAAAACAGACACAGCCTCAGCTGACTTTCCTCTGCCATAGTTGTGATGCCAGGGGAGTTTGGGAAGAGACATCTTGTGGCATGAGAACAGGAGTTATGCCCTATTGTGTTATACTGTAAGCCAGGGGCACTAATGGGACTGTTGTGCTGATGCACCAGGTTTGGATTACCAACTTTCAAATTCCCCATTGTGTGAGAAAAAAATTAAAATTTTAAAAATCTGTTTTTTCAACTACTTCAAGTATAGTTTTCTTTTATATGCTGTTGGACCTAATTCCTGAGTGACAAAACTTTGAAATCAGTGAGGTGATGATACAAATAGCAGATACTAAACTTTAGAATTGACTTATTGAAGACCTTAGAAGAGTAGGAATTATGAATCCACCCATTTTCCCCCTACATCCTATTCATTACTATGGCAGCAAAAGAATATTTTTTCTCTCTTTTGAGTATCTAGGATCACTTTCCACATTGTATTTTCATGACTCTGTGTTTCATTGCACTAAGGAAAGTAGAGAAAAGGAGGATAGCCACAGTTTCTGACTAGAACCTTATTCTGAGATATTAATCTCCTTAAACTGATTGATGTAATTAAATGAGTTTTAAAGTTAGTACTTTAAACTTCCTCCCCTCTTTGGAACCTCACATCTCTGAATCTCTCAATTTATGCTGCCCAATGTGACCCCAACCTCTTTAAAAGCCTTTGGTGTGCTTTCTAGTCATTATTCAAAAGACAGGAATGAATACAATGACATTAGGATGGGTTTCTAAAGGTGGAAGCAAATTCTCAAGACTAGAGGGATAAAGGTAAGAAGGCAGGAAAGGAGATGGAAGTTCTATTTCTAGAGCTACCACTGGGAGCATTTCACAATTGCAATTAGACTTATCAACTTTTGTATATTTAACCTTTTAAAAATATTCCCAAGGTTTTCTTCCAATCATATAAATATTGCCACAGTTTGGCCTTTGGAAAAGCTTTCTTAGTAAAAGGTTCTTTAGTTATTTATTACATGTGAATCCCATCTGTGAGATATTCCTCTCATGTAGATAAGAGTGTTACACAGAGTAAACATTAAGGAATGGCTCTATATGGAGGTACATTTTCAGAAAACCAAAGAAAAAGTAATGACCCAGTAAGAACTGAATTCAGTTTTTCTGTTGGAAGTAGAGGTAACTGTATGCCTTTCTCTCTTGAGTTCCTTAATCATTCAGCACTCTCTAGCATAAACATATTATAAAGAATGTCAAGTTGATATGGGCTATGGGTGGAAGGGCTCTTTGTCTCTTCAGAAATAACCTTAACATAAACTGTCTGTCCTGGCTTGTGGGTGTGGAACTGTAAGAGGCTGGAGTCCTGCCCTTGGTAACCATGGCAACGACTCCAGTCCGGGGAAATAGTTTAACAATGCAAAGTCTATACACTTTAAATATTCAGGGAAAATGCAAACCAAATGTGCTAAAAGCTTATCTAGAATGTCTGAAGTCCATGCTAAAAGCTTACCTAGGATGTGGAAGATATATGCTAATTCAAGCCTATTGAGAACTGAAACAAAAGGACAATTTGGCCTTTCCTCTCTGTATAAAAGGGATTCAAAAATCTTGTTCAGTGCTCGGGATTGAAACAGAAAGCTCCCAAGTCTGGCCGACCGCATCAATAAACCATTTTTCTTCTCAAAATCATTCCTGAGTCCTGGCCTCTCAATATGCAAATAATTGAACCTCTCTCAAATTCTGCAACAAGGAGTCAGTTCAGAAAGTTTCTACTAAAAATATGTTGATTTAGAATTGTCTTAGGGGAAAACATAAAAAGCATTCACAAACTGTGTTTGCCCTTACCCATCCTGTAAGACACTCTGAAGGAGGCCTGATTACACCAGTTTTAGGAAGATGAAACTTTCTCAAATCAAGTTTCCTTAAATAAAAGTCTTCATTTAAACAACAATATTATACTTCTATTTGCAGTGGTATGTACCCTCTCTTAAAATGAAAACAATTTAAAATGCTGGAGTAAAATGTTTTCAGAATCACATTTTAAAAGTATTGTTGATCTCCTAAAAAATAGATAGGTACAGAGACAAACAAACAAAAGTGGTCCTAAAAGAAAGAAAACTTCAAAGTGGAAGCAGATATTCTGTGAAGATTAAAAATAACTCAAGTTCAACATCACATCAAAATCAGTTATGGCTGTGATCTCTCCTGAGGCAAAATCCCTCTCCATCTGTAGACCTGAGAAACCTGGAAAATAAGTTATGTGCTTCCAAAGCACAATGGTAGAACATGCAGAGGATAGGCACGCTTATTCTGTAACAAGAAACTGGAAGGAAAAGGGGGTCACAGGTTCCAAGTAGGGCCAAAGCCCAGCAGAGCAAACTTCATTAGATTTCAAGGTCATCTCTGGATTGAGGCTTTGTCCTCTGAGCCTGCTGGAGGGGCAGCCCCACCCTTTCCAAGAGCTTGTGAGAGCAGCCATGCTCTCCCCAGTGCTGGAGCCCAGGTCACACTGAGTCTGAGGACAGCAGTGGCAATCTCACTCTGCCTGAGCACTGCTGTGTGTGCTCCAGTTTCTCCAAGCATTGGTGCCACCCCAATGCTGACTGGACCCATGCTCACCCACAGCCTCGTTAGCAAAGAATTTCCTAGCCATACCTTCATCAGGAGTCCCATTCTCTGGGAATGCACTCTCAATAGTTCATGGAGGACCCTGATAGAGTCACTTTTGGCCCTGGTCTCAGAGAACACTATCTGGATAGAATGAGAATTTTCCACATTATCAGTTGCTGGTTCCTATGAGTGTAAGAAATCAGTTCTCATTTTATCCCTTTCTGCTCTCATTTTACTGTAAGTTACAAGGAGAAACAAGTCTGTAGCTTTCACACTTAGCTTGAAAATCTCCTCAGCTAAACATCCAGGTTCATTGCCTGTAAGTTCTGCCTTCCATTGAACATGAGAACACAATTTCAGCAAGTTATCTGCTGTGTTATAACAAGAACCACATTCATCATTTCTTTCTAAGTTCTCAATGGAAGTATCTTTAACTGTTGTGGAATTTAAGAGAAGTTCAATTATTTGAGTATAGAGAGGCCAGGACTCAGGAATGATTTTGAGAAGGAAAAATGGTTTATTGACGGCCGGCTGGACTCGGGAGCTTTCAGTTTGAATCCCGAGCCCTGAACAAGATTTTCAAACGTCTTTTATACAGAGAGGAAAGGCCAAATGGTCCCTTTGTTTCAGTTCCCAATAGGCTTCAATTAGCATATATCTTCCACATCTTAGGTAAGCTTTTAGCATGGACTCCAGACATTTTAGATAAGCCTTTAGCACATTTGGTTTTTGCATTTCCCCTAAATACTTAAAGTTTATAGCCCCCGCATTGTTAAACATTTCCTGTGACTGGAGCCGCTGCTGGTCCCTAAGAGCAGGACTGCAGCCTCTTACCGTTCCACACCCACAAGTCAAACAACTTAGTTATCTCTGAAGAGACAAAGAGCCTTCCACCCATAGCCCACATCATAACATCCATATTTCTACCGACAGACTGCAAAGCAACTTGGTCTTCTTATCAAGCACCTCAGATTCTTCAAGCTTTACTCATTACCTAATTTCCAAGCCTGTTCTACATACTTAGATGTTTCTTAGAGCAGCATTCCACTCTCAGTACTACAATCCGTATTCATCAAGATTCTACAGAGAAACAGATCTGGCAGGAATAATTCATATACACATACATACCTACATATATATGTATGAATGTATGTCTGTATATACATGCACATGTGCGTGACATAAATAAAGGATTTATTATAGGAATTGGCACGTGTGCCTGTGGAGATTGTCAACAAGTTGCAATTCCATAGGACAAGCTACAAGATGGAAACCACAATGAAGTTGAAGTGAAATTCTCCAGGTGAAGCTGGCTGGCTGAAGCAGAGATAAAGTCTTCTTTTTGACTTCTGAAATCCTTAGTTCTGGTTCTTAGACCTCCAACTGATTGATGAGGAGACTCCCCTTATGCTGAGGGCAGTCTTCTTTCTTGGTTGTAGATGTAATCAGCTATAGATGCAATCCACTGACAATATGTGTAAATCTCTCAGGAAATATCCACACAGTAACAATCAGGCCAGAGCTTGTTTGACCAAACAACTGGACATTGTAATGTAGCCATGTTGACACATGAACTTAACTGTCCCACAAGCTCATGAGAAATAAACCCCTTATGTAGAAAATGACAGTGAGAAAACTAGCCAGTATTAAATGATCATGCTAGCAAAAGGAACAAAGAAATATTACATGAAAATCTGAGCCATCATAAGACCCTCATGTGTGTTTTCATGCAGGCCACATATGTGGTGGTAAATCCTCAATCAAGTATGTTTAATTAAATGGTATTAGGATTTGGGTACTTTCAGGCAACTGAGAGAAGAATGTAACTTTCTTCTGTGGGAAGGTATTTTTATCTCAGGCCTCAAAGGATTGCTGAGAGACAGTGCCAAGGATTGTGTGCTCTAGTTAACAATGACAAGGCACACAGGAACAAGTAATAAGCAAGTGAAGACCTCAGAGGCCAAGATCCCAGGGACACAGAGGAGTGTGATCAATACTTGGTGGCTCTTTCCTTCTTAAAGAAGAGAAGCTTATGACAACCTCATAGGACAGGGTCAAAGAAGACTAGATTGGGGATCACTCCAGGATTTCAGTAGAGAGCAGGAAGACCCTCCAATCTTTTGAAATTTGGTACTAGTTATGACTGTTGTAAGTTTATCTCTTTCAAGGTACTACACTGAGCACTGGGGGGAAGAAGGAAGATAAATAAGATGTAGTTCCAATTTCAAAGAATTTAAAGTCCAGGAGGGGATTGGAGGGCCCTATAATATATCTAGGCTTTGGCTACCTTAGTAAAACCTTTTGGGATTTCTGCCCAAGTTACAATTACCCTTTTTCTTGAGAACTTACCTCCAGTCCAGTTAAGGTTGATCACCATCAGACATGTTTATACTCATAACCCTGTCACCACAGTTCACTAGGCCAGGAGTAATCACATAGCCCCTGGTGGGCCCATCAGCATGTGTAAGCTCCAAATTTGGAATCATAACCACAACCAGTAAGTACCCGTGGTTGGCTGGAAATATAATTTGTAATTTCAGTGGTTGCAGGATGGTCAAATTCAGTCTTGTCATGAATATAAGCATCTGATCTAAAGAGCAAAAGAACAATGCCTAACATTGTTTTCCAGCAGTATTCATTCCTTATCAGCATCCACATTTTCCTTTTGAACAAGAAAAGAATTTTGTTTTGTTTGTATCTTCCTCTGGTCTCTCTCCATTCTCCTTCCACCAAACTTTGCCATTGAGACACATAATATAGTAGTTAATAGCACTACCAGGAATTTACTGCTTGGGAATAATCCCTCGATCCACAGCTGTTAGAATTATGATCGCAAATGAATTAACTCTCTATACCTCAGTTTTGTCATCTGTAAATTGGAAATAATAATATTATCTACCTAAATGAATTAATATCTGTAGGTCAGCTAATGCTTGATAAATAATAAACATTTTAAAAAATAAATACATACTAATATTTATGAATCAAAATTGTCTGGAATTTTAAATGCAGATTTCCATGGCTAAACACTTTTGCTATTGCTAATTTTGAAAATGATCATTATTAAACCCTTTATTTATTCTTACATCCCATAGCACAACACTTTACCATAAATTAATTTCCTTTCTCAGTGGAGTACTTCACCTCAGATTTCTTTCAAAGAGTATCTGTATGGTAAATATATTTCATAGTTTAGTTTGAATTTTTTCATCTAATTGGATTTCAAAGTGTATTTAAAAAGAGTAAAACTATATATCCTGCCATAACACACTGAATGTACTGGGGGGAGATTATAAACTTCAATGTAACTATTA
This sequence comes from Dasypus novemcinctus, assembly GCF_030445035.2. Lineage (NCBI taxonomy): Eukaryota > Metazoa > Chordata > Mammalia > Cingulata > Dasypodidae > Dasypus > Dasypus novemcinctus. The sequence continues at coordinate 277,273 of NW_026688126.1, read as the reverse complement.
TCCATGTGGTGCAGCAGTGCTCCAAAATGTATTCATCAAACGCAATGAATGTGCCATACTGATGAAAAAGGTTGTTGATGGAGGAGTGGGGTAGAGGGGTGTGGGGCATATGGGAACCTCTTATATTTTTTAATGTAACATTTTTATGATCTATGTATCTTCAAAGAATACAATTTTAAAATGATGGGGGTGGGGTGGTGGGGATTGGGGCTTATGGGAACCTCATGTTTTTTTTTAGAGATTATTTATTTCTCTCCCCTTCTCCCCCCACCCAGGTTGTCTGTTCTCTGTATCTATTTGCTGCATCTTCTTCTTTGTCTGCTTCTGTTGTTGTCAGCTGCACCAGGAATCTGTGTTTCTTTTTTTGTTGTGTCATCCTGTTGTGTCAGCTCTCCATGTGGGCAGTGTCATTCTTAGGCAGACTGCACTTTCTTTCGCACTGGGTGGATTTCCTTATGGGGCACACTCCTTGTGCGTGGAGCTGCCCTATGTGGGGGACACCCCTGCATGGCATGGCACTCATGTGCATCAGCACTGTGCATGGGCCAGCTCCACACAGGTCAAGGAGGCCCAGGGTTTGAACAGCAGACCTCCCATGTGGTACACAGATGCCCTAACCACTGGGCCAAGTCTGCTTCCCTTTTATGTTTTTTAATGTAACATTTTATGTGATCTATTAACTTTAAAAAAAGAAAATTAAAAAGTAAAAAGAGTAAAAATGACTAAATAGGATGTATTATAGGAGTTTAAGGACATTCCACATCAAAAAGATATATAGTAATGTAACTCTCATATTGAGTGAATAAAAAGAAAGATTCCATGCAACCATCTCAATATAACCAGAAAAATTAATTTACCATTGTGCCAGATTGTCAGATATCAGCTTTGTATTACAACCATCCTCTTCTATGGTCTCCTCTGCACTGGGAAATTCATTTTCCAGAAGATTCTTCTCTGTATAGTTTCAGGCTAAAGTTTGCCAATGAGAGGAACTTACACAGTATTTAGAAAGTGAACTGGTTAGTGGAGAAGTCATCATTCCAGGGTGGTTGTGGCAACCAGATGAAAAGGCTTCACAGATTTCTCCACAAGTCCCTGCTTAGCTGGTGCAGACCAAGGCCTTGACCTTTCCTAGGGGCTTGACAATTGCAGCAATGTCCAGAAAAACTTGAATCAAGCTGAAGTCATCAATGACTGTTTCCTTGACTTTTTTCTTTTTTAAGATTTATTTTATTTATTTTTCTACCCTTCCCCCCACCCGTGCCCCAGTTGTCTGTTCTCTGTGTCCATTCACTGTTTGTCCTTTTTGTCTGCTTCTGTTGTTGTCAGTGGCACCAGGAATCTGTGTTTCTTTTTGTTGTGTCATCTTGCTGCATCAACTCTCCATTGTGCAGCACCATTCCTGGGCAGGCTGCACTTCCTTTTGTGCTGGGTGGCTCTCCTTATGGGGTGCACTCCTTTCATGTGGGGCTCCCCTATGCAGGGGACACCCTGGTGTGGCATGGCACTCCTTGCATGCATCAGCACTGTATGTGGGCCAGCTCCACATGGGTCAAGGAGGCCCAGGGTTTGAACTGCAGACCTCCCATGTGGTAGACGGATGCCCTATCCACTGGGCCAAGTCTGCTTCCCTTCCTTGACTTTCTGTCACTCTTCCTGACCTTTGCTCATCCAGCTCTTGTTATGTTCAAGTATGACCTGTTTCCTTTATTAAACACCTGTATTCAATAATATTCAGAGTCATTCTGTTTTATTGACCAAACCAAGACTGAAAAAATATTCAAAAATTAGGAATTTAGGAACAGATGAGAGTTGCTTTGTGTTGACAAAGGCTTTTAACTTGAATCTATAAATACACTGTAACAAAAGAATAAGCTCTTGAACTGACTGCAGCCATCACTCATTCAAGTACCTAAGTCACCCCCCATAGAATAATTTTATTTCTTCCAGAATTCATATGGAAAATTGGACAAATAATTAATGAAAACTCTCTCTATAGAAAGCCTGGAGAAATAAATTAATTAGCTAGAACTTTTGTCCAAAATTTAGTTTCTTATTTCATTTTCATACTAGGAGAATCTTTACTGTTTAGTCAAGTCAAGCTCTATCTGCTTGACTGCTTAAGAGTAATTTTTTGTGGAAAATTAATAAATTGGCATTCTGGTTTCAAATATTTATCAAGCTTGAGGATTTGCTTAGGGTGAATTTGTTTTCTAGGGCCTGATTAGCTCTGAATCCTGATTAAATCTAGATTGTGGTTAGGCAAAGAAATTATACAAAAATATAAAATACCAAACTTATGCCTATTTGCTTCAGTAACATTCTACATTTGAAGGGTTTGTAGAAGACTAAATGAGATAAATGAAAAGCACCTGGAATAGAGGCTGTGTTTATATAAATGACCAGTGCTATTTTTGGGAGGGCTAGGGTATGAGGGAAGGTAAAAGATGAGTAAGCCATAATCACAAATCTTAAGTGTTTACATTTTTTTTCAAATTCTACTCAATTTATTCATTTTTTAAAAAGATATTACATTAAAAAAATATGAGGTCCCCATTCACCCCTACCGCCCCCACCCCACCACTCCCCCCCCCCCCAATAACACTCTCCCCCATCGTCATGTCACATCCATTGCTTCTGGTGAGTACATCTCCGGGCTTCGCTGCACCCCAAGTCCAGTGTTCCAAACCATAGCCCACACTTTCCCACGTTCCATCCAGTGGGCCATGGGAGGATATACCACATCCAACAATTGTCCCTAGGGCACCACCCAGGGCAACTCCAAGTCCCGAGAATGCCTCCACATCTCTTCTCTTCCTCTCCTTCCCCGCACCCAGAAGCCACCATGAGCTCTTTTTCCAAATCACTGCCACATTTTCTCGATTATTAACCACAATAGTTCCTGAATAGCTTATCATTAAGTCCACTCTGATCCTTACTGTATTCCTCCTTCCTGTGGACCTTGGCTTGGTTGTGTCCATTCCACATCTATGTCAAGAGGGAGTTTAGATTCCACATGGATATTGGATGCAATCCTCCTGCTTTCAGTTGTAGGCACTCTAGGCTCCATGGTGTGATGGTTGACATTCTTCAACTCCATGTTAGCTGAGTGGAGTAAGTTCAATAAATCAGAGTGTAGGAGCTGAAGTCTGTTGAGGTCAGTGCCTGGCTATCATATTGTCAGTCCAGAGATTCAAATCCCCTAGATATATCTTAAGCCCCAGCAAAGGGTTTACAGTTTAATGTGATTCTGAGTTTTCTGCATATAAAAAAATTGAAACAGCTGTAAGTACACTTGGCAGATATTGTTCTACAGTGATACCAAAGCTTAAGAAGTCAGCAGGATCTCCAGATCTTTCTTTTTCATTTCTCTATTATTTCATTCATTCTTGCCCTTCATTTATTCATTCATCAATGAATGTTTATAAAGAGAACGATGATAGCAGTGTTAGGCATTAAAGATGAAAAGCTGAACGGGACACAGTAGTTCATTTCCTATCACTAGGTTTTCATGTAGCTGCTTCCATACCATGCTTTGTTTATTTTCTTTTTTTCTTTTTAATTAAAGAAGTTGTAGGTTTACAGGTAGACCATGCAGAAAATGCAGTGTTCCCTTATATCTGCCTCTATTTTTAACATTTTGCATTAGTGTGGTACCTCTGTTACACATGATGGGAGAATATTATAATTGTACTATTCATACCATCTATGTAAGTGGATTGGGAAATAGAAAATCCAGGTTTCTCCATTACTGTTAGAGAGAATCTTGCACTGTATTTTAACGTTAGTGATTGAAAACAGCAGTTACATATAACCTCATCTTCCTAATATTTTATTGGGAAAGAATATTGTAAAAAGATTTTGGTTTTGTAATACATACTATTAATATTTAACCCCTCTAAGTGGAGTTGGAAAAATTCTCTAGTCTCACTTGTAGCCATTTTATAAGACCCTAGATCACACTTATTTGGGTGCAAGCTTTACTTTTATTTCTTTCCCTATAAGTTCCTTTCCCTCCTACTGTTTCAATCATGCATTTCTTTTCTTTTGAAATTCATATATTTCTATAAGCCATATCAAATTCTTATGGAAGAAGGCTTATTACAAACAATAAAATTGTCTATTGTGTCTCTTGATGAAGGTAAATGTAGCCATTATTAGAGACCTGAATATTTCGCCTGTTTTCAAGAATTGCATTGGATTATTTCTTTTTTTGAGATTTATTTATTTCTCCCCCCTCCCTCCATTGTCTGCTTTCTGTGTCCATTCATTGTATGTTCTTCTTTGCTTGTGTTCTCATTTAGGCAGCTGTGGAAACCGATCCTGGCACATTTGGAGTGGGAGAGAGGCAATCATTCTCTTGCACAATTTCAGCTCCCTGGTCTGCTAAGTCTCTTATTGTCTCTCCTCTGTGTCTCTCTTTTTTAAGATTTTTATTAATTAACTAATTATTTATTTATTTCCCCTTCCCCCTGCCCCACCCTGGTTGTCTGTTCCCTGTGTCTATTTGCTGCTGTCTCCTTCTTTGTCCGCTTCTGTTGTAGTCAGTGGCACAGGAATCTGTTTCTTTTTGTTGCATCATCTTTTTTTTTTAAAGATTTATTTATTTATTTAATTCCCCCCCCCTCCCCTGGTTGTCTGTTCTCTGTGTCTATTTGCTGTATCTTGTTTCTTTGTCCGCTTCTGTCGTCAGTGGCATGGGAAGTGTGGGTGGCGCCATTCCTGGGCAGGTTGCACTTTCTTTCCCACTGGGCGGCTCTTCTTATGGGTGCACTCCATGCGCATGGGGCTCCCCTGCATGGGGGACACCCCTGTATGGCAGGGCACTCCTTGTACGCATCAGCACTGCGCATGGGCCAGCTCCACACGGGTCAAGGAGGCCCGGGGTTTGAACCGCGGACCTCCCATGTGGTAGACAGACGCCCTAAGCACTGGGCCAAGTCCGTTTCCCTGTTGCATCATCTCGTTGTGTCAGCTCTCCATGTGGGCGGCACCATTCTTAGGCAGATTGCACTTTCTTTCACACTGGGCAGCTCTCCTTATGGGGCACACTCCTTGCATGTGGGGTTTCCCTACACGGGGACACCCTGCGTGGCACGACACTCCTTGCATGCATCAGCACTGTGCATGGGCCAGTTCCACACAGGTCAAGGAGGCCCAGGGTTTGAACCATGGACCTCCCATGTGGTAGATGGATGCCCTAACCACTGGGCCAAGTCTGCCGCCCCCTGCGTCTCTTTTTGTTGCATCATCTTGCTGCATCAGCTCTCCATGTTGACCAGCACTCCTGTGTGGGGCAGCACTCCTGCACAGGGTGGCACTTTGCATGGGCTGGCACTCTGCGTGGGCCAGCTTGCCTTCACCAGGAGGCCCTGAGTAATGAACTGTGGACCTCTTATATGGTAGATGGGAGCCCATTTACTTGAGCCACATCTGCTTCCCATGGATTATTTCTTTTTATCTCAAATACAATTCCATAATTAAAGTGAACTATGAGAACTTAAGAATTAAGTGTGTATGGCACAGTCTACATCAAATATTCTGAGAACAGAAGGTAGTATTGTTAGTTTTTCTCAATGACTCATTTAATAAAATATATTTAATGAATGCCTGACATTTTCAGGTATGAATGATGCAAATAGTGATCAATAAATGAACATAAAAATAAAAGTTATTTTCATAAGTGAGTAAGTAGGCAAAGCAGTTTTTTCAAGTCATCCTTTGTACAAAGTATGTTTCCTGACCTCAAGGAATTTGGGGATAAAAAGGTATTATCTTTTCCTCAATGAATTTTGAAAGATCTTACAAGAATTTTGTAATAATTTACTCCAGATCACATAAGATTCCTTTAAAATGATCTAGCATGACATTAAATTGCTGTGGACTTCTTAGTCACAACTGAAATGCTGTAGTCTAATTAGAAAGAAATAGACATTTTTTCTGTTGATTCTCTCAAATGTTTTTATTAGAAAAATTGTTTTTACAGAAAAATCATGCATAATACAGAGATCCCATAAAGTACATTATTTTATTTTTAGCTTGCCAAAGTCAGCAGTTTATTGAAAATTACATTATAATCAAATCAGATTTATCATAAGGAAACCACTGCCTCCATATCAATTATATGAGTTCTTCCATTGCTAGAATCACATTAAGTCTATAGTAGAATACCAGCCATTCTACTCTAAGTCCTTCATTCATTCCCAAATCCTGAGGATTCTGGGATGCTGATGCCCACTCCACCTCAAATTGAGAGGTGACTTAGATCTCATGGGGTAGATGAATGGGACTGTCTTGCTTGTAGTGGCAGACACCCCTTGTTCCTTGGGATGGTCATTGTCCATCATCATCTCCTTGTTTGTTGGGTAAGTCCAATGAACAGGAGACTAGGTGTTGCAACTCTATTGAGATTTATTGTGTTTTATTTTATTATCTCTTTTAAAAAATACCTAAATCACACAAAATGTTACAATAAAAAATATGAGGTTCCCGCATACCCCACTCTCCACATCACACTCTGTCGCAGTGTGGGCTCGCCCGGAGGGCCACTGCAGGGGCGGTGTGGGCTTGGGCAGAGGGCTGCAACACACGGAGGGGCCTTCCGAGAAGGTGCTCTGGGGCCGGCAAGGTGCAGAGGACGTGCAGTAGGAAGAAGACTACCGAGGAGACCAGGATCTGTGCGCAAGTCTGATTTATTCAGGAAGTACAGCGGGTAATATACGGCAAAGATGGGGGAGGGGCAGGGGGCATGGCTGGGGGGCGGCAGAGGGCTGATAGGTTCGTGCAGGGGTGCATCACTGGTTGCGGGCAGAAGACGGGGTAGCCAGGGTTCTTGGCAGCAGCGAGGCGGGGCTGTCATGGCGCGGCGGTCGCCCTCGGGGTAGAGGCGGGGTTAGGCCACCGAGGGGGAAGCGGGTGCAGCTGGGCAGAGGGGCGGGCAGTATACCCGAACCCCAAGCAGAGGGCCTTAACGCCTGTTCCCGCCACCCGGGTCCGACTCGCACCGGCGCCTGGAGACGAGCCGACCCTTGCTGTCGCCGCACTCCCACACGGTGCCACCCTACAACACTCCTCCCACATTGACAATTTCTTTCATTAGTATGGTACAGTCATTGCATTTGATGAGTACTTTTTGGAGCATTGCTACACAGCATGGATTATACTTTATGTTGTAGTTTACACTCTGTAGTTTACATTCAGTGTCTTATGGCAAGATATATAATGCCCTGTACCTGTCCCTGCAGGGGACAACACCAAGTCCCCCAAAGGCCCAATATCACACTTCTTTTTCCTTCTCCCTGCCTGCAGGAACTCCCATGGCCACTATCTCCACACCAATGATATAATTTCTTCCATTACTAGAGTCACAATAATTCTATAGTAGAATACCAGTAAGTTCACTCTAATCCACATTTCATTCCTCCATCCTGAGGACCCTGGGTTGGTGATGTCCACTTCACCTGTAAATTGAGAGGGGGCTTAGGTCCCATATGGCTGATGGATGGAATTCTCCTGCTTGCAGCTATAGATTCTCTCAGTTCCCTGGTTTGGTGGCTGACCATCATCACCTCCCTGTTAGCTGACCTGGGTATGTCTAATGACCTGGAGAGTAGGTATTGCAATTCTGCTGAGACTCAGAGCCCAGCTGGCACATGGACAGTCCAGAGATTCAAGTCTCCTGAGCATACGCCAACCCCAGCACCAACCACAGGTTCAGTAAAAGTGACAGAATAGGCATGTGTAGAGAAGTCATATCTGAGTCCATCTCCATCACACTCAGGAGCACAAATTCCGAAGTAGGGCCCTCTGGCAAGGTACCAAACTCCAGAGCCATCTGTCATGACTATAGGACCTGGGTGTCTCTGTAGCCATCAGGAGCACCAGTACCTGGGGTTGTATCTACTTTGGCTCTCTCTGAGATCCTGCTGAGATGTGTATAAACATGATCACTCTGATGGCCTCCCGACTCATTTTGAAGACTCTTAGCCATATAAACTCACTTGTCTTTACCATTTCCCCTTTTATTCCAGGTATTTTTCTAGTTACATCACCAGTTGATTGATTCTTGGTAGTAATTGCTTGGCACCAGGGAGGCTCATTTCCAGGGGTCATGTCCCACACTGGGGTGAAGGTAATGCATTTATATGCTCTTTGGCTTAGAGAATGGCCATATTTGAGCAACATGGGGGCTGAGAGCCTCTTAGGCACACAGCAACACTAGGCCAAATTGAAATTTCAAGTGCAAGAGGCTTATAAGTATATCCATCAGTATCAAGGGCCCATCATTGGACCATCATTTTTCACTGGTCTTTGCCCTTGCACTTGGGGATTGTTGCTTTTCCACTTGGGAATGAGGCAGAGCTACCCAGGATGGGAACCCAGCTTCCCTCAATTGTCATGTGAATCTCTACACACTGTGTCAATACCCAAAGAATATCCAAACACATCTATAAACCCTATATGCATGCCCAGATTAACTCCCTCCCATGTATCAAGTATCAATGACACCCCACACCAATGCTCCTACCTTACCATAGATGAACCCCTCTGTGATACAAAACTTGCTCAAAATGAAGCCTAACATATCGCCAAATTCAATTAATAGGAAAATGAGATAGTAATGATAGGTTTAAGCATTAGAAATAAAATACATAATAATTTAGAAAACTAAAAGTAAAAAATTGAGATATTAAATAAATTAAAAATATTATAGAAAATTTTTTGATATTTTGACACTATGAAAATATGAGTACCCACACACTCCCTAGATGCTTGCCCCAGGTGCACCCTCTGCTAAATGCCTCTCATCCAACACCCAAAGCCAGTAATATTTCCTTATTACAGTGTCAAAAGATTTTTCTCAACATTATAGTTTCACCCACATACCCACCAATCCCCCATGTTCACCTGCTCCTTCCTCTAAACCTCCCCCCACTTCCAAGGACCACCTGACCAATCCTCCCAACCCTAGCCCCTGTCAAGCCTGCACTGCCCAACACAATAGTATCCCTATACCCCCATCATATCCCTTCAATGCACGATTACTTACCTTTACCTTATATTAGATGTTGCCCATGTAGACATTGGCTTACAACCTTCCTCTCCACTCTATTTTCTCTAAGCCTATATTCCAGACTCTAGCTCTCTGAGACAGCATGATTTACTTAATTCATATCAGAGAGGTCTTATAGTATTTGTCTTTCAATGCCTGGCTTGTTTTGCTCAACATAAGGTTCTCAAGATTCATCCATGTTATCCCATGTGTTAATACTGCATTACTTCTTACAGCTGAATAGTATTCCATTTATGGAATATACCTCATTTTGTTTGTTCATTCATCTGTTGATGGTCATATGTGTTTATTCCAGCTTTTGTCAATGGTGAATAATGCTGCTTTGAACATTGGTGTTCATATATTGGTTCATGACCTGGTTTTCAGTTCTTCTGGGTATCCAGCAGAGGAACTGCTGGATCATATTACAGATCTATAGTTAGCTTTTTGAGAAACCACCAAAATGTCCTCCACAATGGCTGGATCATTCTACATTTCCACCAGCCAGGGGTGAGGGCTTCTGTTCCTTCGCATCCTGTTTTTTTAATGGTCACCAGTCTAATGGGTGTAAGATGGTATATATCTCTTTGTAATTTTGATTTGTATTTCCCTAATAGCTAATGGTTTTGAGCATCTTTTCATGAGCTTTCTAGCCATTGTATTTCTTCTTTGGAGAGGTGTCTGTTTAAATCTCTTGCCCATATTTTAAATGGGTTGTTTGCCTTTTTATTAAAGATATAGGATTTCTTTATATATGCTGGATATTAGGTTCCTATCAGATATCTTGTTATCAATATTTTCTCCCATTGAATAGGTTCTCTTTTCACTTTCGTGACAAACTCCTTTGAAGGGTAAAAGGCTTTAATTTTGAGGAGGTCCCAATTATCTATTTTTTTTCTTTCGGTGCTAGTGCTTTGAGTGTGAAGTTCATGAAGTCACTTCCTATTACAATGTTCTGTAGATCTTTCCTTACATTGTCTTCCAAGGTCTTTATGATCTTGGCTCTTATATTTAGATCTTTGTATAAGAGTTTATTTTTGTATAAGGTGTGAGATGGTGTTCCCTTCCCATTCTTTTGCATATGGATAACCAGTTCTCCAAGCACCATTTGTTGAAGAGGCCATTCTCTCCCAGTTGAGTGTGCTTGGTGACCTTGTTGAATATCAGATGACTGTATATGTGAGGATCTATATCAGAACTCTCAATTTGGTTCCATTGGTCAGTATGTCTCTCCTTGTGACAATAGCATACACTGTAGCTTTGTAGTATGTTTTAAGGTCAAGTAGTGTGATTTCTCTGATTTCATATTTCTTTTCCAATATGTCTTTGGCTATTTAGGGACTCTTTCCATCCCAACTAAATTTCAGTTTTTCCAGTTCAGTAAAAAATCTGTGTAGTTTTCTGAGTATAAGTTATTTACATCCTTAGCTAAATTTATTCCTAGGTATTTGATTTTTTAATTTACTATTGTAAATGGTATTTTTTTCTTTATTTCCTCCTCATATTGCTCATTATTGGTGTTCATAATGCTACTGATTTTTGCACATTGCACATTGATCTTTTAACCTTCAATCTTACTGAACTCATTTATAAGTTTTAGAAGCTTTGTTGTAGATTTTTAGCACTTTCTATGTATAGGATCATGTCATCTGGAAATAGTGAAATTTTGACTTCTTCCTTTCCAATTTGGATGCATTTTATATTTTTTCTTGCCTCAGTGCTTGAGCAAGTACTTCTAATACATTGTTAAAAAGGAGGCTTGATAGTGGGCATCCTTGTTTTTTTCCCCAAACTTAGAGGGAAAGCTGTTAGGATTTCACCATTGTATATCATATTAGCTGTGGATATTTTACATATACACTTTAACACGTTCAAAAAGTTTTCCTCTATTCCTATCTTTTGCAGTGTTTAATCAGGAAAGGGTGCTGTATTTTGTCAAATGCTTTTTATGCATCTATAGATATGATCATGTGATATTTTTCTTTAATTTCTTTATGTCATATGTTAAATTGAATTTTTTATGCAGAACCATCCTTGAATACTTGGGATAAAAACCACCTGGTCATGGTGTATAACCCATTTGATGTGTTGTTGAATGTGATTAGCAAATATTTTGTTAAGGGTTTTAGCATCTAGGTTTATTAGAGACATCAGTGTCTCTCTAATAGTAGTCTCTAATGTGGCATCTTTGTTTCGCTTTGGTATTAGGGTAATGTTAACATCATAGAATGAGTTAGGTAATATTCCTTATTCTTCAATTATTTGAAACAGTATAAGCAAGATTGGTGTTAGATCTTTCTGGAATGTTTGGTAGAACTCATGTATGAAGCCATCAGGTCCTGGGCTCTTCTAGGTGGGAAGTTTCTAACAAATGATTCTCTTTACATACAATTGGTCTGTTGAGATAATCAGTTTTCCCTTTTCTTAATGCAGGCTGCTTATGTGTTTCTAGGAATTTGTCCATTTCCTCTGATTTATCCTACTTGTTGGCATATAGTTTTTCAAAGTACTGTTTTTTGACACTTTTTATTTCTGTGGGATCTGTGGTTATGTCTCCTCATTTCTTATTTTGTTATTTGCATCTTCTCTTTTTTTTTTGTTAGTCTAGCTAAGAGTTTGTCAACTTTATTGATCTTCTCAAAGAATCAGCTCTTGATTTTATTTTTTCTAAGGCTTTCTTATTTTCTATCTCATTTATTTCTGCTCTGATCTTGTTATTTCTTTCTTTCTACTTCTTTGGTGTTAGTTTGTTGTTTTTCTACTAATTCCTCTAAGTAGGCATTTAGGTCTTTGATTTTAGCTCTTTCTTCTTTTTATGCATTAATTTATCACTATGAATTCCCCCTTAATACAGCTTTTGCTGCAGCCCATAAATTTTGATATGTTGCTTTGTCCTTTTCATTGGTTTCAATGTAGTTACTGATTTCTTTTGAGAATTCCTCCTTGACTTACTGTTTGTGTAAGGGTGTGTCACTTAACTTCCATATCTTTGTGCCTAATCTGGTTTTCTGGCTCTTGTAGATTTCCAGGTTCATTCCATTGCAGTCAGAGAAATGAATTTGTATGATTTTCAATATTTTGAACTCTCCATCATTTTTGAATGCCAAGATTGCTGGGTAGACAATTCTTGGCTGGAAGTTTTTTCTTTTAATGCCTTGACTATGTCATACCACTGCCTTCTTGCCTCCATGGTTTCAGATGAGAAATCAGCACTTAATTTTAGTGAGCATCAGTTCTATGTGATGGTTCTCTTTTCTCTTGTTGCCTTCAATATTTTCTCTTTGTCTTGAGCATTGGAAAGTTTATCAAATATATGTCTTAGAGTAGGCCTATTGGGATTTATACTGTTTGGGCTGCACTGTGCTTCTCCAATATGTACATCTATCTCCCTCAACAGGATTGAGAAGTTTTCAGCCATTACTTTCCTCAACACCCCTTCTGTTCCCCTTCCCTTCTCTTCTCCTCCTGGGATGCCTATAATACATATATTTGCATGTTTTGTTTTGTCATTCAAATCCTTAAGTGCCTGCTGGATTTCTTCTGTCTTTTTATTATCTGTTCCGCTGTTTGATTTCAAATGTGCTGTCTTCTGCATCACTAATTCTTTCCTCTGCCTTTTCAGATCTGCTGGTTTTTTCTGAGAGTGTATTTTTTATTTCTTGGAATGTGCCATTCCTCACCATCATATTTGTTATCTTTTTATGTATGTTTATAATTTCTTCAGTATGCTCTCTCAGTGTTTTCTTAATATCCTTAATCTCTTCCTTCACTTCATTAAGTTGGCCCATGCTATTTTTTGGACAGCTTTGATTAGTTGTTTGATGTTCTGCTTCTCTTCTTGGTTTTCAGTTTGTTCATTGGGCAGCCATGTCTTCCTTTTTCTTGGTATGGTTTATGATTTTTTGTTGCTATCTGCTCATCTTTTTATCTTGATGGGTTTGTTCAATTGATTAGTTTCTCCCTCTAGTCTCAGGTTTTATTTAGTTGCTGTTTTTGTGTGAGTGTTATGGTTCTTCTTTGACACTGTGTTCTTATTTCCTTATTGTTATCTAAGTTTCCTAGAAGGAACAACATTAGTGCCAAACAAAGAAAAAGAGGTAAGAAAAGAAAAAAGATAATAACTATATTGATAGAAAAAGTTAGAAAAGGAACTGTGTAAGGCCTAGGAAAATGAATATTTAACCCATATAAGCAGTGTATAGTTATAGGAATAAAAAAGTGGAGTACCTACAATGAAGTGGGAAAACAAATATGGAGAAGTATAATGACCTAATTTTTTTGTCTTTATTTATTTCTTTAATGTTACATTAAAAAAATATGAGGTCCTCCTATACCCACCACCCCCCTCATCCCACACCTCCCCCATAACAACATCATCCTCCATCATCATGAGGCATTCATTGCATTTGATGAATACATCTCTGAGCCCCACTGCACCTCATGGTCAATGGTCCACACCATAGTTCACACTCTCCCACAGTCCATCCAGTGGGCCATGGAAGGACACACAATGTCCAGTAACAGTCCCTGCAGTACCACCCAGGACAACTCCAACCTCCAAAAATGCCCCCACATCACATCTCTTCCTCCCACTCCCTACCCCCAGCAGCCACCATGGCCACTTTCTCCACACCAATGCCACATTTTCTTTGATTACTAATCACAATAGTTCATGAATAGAATATAAGTATGCCCATTCTAATCCATATTCTATTCCTCCATCCTGTGAACCTTAGAATGGTTGTGTCCACTCCACATCTATGTTAAGAGGGGGATTAGATTCCACATGGATGCTGGATGCAATTCTCCTGCTTTCAGTTGTAGGCACTCTTGGCTCCCTGGTGTGGTGGTTGACCTTCTTAACCTCCATGTTAGCTGATAAACCAGAGTGTAGAAGTTGCTAGTCTGTTGGGGCTCAGGGCCTGGCTATCACATGGTCAGTCCAGAGATTCAGGTCCCCTGGGTATACATTGAACCCCAGCAAAAACTACAGATCTGTTAAAAGTAACAGGAGAGGCTTTAGACAAAGGTCACATCTGAGTCCAGCTCCATCACACAGAAACACAAACTCTAAAGTAGGGCCAACTGACATGGCACTGAACTCCATCTACCATGACCATAGAACCTGTGGGTCTCTGTAGCCCTCAGAAGAACCAATACCTGGGGTTGTATCTACTTTATCTGTCTCTGGGACTCTGCTCAGGTGTGCATAAGGGCAACCCCTATGATAATCTCCTGGCTCTTTTTGGAAACTCATAGCTATATAAACTCATTTGTCCTTTCCATTTCCCCCTTTTATGCAGGTCAAAAAGCATTTTTAACTCCGGGTATTATATGTAGATTGAGATATTCTGCTGGTCCGAGTTGACCCTTTTATTTAAGGTCATTTTCTAGTTACATCATCAGCTGGTACTTGGTAGTTATCCCTCAGCACCAGAGAGGCTCATACCCAAGAGTCATGTCCCATGCTGATGGGAAGGCAATGCATTTACATACTGAATTTGACTTCAAGACTGGCCACATTTGAGCAACACTGAGGCTCTCAGAAGGTAACTCTTAGGCACCCTGCAGCTCTAGGCCTTGTTCTTATTTCAGGTGGACAGGCTTACAAGCATAGTCATTAGTATCAAGGGCTCATTGTTGGACCTTCATTCTTTCTTGGTCACTATGAAAATATCCATTTTTATGTACCCTGGATATATGCCCTGTAGAACTCCCTGCAAATCATGTGTGCCCTGTCAGTAACATCCCACACCAGTATTCCTCCCCTGCCATTGTTGAACCTCTCTGTGATCCAAAACTTCTCCAAAAATGAAGCCAAATATATTGCCAGGTTCCATTAATAGTAAAATGGAATATAGGGATCAGTTTAAAGGTTAGATATAGAATACATATTAATTTAGAAAAGTTAAGGTAAAAGTAAATTGGGGTATCAAAAAATTAAAAAATTCTAAAACTTTGTTTTTGGTGTTTTGCCTTCCATCACTGCAGTAAGTGTTGCCCTGTATGCAAATGGGCAAGGCAACTTCTTCCGTCTTTTCCTCAGTGTCTACATCTTTTCTTTTATCTTTTCTTTTATTCCTAATTATTAAGCTTAGCTTCACAAAAGTTTTAGATCACAGTAATTGATATATACAATATACAGTACTCCCACATATCCAACATAAAAACATTTTTCCTTCCACAGCAATAATCTTTTTACATATACTATATTTACTGAAACTGATGTACAGATATTGAGATAATAGCTTTCAAACAAGGTAACATTAGGGTTTACATTGTTGTTCATACTTTAGACTATACAATTTTCTAAATTTTTAGTTATCTTATGTTTTACATTATGACTTACATTTTAGCCTATCAGCCCCTATATATTTTTGGTGTAATTTAACATGTCTTACATCCATCCTTGCATAGTCTTGTGGAACACTTCTATTGTCCACACAGTTACATTGAATTCCATCTATTCGATACCTCTTTCCCCTCCCCTCAGGGCCCACAGTGACAGTCAATCTTCATTGCTTGAAGGGCCATGTTCAGAGATACTTGCAACAGTGTTGAGGGCTTGGCAATGCCCTAATGCATTGGGAACCATCTTTTTCTTGAGAAATACAATTCCCTCTATTTGAGAACATCAGTCCTCCACAGGATGTGGGTCTCTATCCAATGATATAACCCACTATGGCAAAATGAGCACTCACACACTCCCTAGAAGCCTGTCCTACATCAGATTATCCCCCTGAAGCATCTTAAAAGGTAACCTTCCTTATTATATTTTTGGAAAAGTTTTCTCAGCATTATACTTTCAACCAAATACCTGACAATCTCCTATGTTCATATGTTCTCCCACACTCCCCCCAATTTCTTGAGCAATATTACCCATCCTCCCATCCCTAGCCCCCTCAAACCCACAAAGCCCCACCCAAAGTTAAACATATGCCCCCATTTTATCCCTTCCTTGTACAAATACTTACCTCCCACTTATCATAGATGTCACCCATGTAGGTGTCAGCTTGCATCCTTCCTCTACACCCCAATTTCCTTTAAGCCTATCATCCAGTCTGTAGCTCTCTGAGGCAGCTTGGTTTACTTACTTCAGATCAGAGAGGCCATGTAGTATTTGTCCTTCAATGCCTGCGTACCTTCACTCACATAAGGTACTCAAGAATCATCCATGTTATCACATGTGTTTGTAGTGTATTCATTCTTAGGCTGAGTAGTATTCCATTGTATGTATATACCACATTTTATTTATCTATTCATCTGTTGATGGGCATTTGGGTTGATTCCAACTTTTGGCAATAGTGAACAATGCTGCTATGAACATTGGTGTGCATATAATTGTTTGTGTCCTTGTTTTCAGTTGCATTGCAGTGAATTGCTGGGTCATACGGCAAATTTATAGCTAGTTTTTTGAGGAACCGCCAAACTGTCCTCCAGAATGGCTGGATCCTTCTGCATTCCCACCAGCAGTGGATGAGTGTTCCCATTCCTCCACATCCTCTCCATCATTTGTAGTCTTCTGTTTTTTTTCATAGCTGCCAATCTTATGGGAGTAAGATGGTATCTCATTGTAGTTTTGATTTGCATTTCCCTACTAGCTAGAGAGTTGGAGCATTTTTTTTCGTGTGATTTTGGCCATTTGTATTTCTTCCTTGGAAAAGTGTCTGTTTAAATCTTTTTCCTATTTTTTAAATGGTTTGTTTGTCTTTTTATTTTTGAGATATAGGAGTTCTTTGTATATGCAGTTTATAAGTCTCCTATCACATATATGGTTGCCAAATATTTTCTCCCATTGTGTATGCTCTCTTTTCACTCTCTTGACAAACTCCTTTGAGGTGCAGAAGGCTTTAATTTTGAGGAAATCCCTTTTATCTATTTGTTCTTTTGTTGCTCATGCTTTTGGCGTGAAGTTCATGAAGGCATTTCCTATTACAAGTTCCTGTGGATGCGTCCCTACACTGCTTTCCAAAGTCTTTATGGTCTTGGCATTTATATTTAGGTCTTTGTTCCCTCTTGAGTTGATTTTTGTATAAGGTGTGAGTTGATAATCCTCTTTCATTCTTTACATATGGATATCCAGTTCTCCAGGCACCATTTGTTGAATAGGCCATTCTCTCCCAGTTGAGAGGGTTTGGTGGCTTTATCGAATATTATATGACTATATATATGAGGATCTCTATCAGAATCTCAATTCGCTTCCATTGGTCTGTGTGTCTCTCCTTGTGCCAATACCATGCTGTTTTCACTACTGTAGCTTTGTAGTATGTTTTGAAGTCAGGTAGTGTGATTTCTCGAATTTCATTTTTCTTTTTCAATATGTTTTTGGCTATTTGAGGCCTCTTTCCTTTCCAAATAAATTTCATAGTGAGTTTTTCTAGTTTCTTAAAGAATCCTGCATTGATTTTTATTGGGATTGCACTGAATGTGTAGATCAGTTTTGGTAGGATAGACATCTTAATAACATTTAGTCTTCCTATCCATGAACAGGGAATATTCTTCCATTTATTTAGGTCTTCTTTGATTTCCTTGAACAGCATTGTGTAGTTCTCTGTGTATAAGTTAAATTTATTCCTAGGTATTTGATTTTTTATTGAATATTGTAAATGGTATTTGTTTCTTGATTTCCTCCTGGCTTGCTCGTTATTGGTGCACAGAAATGCTACTGATTTTTGCACATTGATCTTATAACCTGTGACTTTACTGAACTCATTTATGAGTTCTAGAAGCTTTGTTGTAGACCTCTCAGGGTTTTCTATGTATAGGATCATGTCATCTGCAAATAATGAAATTTTGACTTCTTCCTTTCCAATCTGAATGTCTTTTATATCTGGTTCTTGCTTCAGTGCTTGAGCAAGTACTTCTAAGAATAGGTGATATTGGACATCCTTGCCTTGTTCCTGATCTTAGAGGGAAAGATTTTAGGATTTCAGCACTGTAAATGATGTTGGCTGTGGGTTTTTCATACATACTCTTTACCATGTCCAGAAAATTTCCTTGTATTCCAATCTTATGCAGTGTTTTTATTAAGAAAGGGTGCTGTATTTTGTCAAATGCTTTTTCTGCATCTATAGATATAATCATGTGATTTTTCCCTTCAATCTTTTTATGTGGTGTATTACATTGATTGATTTTCTTATGTAGGACCATATTTGTACACCCAGAATGAATCCCACTTGGTAATGGTTTATAATTCATTTAATGTGTTGTTGAATACGGTTAGCAAGTATTTTGTTGAGGACTTTTGCATCTAGTTTCATTAGAGAATTTGGTCTGTAATTTTCCTTTCTTGTGGTGTCTTTGTTTGGCTTTGGTACTAGGGTAATTTTGGCATCATAGAATGAGATAAGTAATGTTCCTTCTGTTTTGATTTTTTGGAAAGGTTTCAGCAAGATTTTCATTAATTTCAAGATAGTTATTAATTTTTTTTGAGATTTCCTCCTAGACCCACTGTTTTTCTAAGAGTGTGCTGTTCAATTTCCATATCTTGGTGTGAAATCTGGGCCTCTGGCCCTTGAAGATTTCCAGCTTCACTCCACTGTGGTCACAGATATTATTTTGTATGATTTCAATCTTTCTGAACTCATTGAGCCTTTCTTTGTGGCCTAGCATATGGCCTATCTTGGAGAATGATCCATGTGCACTTGAGAAAAATGTATATCCTGCTTTATTCAGGTGGTATGATCTATTAGGTCCAGCTCATCTAAGATACTGTTCAGAGGTTTTGTTTCTTTATTGATTCTCTTTTGAGATGTTCTGTCCAAAGTTGATAGTGGTGTATTAAAGTCCCCAAGTATAATTGTAGAGGCATCTATTCTTTCACTTAATTTTTCCAGTGTTTGCCTCACATATTTGGAGGTACCTTTGTTTGTTCTTCTTGAAAGATTATCCCTTTCACTAATATGCTGTATCCATCTTTGTCTCTCACAATTGTTTTGCATTCAAAGTCTATTTTGTCTGATATTAATATAGCTACTCCTGCCTTTTTTGGTTATTGTTTGCTTGTAAGATTGTTTTCCAGCCATTCACTTTCAACCTCCATTAATTCCTGGGTCTAAGATGTGTTTCTTGTAGACAGCATATAGATGGGTCATATTTCCTTATTCAATCTTCCAGTCTGAGTCTTTTGACAGGTGAGTTTAATCCATTGACATTCAGTGTTATTACTTCCAAGGAATTATTTTTGTTAACCATATTTTGTTTGGACTTGTGTTTGTCATATTTTGTTTGTTTTCTTCCTTGTCTTTTTGTCTTTTTTGTTGCTCTTACACTCTCTTCCATCTCTGCCTCTCCTGTTTTTTCCTTCCTTCCTGCAGAACTCCATTTAGTATTTTTTGAAAGTCAGGGCTCTTGTTGGCACACTCTTTTAATTTCTGTTTATCTGTGAATATTTTGAACTCTCCATCATTTTTGAATGCTAGCTTAGCTGGGTGGAGTGTTCTTGGTTGGAAATTTTTTTCTTTTAGTACCTTGACTATATCTTGCCTCCATGTTTTCAAATGAGAAATCAGCACTTAATCTTATGGAACCTCCCCTGTATGTGATGGTTCTCTTTTCTCTTCCTGCTTTTAGAATTTTCTCTTTGTCTTGAGCATTGGATAATTTGACAAGTACATGTCTTGGAATCAGCCTTTTGGGATTTATGGTGTTTGGAGTGTGTTGGGCTTCCTGGACATGTACATCCATCTCCCTCAGTGCATTTGGGAAGTTTTCAGCCATTATTTCCTCCAACACACCTTATGTCCTCTTTCCCTTCTCTTCTCCTTCTGGGATGCCTATAATACGTACGTTTGTTCATTTTGCATTGTCATTCAGGTCCCTAAGTCTCGGCTGGATTTTTTCTATCTTTTTATCAATCAGTTCTCCTATCTGTTGGATTTCAGATGTACTGTCTCCCATGTCACTAATTCTCTCCTCTGCCTCTTCTAATCTGCTGCTATTTGCTGAGAATGTATTTTTGATTTCTTGAACTGTGGTGTTCATCATCATCGAATCTGTTATCTTTTTGCATATGTCTGCAATTTCCTATCCTAGTGTTTTCTTCATATTGTTAATCTCTTCCTTTACTTCGTTACATTGGTCTCTAGCATATGCTTTGAGATCTTTAATTACTTATCCAATGCTCTGGTCCTCTTCCTGGTTTTTAGTTTGTTCATTGGATTTGGCCATGTTTTCCTGATTATTGGTTTGGTTTGTAGTTTTTTGTTGCTGTCTGGTCATCATTTTATCTTGATGGGTTTAATAAGTTCCTTGGTGTCTTTGTTTAGTCTTGGGGATTAATTAGTTGTTGTTCATGTGTAAGTGTTATGTCTTCTCTTTGTCACTTTGTTCTTCTTACTCTATTATCTTGTTTCTGGCTAAATTCACTTTGAAGGAAAATATTAGGGTGAGGGGAAGCAAAATGAGTAACAAAAGAAAATGTATAAAGTAGTATTGGTAATAGATGTTAACAGAGAAACAATGTGAGATCAAGGTGAATTGATATTAAACTCATGTAAGTTGTGCAGAGTTATAGCAGTAAGTAGAGTACCTATAATGAGACAGTCTACTGAATATGGGGAGGAATGTAGTATGAATTAAAAGGCCAGTGTTTTCATGAGAGAGGGAAAGAGAAAAGAAAGACATAATATCAAGAGTGGATAAAAGACAGAAAACAGAACAAAGGTATTAGAATTAAAAAGTCAGACAATTTGGGGGCCAAAGAAAGGGAGGTGGAATGTAAGAGAAACAGTAGATGATGGAGGATAGAAAGATGTAGGGGAAAGGGGATAGTGTAGCTGGCCAAATTCAATAAACACAGAAAAGAGGAAATGGGGGATAAGGAAACACAGCAAATGTGAAGCACTCCCTGAAGCACCTATTATATAAAGAAAATAAAATAAAATAAGAAGAAAAAGAGAGAAAAGAAAAAAAGAGAAGAAAAAAAGTGGGGGCAGAGAAAGGGGGGAAACAAGCAAAAAAAGAAAAAGAGAAAAAAACTAAATAAATGAAAAAGGACCTTGGGTGATAAAACCAGAGAAAAGACCAGGAGACAATGCAATATTAGCAACTATGACAAAAAAAAAAAAAAAAAAAGAAATAAAGAAAAGAAAAGAACCAACGTTTCAAGCTAGGAATCCTCTTTGCACTTAAATAAAACACTTAGGGATCTGGCCTTCCCCCTTTCTCCCTTCCTCATTTCTCTCTCCCAAGGTAGCAGGAAAGCTACCTGAATGGTCTGGTAGGAGATTCAAGTGGGTCCTTTTTGAACCAACTAAACACAGAAAACAAGGACTCTTTATTTCCAGCGTGAGATCACCAGAATCCCCAAATATGCTATTGGAAGCTTGGATAACATGTCCTACAGTCCCTCCCCATTAGGCATGCTAGGGGAGGTCTAATTGATTTTCTGACTCCACCTTCTCCCAGACCAAGTTTCCTACCCCAGGACATTTAGGTAAATAGGGCTTCCTCAACAGATTCACCTCTCTTTTCTTCCCAGATTCTCCCCAAGTCAGCTGGTATACTCCTCCAAGCTCAAGGAGAGAGAAAAAACAACAACAACAACCAAAAACATGGAGGGTTAGGGTAATCAAGGACCTCAGGTGGACCTCAGGGTGTGGTGGGTTCGGGGATGGGAAGTCCATGGTATTGCAGACTCAAGGTGTGTGAGTCTCTGGAGCATGGGCCACCAGGGTTTATGGGACACAGATGTGGGAACCATACATCCAGTTAACCTGGGGTTTGGGAACACTGCAGCACAACAAAGCCTTAAGGGATCCCTGTGGCCAGGCTGCCAGCCTTGGGGGAGGGGTCCCACCCACAACTTCTGACCTTCATGTCAGAAACCCAGAATTCCACCTCTCACAAGAATCTCATCACTGTCTCACCAAATCAACATCCAGACACCTCCTGCCCTGCAATCCCCAGAAACAGACCACTCAGGGTTTGGGAACCAGCACCACAACAAAGATTTCAAAAGTTCCACCCACAACTTCTGATCTCTGTGTAAGAGACACAAAATTCTACCTCTTGCAAGAATGTCTTCTGTCACTGTCTCACCAAATTGACATCCAGACACCTCCTGCCCTGCAAGCACCCAAAACAGCCTGGTCCAGCAGGACTCTGACCCTACTCAGCTGCTTCTTTGCAGGAGAGATTATGAGGTGCACTCACTCAGATGCCATCTTGCCCCGCCTCCTAGAATGACTGAAAAGGCTGGCATGAGGAGGTGAGAGGGGAAGAGAAAAGAAAGGACAAAAGTGAAAGTTTATAAAAGATAGAAAATGGAATAGTAGAGTTAGAAATAAAATGACAGAAAAATTAAGGACTAAACAAACAGGTGGAATGTAAGAGCAACAATAGGAAGCAGAAGATAGAAAGATGTAGGAAGGAAAAGAGATAGCATTGTTAGTCAAAATCGGTACACACAGAACAGAGGAAATTGAGGAAGAGGAAACACAGCAAACAAAAAATAAGCTGGCATCACTTAATTTGAAAAATAGGGGGGAGGTGATAAAGAGTAAAGAAAAGCAAGAAAACAGACAAGCTCACAAGTAAGGAGTCAACCAAACACTAAGAAAAAGCAGCCTTCCCTCTTAAGTCCCTATGGAGCTTCTCAGACTGCCAGTGTTTATCAATCAATTACCCTGCAGCCTTCCTGCTGCAGATTTTGAAGTGAGTTTTAGTGAGTAAACTAAGTTAAATTATAAAACAAAGGTAACTTTCTTTTTTTAGGAAAAAGAAGAGACCCAAGAGATGCTAATATAAGAATAATTTCTATGTTTTCCCTGTCCCAAGGTATCAGCTAGATGTTTAATATCCCAGTGGGTCACTACTCTCTACAAGGAGCTGGGAATTGCACTAGAGACCTTGTATATTCAAGGTGGAAACTCCTCCATGGAGCTAAACTTTCTTGTTAGGTCTATTAGCTCTTCAGAAAGCTAGAGAGTCCATTTCCCTTGATCAGGATTGAGTCTTTCAAATTGGATAAATTCCTGCTGATTAGGAATCTGCCCTTCTCCCTTTTTATTCTTACTGCTTTCTCTCCCAGGGCAGCAGGATGCAATAGCCTCTGTGAGAGTTCCCTTTTAAAACTCAAATAGGACCCTGGTGACTTAACTCACCACAGGGAAAAAATGACTCTCAACATCTTCAAGAGAACCCACACCTCACAAGGCAGGTTCAGTTTTAATTGTCCCACTCAGGCTTTCTATTATTCAATCAAGTTTGGAGACTTTAATGTTTCTAGACCATTGTTCACTTCTTTTATTGGCATATAATTATACATAACAAAAAGGTGAGTAGCAATATTAAAGATCTTAACAATTTTAGAAATTTGATGAGTTCCTATGTGTCATTGTCTAATAACAATGCAATACAAGTTAAAAGTAGAGGTGAAATAATTTTAAAAGAATACTATATTTATAAACTAAGGGATACATGCTCACTCTCAGCTCTAAACTATATGATTTTGTAGAAGAAATAACCTATAGTCAAATGATTACTGCCAGGATTCAACAAAAAATGTAGTACAAGAATGGAACACACAGAGTGGTATGTTTCTTTGTAAGCAGAGACTGTCTGTGATTGGGAAACTCAGGATGACTTCATAGGAAAGTAACAAGTGAGCTAAGCCTTGTGCATTTGTGTGTGTGTGGTGTGTATCTGTGTGTAAATCATGGGCAGTGCTAGAATTTCCTCTGTTTTTCTGAATTTATATTCTGTTTCCAGAGAAGAGGCTCTTGTGTGATACTATCCATCATCTTCCAATTTGTTTTTTATCCAAAATTATATTCCATTGTCACTTGCAGTTATTTTTATATTTCAGTTTCAGTGTCTTGACTAAGTTTAATTTGCCCATTAATTCAATTGTGTATTTATTCCTTTTGGTTACTTTTTGAAAAGCCTCATTCACTGAGTTTATAATCAGTGGTATATACCTTCACAAGCTCTTCTAGTAGGTCTTTTTACATTTCTGGTATCTTTATTTAGAATGATTGGGGTGATTGGAGCAGTTTTGTGAATCTCTATAGAAGACAAACCCTGAGGTGTGTTTTGAGCAAGATTATGATTTACAAGTCAGGTGATGCCAGGTCCCAACTAGTGATCTTATCTGCATCTGAAAACTTCAACTGGTCTTTTAACAATTAGAACAGAGTGATAAAAATATCTGCCCTATATTCCTCCTTTTCCCAAAGTGATTCTTGGCTAACAGTGTCCTAGTGAAAGCAGATATTAATTGCTTCCTTGGGATTCTTTGCCCAAGTGACCTCGGCCAGTAAATACACCACATATCTCTTGTTGTGACTTCCTCACTTTCTCATGACTTTAAAGAAAAAGAAGATTCCCCTCCTTTTATGAGCTTACACATTTCTTCATTCTTGGTGCCTGCTTTTCAACTTAGATAAAATATGGTAGCCATTCTGCCAAGAATGCCTACATTTTTCTTTCTACCTGCAAGTGTCCCTAAAATCTGCAGGCAAAATGTTTATGGGGACAAAGTCAATTAATTGTCTGTGGCTCTTTACAAGAAATCAGTAAGTAAATTATCTCCTGTTAATCAGATTAAAGAGAGGTGTATATTATTTTTTAAGTATTTTATCAGACAAATATATGTTTCACTTATTTGAATTGATTAAATAAACTTTGTATAGAGATCCCATACTACTAATAGCTACTAAAATTCATGGAGAAAGTGCTAATTAGAAAATGTGTTATCTGAATATGATGCTAATATAGTAAACAACTCTGTCCTCTTTCAACATATGAATGTATATTATTCTGTAGAAGAAAATAACTTTATGGATCATTTATAATTAGATTAATTTTTTAGGAAATATAAAGCAATTGCTTAAGTTCCCATTAAGAGAGTAAAAATGGACAGTACTCCTTGTGAATCCATAGACACAAGTAATTTTTAGGAGTGATCAGTCCTACTTTAATTTTTCTCCTTATTCTACATTATAGTCTTGTTTAAGGGTTTCCCTTGCCAAGAGGAAACTTGGCAGATGGAAACTACTGACAAACTTCTAACCATGATGCAACATCCCTGAGTAACTTAACTTGGTTCAGAAGGAAAATTTCTGGAGGTGAATGTCTTTCAGGATATCTATTTCATTCATGAAGAACTGTTACGCCCGCTCCTGGGCCCGCCTCCGGGTCGGGGGCTCTGACCGCATCCGAGGCGCGTCCCGACTGCAGCAAGGGAAAGACGGAGGCGCTGTCATCTTCTTGACTTGGGCGCCTGCACTCTCCCGGGACTCGGGATGCCAGAGCTGCCGCGTGGGGCGAGAAATAGTCGGGGTTGAGCCCCAGCTGGGCAGAGGGCTCACACTCTTCTGGTCTCTCGGACAAGACTCACCTGAAGGAATGTGTGGTGGATTGGCTCCTAGTAAAAGTACAGTGTATGTATCCAACTTGCCCTTTTCCCCAACAAACAATGACTTATATCGGATATTTTCCAAGTTTGGCAAAGTTGTAAAGGTTACTATAATGAAAGATAAAGATACCAGGAAGAGTAAAGGGGTTGCATTTATTTTATTTTTGGATAAAGAATCTGCTCAAAACTGTACAAGAGCAATAAACAACAAACAGTTATTTGGTAGAGTGATAAAAGCAAGCATTGCTACTGACAATGGAAGAGCAGCTGAGTTCATCCAAGGCGAAACTACTTTGATAAATCTAAGTGTTATGAATGTGGAGAAAGTGGGCACTTAAGTTATGCCTGTCCTAAAAATATGCTGGGAGCACGTGAACCTCCAAAGAAGAAAGAGAAAAAGGAAAAAAAAGAAAATTCCTGAACCAGAAGAAGAAATTGAGGAAGTAGAAGAAAGTGAAGATGAAGGGGAAGATCCTGCTCTTGACAGTCTCGGTCAGGCCACAGCTTTCCAGCAAGCCAAAATTGAAGAAGAACAGAAAAGATGGAAACCCAGTTCAGGGGACCCCTCAACCTCAGATGATTCAAGACGCCCAAGGATAAAGAAAAGCACATATTTCAGTGACGAAGAAGAACT
The DNA here is from genome assembly GCF_030445035.2 of Dasypus novemcinctus. NCBI lineage: Eukaryota > Metazoa > Chordata > Mammalia > Cingulata > Dasypodidae > Dasypus > Dasypus novemcinctus. The sequence continues at coordinate 251,227 of NW_026688126.1, read as the reverse complement.
TAGTGATTAAGATTAATATTTGTTATGTAAATACCATAAAAATAAAAAAACCTTATAGTACAAAGTTCAGCTGGAGACTGAAGGTTACTTTTTTTTTAGGAGGTTCTGGGGATCGAGCCTGGGACCTCGTACTTGGGAAGCAGGCACTTAACCACTGAGCTACACCCATTCCCCTCAAACAGTTCTTTTTTTTACCATAAAATAGTTCACAAGCATCTGAAAAATAACTTTAAATATCATGTCTCTCTCTATCTTAGCAGATAATAAAAATCAGGATTTGCTAATAACTATTAATCCTGAAAACAACTAATTTTAATAAGAATAAGAACATGTAATATTATCATAGTAATACTACTGTTCAACCCAAGAAAGAAGGTAGATATTAAAAAGATTTGAGAAGCTCTTTGTAAAAGCTTTCTTAGTATCTGATTGGTTTACATGAATACTTTTGAAATTAGTTTAATCTTTACCACAAAAACTTCATAAAAACTGAAAAAAGAGTTGAGTTATTGTTATTAAATATTAATAAAATTTTCAGTATTATTTTGTGCTAAAAAAAGAACTTAATTTTGGCAGGACACAATATTGAGTCAGAAGACAACAATCTTTTGATAAAAATAAAAGACAAAGACAATATTTGACTTTTATTTTTAGAGTGAATTAAGTGAAGGGAAAATGTGAGACTGGAGGATAAGCATGAAGTGTGTGTGTTTGCACGTGTTTTTGAATGTTCTGATTAGAGGTGATAACTGACACCCTTATGTAAATGAGTTTGGCAGGAAAGAGCTTGTAGAGAAAGGAAAGCAGAGAGATGGAAAAATACCTGCTTTCTACCTAAATCTTGGCTATAGGCCTTTAAAACATTTTTTATTGCTCTTTCCTGCAAGATTCTTATATTATGCATGGTAAGGCTAACTGTAATATAGGAAAACAGTAGATATAAAAGTCAGTGTGTCATAAATACAGAGTGACTGCTAAACACAAAAAACCTCAGAAGCTCACAGAGGAATACATACATTAAAACAGTAATGATTTAAATATTTCATAAACTGGGAAGCTGCTGCATGTTTTTATCTTGGAAGAAATATGATAGAGTCATATTTCTGTGAATTTTTAGGATCTGATATAAGGTGATGGCAGTAGGATGGGATTATTGGAGATACAGGAGGTAGAAGTTGGGGTCAAATATGAAGCTACATTTTCAGTTCAGCAGCCTGGAGAATGTTATACACTATTTTCAAGGAAGTCATCAAAAAACTTTGGTGGTGGGAACTTGGACTGATGGCTAGATATGTTGAGTGAAAGGTGACATTAGAATATGTATACATAAAAACAGACATACTAGTATAATTCATAATAAAATTTCATAATAAAAACTGCTGAAAAGAACTGAAGATAAACTCATGATCGGGAGCAATGAATTGAAGTCATGTGATTGAGTAAAAATTTTGATAAGAATTGACATAAAAGAGAAGAAAGCAGGTTTTTCTTATTTTTAAAGAAGCTTTAGATTACATAAATGTTAATAGAAAATATAGGGGATTCACATATATCCCACCCCCTCCCACTCCCACACTTTCCCCCATTAACAATATCTTTCATTGGTGTGGTACATGCATTACAATTGAAGAACACATATTGAAGCATTGTTACTAACTGTGGACTACTGTTTACATTGGAGTTTACACTCTGCCATGCACAATTTTATAGGTTATGACAAAATGTATAATGGCCTATAACTTTCATTTTAATGTCATACAGGACAATTATAATATCTCAAAACTGAACCATGAAAGCAGATATTGTAATCTGTAAAATGACAATAATAAGAAGGAGAAGAAAGAATAAAATTCAATATAGAAAAGAGAAATCTGTCTTAATGGAGGAAGAATTAAAACTGGTAAGAATTCCATTATGGTCAGAATTTAAAGAATAGAAGCACAGTGATTAATATATTTCATTATTAATAACAATGAGGCAGAATAGAAATGAGGCAAACCCATTGGATTTCCTGTTACAAGATGATTGCAAACTTTGTGAATTCTGTTTCAGTAAACCCAAAGGACAGAAAACATATATAGGAGAATGAAATGTAGAAATGTGGTAAGAAGGGCAGCTTTAGCTGCTATCTTGTGCAAATATGAAATCAGAAAATTGACCATTTTGATTACATGTAGATATGGAAATCATATAAATTTGCATCCTCATTGAAAAGAGGATAGAAGGTGAAAAGAACTGAAAGGACAAAATGAAGTCTAAAAGCACTGTTATGTTCTAAAATTGAGGGGATACAAGCATGGTTTAAGAGGTAGAACTAAAGAAATAGAAAAGTAAATGCTCAGGGAGGGAGCCTGGCTTGATGCCTTGATCTGGACAGAGCTGCCATCACGCACTGCCATGTGCCTGACCACCCACAGCTGGAGCTGGTGTGAGACAGCTTCTCTGATGATGCCTTGATTTGGAAACTTTCATGACCTCAGAACTGTAAATTTTTAACCTAATAAATTCACACCAACACATGCTTGGTATAATGTTCCCAGCCATTTTTAGCAGACTAAAATAAATATAAAACCTGAAGAATGAAGGAATGAAATTTGGGGTAGGCATGAGGAACTCTGGCCAACAGAAATAAGTTGTACTTCTAAGGCACCAAGGAGACTGGAGGGCTGCTGAAGTGCAGGCATGCTGGCTCAGTGGCACCGATAGTATCATTTAAGCAGCAGGTAGGATTCTGGCAGGTAAGAAAGGTCATCCCTGGTGTTAGGGTGAGGGCTACTCTAGAGATGTGACAATAAAGAAGGGATGGCAAGGTACAGAGAGTGTAAACAAAGAGAACAGCTTGTGACCACCCCTTGGCTTGGAAGGACAAGGGAAGGAAAAGTGTTTAGAAGTCAAAAGAGATTGGGAACTGTGGGGAGTGTTGCCTGGCACATCTTGAAGGGATGCAGCTACTCTCAGGAATGTGATATGTTTAAGCAAAGAGAAAGCAGGGGGAAATACTCTTCTCTTCCTCTCAAGTTTTCTCACCATTCCGATCTTCTGGTGCTTTCAAACATGAAGCCTAACTACAATTCAGCAAGCAACCAAATTGAATAAGGGAGACACAGTCCATAGGGATCAGCTTCCCCTGCACAGACCAGAACAAGGAAGAGTAAAAAATAGTTTGGAACTCAATGAATAAAATAAGCCCCAGTCTTCTCTCCTTCTCCCATGACATCTTGAGCATAAGTCTTCATTCACATACATTTGCCCTAAGATTACCTAATGACATTTTTACTACCAGGCATCATGTTTTTGTTCCAGGCAAGAAGAAGCAGTCAGCTACAGGGAGAAATATATATTCTCTCCATTTTTAAGAATTTTAATGATAAAGATTAAATCCCACAGATTTCCTATACTTTTTTTGTCCAAAACTGGGCTACCTCTAGCTCCAAGTTAGGTAGATAATTGAGCATTTAAGTCTGGTCACATTACTTTCTCAAACAAATTGGGTTTCAATAAGTTAAGGACTAAAGCGGTGATGGATTTTGTGTAGAAATCATCAGGATCAGCAAACGATGAGTGGGATGAGCTTGGTAGAGAATGGGGGAAGGGAGTGTCAGACAGAAAGAAACTGTGATCAAGGACTGGATATTTAGAAAGAGCTTTTTGGGGGTGTGGGAGTAGCTCAGTGGTTGATTGCCTGCTTTGCATGTGTGAAGTACCAGGTTCGATGCCCTTATCTCCTAAAAAAAAAGATATGACATAAATTGGAATCAATTCAATATTTTCAGATAGTAAAGTGAGCAGCAGGAATTTTCAGCAAGGAGAGGCTGTAAAGGAATGAGGGAGTCAAACATTCAGTGCTGTTCAAGTCATTTTAAAGAATGTAGGTAGAAAAAAATTGGGATAGTGAACATGAAAACCACACAAGAAAGGATTTTCAGTGAAAGAAAAAAGTGAGATAGTGAACATAAAAACCAAACAAAAAAGAATTTTTGGTTACAACCCAAATGTAAAATTATTGCATAAATATAAAACACAGTTAAAAGCCTAAAAACAAAACATAAAGAAAATATTTACTACAGACTTGCTATTTAAATTTTTATATTATCAATTCAGAAAGCTAACATACAAACCACGGAGAAGAGCTGAACAACCCAGCAGGAAAAAGTGTTCAAGTTAAGAAAAGGAACTGTCTGAGATATTTAGGTACCACTATGCAGAGAAAATATATTAAAACTGGTGAACAATCAAACATGTTAAATAATAATTGAATATCTTTGTCATCTGAAATATACACAAAAATGAAATTTAATTCTTCTGTTGGCAATGGTGTGGTAGAATAAACTCTTTTTACACTGTCTCTTGTAACTGAAGAAAACAGTAGAGATATTTTGAAAAATATCATGCCATCATGCAACATTGTTCATATGAGAGTTTGTTGAAGTGCTATATGTAATTGTAAAAAAAGAAAAATTGTCATGTCCTACATTAGAATATTTGTTTGACAAATCATTATATAGCATATTTTATATTAGAATACTTTCCAAGTATTAATAATACACATACATAAACATAGATGGATAGTTAGATAGTTGCAGATAGATGATAGGTGGTAGGTAGATACATTTTGCAATGGGCAAAGGTACACAGTATATTGTTTAATGGAGAAAATAGATTATAAAATAGTATGCATAGTTAGATACTATTTATTTATTTATTTTTAAAGACTTATTTATTTATTTTTATTTATTTCCCCCCCCCCCAGTTGTCTTCTCTCTGTGTCCATTCGCTGTGTGCTCTTCTGTGACCACTTCTATCCTTATCAGCGGCACTGGGAATCTGTGTCTCTTTTTGTTGTGTCATCTTGCTGTGTCAGCTCTCTGTGTGTGGTGCCATTCTTGGGCAGGCTGCACTTTCTTTAGCGCTGGGCAGCTCTCCTTATCGGGTGCACTCCATGCGCGTGGGGCTCCCCTATGCCAGGGACACCCCTGTGTGGCAGGGCACTCCTTGTGCACATCAGCACTGCGCATGGGCCAGCTCCATGCAGGTCAAGGAGGCCTGGGGTTTGAACCATTCACCTCCCATGTGGTAGGCAGTTTCCCTATCCATTGGGCCAAGTCTGCTTCCCGTTAGATACTATTTATACACTATTTTATACATGCACGTGTAATTACATTTAATGATGTCACCCCATGGAACCTGACATTTTATTGCAAAAGTTTTAAAATATTTTTTAATGTAAAATGAGTTCTTGGGCAAGCACATATGTGCAAGTTTAGTGACAATATTGATAATTTAGATTTTTAAAAATTGCTTACCTGCCTCTCCCTAAAATAAACATAAAATTTAAAAAATCAATTTTAAACCAGAGAAAAAAATTTTTAAAAAATAAGCAGAAACGCTTTTTTCTTAAGTCCTGTAAGGTCCATGACAATCATAGTTCATGTCTGTAATTCACAATCTTTTCTTTTTTTTTCCTTCAGCTCCCACAATTTCCATTTTATCCTGATCTCTAAGGGAGGAGTACTTAAAAGTTCCACCCAAGCAATATATCCATAGGCTTTCATTTCTGTAGTTTAGGACTTTGATTTTATCCTATTTAAAATATCCTAAGACCTCAAATCGAGAACTTAACTTAAAAAGGACTCCTATGAAGAAATGCTGAATAATTAGGGGGGGGGAAAAAAAAAAAAAGGATAGGATGTGGAATTTTTTCAAGTCAACATTCTTTAAGTTCTTTATCTAACTTTATCCAAGTTCTTTATCTATCCTTTAAACCCATCGCTATATGCCATTCCCTAGTAAGGGACCACGACATTATATTGGGCCTCAAATTTCGGGGAGTTCTGGATCACAGAGTGTTTCAACAATGGCAATGGAGGAATACTGGTATGGGATACCAATGACAAGTGATATATGGCTGACAGGGAGCTGTACAGAACATATGTCCAGGGTGCATGGTAATGATTGGATACACTCATAGTGGCAACAATTAAAAACCACAGCAGGGGGGGTACTGGGTTCCTGGCCAGTGGTGCTCTGTCGTGGTCCCTAGGGGAACAGCGACAGTCTCCCAGGTACAGCGGCGGGGACCGGGAGGGAGTGAGGGTTCAACAGTGAGCCCCTGATGCTAATGACTATGCTTGTGAGCTGATAAACCTAAAATAAGAACAAGGCCTAGAGCAACATTTTGCCTGGGAATTTCCTCCTGTCAGCCTTCATGTTACTCAAATGTGGCCAGTCTCGAAGCCAAACTCAGCATGTAAATGCAATGCCTTCCCTCCAGCGTGGGACATGACACCCGGGGATGAGCCTCCCTGGCAACGAGGGACCACTATCAACTACCAACTGATGATGCAACTGGAAAAGGACCTTATACGGAAGATTCAATGCGGATCAGCAGAATATCCATGTCTACATAAAATAATATGACTTTAAAATGCTGTTTGACCTAAAGTAAGGAGGAAATGGAAAGGAGAAATGAGTTTATATGGCTACGAGTTTCCAAAAAAGAGTCTGGAGGCTGGCAGAAGGATTGCCCTCATGCACAACTGAGCAGAGTCAGAGAGACAGATAAAGCAGATACAACCCCCAGATATTGGTTCCTATGAAGGCTAAAGAGACCCATGAGAGTTATGGTCATGGCCGATGGGGTTGACTACCAGGGCAGATGGCCCCTCTTTGGAAATGGTGTTTATGTGTGATGAATCTGGACTCAGATGGGATCTCCCTTCATAAGACTTTCATGCTAATGTGCTGGAGGTGCAGTTAACGTTGGGGTTTAAGATATATTTAGGGGATTTGAATCTCTGGACCGACAATGTGATAACCAGGTCCTGAGCCTCAACAGACTCCAGCACCTAAAATCTGATTTATTGGACTTACCACACTCAGCTAAGATGGAGTTGAAGAAGGACAATCACCACACCATGGAGCCTAGAGTGATTACAACCGAAAATGGGAGGATTGCATCCAGCATCCATGTGGAATCTGAGCCTCCTCTTGACATAGAGGTGCAATGGACACAACCAATCCAATGTCCACATAGAAGAGGTGGCATTGGATTGGGAAAGGTGGACATGGTGGACGATGGGTATGGGGAAAGGCAGGAAGAGATGAGAGGTGGAGGCGTCTTTGGGTCATGGAGCTGCCCTGGATGGTGCCTCAGAGGTAATCACCGGACATTGTAAATCCTCACAGGGCCCACTGGATGGAATGGAGGCGAGTATGGGCCATGATGTGGACCATTGTCTATGAGGTGCAGAGGTGCCCAAAGATGTACTTACCAAATCCGATGGATATGTCATGATGATGGGAACGAGTGTTGTTGGGGGGGGAGAAGGGGGGTGGGGGGATGGGGATGAATGGGACCTCACATATATATTTTTAATGTAATATTATTACAAAGTCAATAAAAAAAAAAAAAAAAGTGAATCTGAGCGGCTTCACGAGTGTCCCCCGCGCCTCTGCGCCCCCGGGGCTGCCGACTCGCCGCGCGCCGCTCCCGCCTCCGAGCCGCGGGGTGGGGGGCGAGGAGCTCCCGCAGCCCCCGCTGCCCCGGCCAGGGGCGGCGCCTCCGCCTGCGGCCTCGGGGAGGGCGGCGGCAGGACGGGGGCGGGCGGCGGGAAGAGCGCCTCCGCGGGGCCTGTGCGCGTGCCCGCCTCTGGGAGTGTCTGTCCCGTGTGTATCTGTGACGTCGCTGTGCGTACTTCCCAGTCCCCCTCTGTGTCTGCCTCTGGGTTTGTGTCCGTCTGTGTTGATGTCCCTTAAGCCTGTGTCCCCTCTCGCCGCACCCCCCGGCACCGAGCGCCCGCCTCTAGGTCTTTTCTGTGCCCCCGAGTCCCTGTCACTGGTTTTGGCCCCTGGAGCTGCGACACACGCTTTGCGTCCTGGCGGCGTTCCGTGTCTCCCTCCCTCTGTCCGGCTGTCTGTATTCTGTCCGGTCTTTCTTTCTTCTCCATGGCCTTCCTCTCCGTGGCCCGTTAGTCCCCGTCTTTCCCCTGGAAGCCGGCCCCAGGGCCTCAGGCCGTCGCAGGGAGTGTGGGCGCGGGGTGTGGGGAGACCCTGGCCGTCACTGCAGGCCCAGCCTTCGGGCTAGGGGGACCTTCCTGCCTGGGTCTTCCTGCACCCCTCAAGTCCTTCCACACCCGCTAGGAATCCATTGGGTGGAGGCCCCTGAATCCACCCACAGGAAAGAGGGAGGCGGGCCACTGCCTCTCCCGGGGCACCCCAGTTGGAGCGCTTTGGGCTGGGCGGCGTGGGGTGCCTGGAATTGGCTGAAGGGGCTTGGCTGAAGGTGTGCGTGGGGCCTCCCACCGCTGGGCGTGAGGTACTCCCTCACTGATGGGTCTTCCCAGATGGCAGCAGGCAAGAGCCCCCTCCTCTGCAGTCTCAGGGTTGTCATTTTCTCCTGCAAAGACCCCTCCCTTCTCCATGCGGCGTTCTCAGCAGTCAGCCCCTCCAGTAAGAGCTGGGGATTTAGGAGGGGAGCAACTGCCTTGCTGAGTGCAGAATGCCACCCTTCACGATTCCACCAGTACCCCTTCATATTTGGGGAAACTGAGTCCCAAAAAGTCAATGCACACAGCTCCCTCCCCAGGTCACAGGGCAGCCAGGGATTGGCAGCCCCAGGATTTCCAGGCTCTTGAGCGGGCTGGGCCATTCCCAGGAGGCCTGAGTGAGGGGAGGAAATAAATTTGAATTATTTTTATAGGAGACAGGATTAGCATAGGGCACTTCTGAGTGAGCAGCTCCCTGCCCCGCCTTCCCTGGAATGGAGCTTTCCTGAAGGGTGGGGATGGGCAGGCTTTCCACGTGTGGAGGGAAGAGGGCATTCTTCGGCTTCTTTTCTGAAAAGGTGTCAGGACACTTTGGGCAGCAATTGGAGACTCCTCAGTAACACATTCAACACACGTTCATGGCAAATGCCAGCCTGGCATGCCTACCTGGCACCTGGCTCCCAATGTCTGGAATGGGAGGGGTCTGAGGGGCCATCTGCTCCAGGCCCCCAAGCCTGTTGCTCAGCATCTCCAGGCAGCCACCCCCTCGCCTCTGTCCCTCCTCCTGCCCTCTGACAGACCCTGCCCCCATGGCCTGTAGTGTTGTAGAATTTGAGAAAAGTTCAATTATTTGAGTATAGAGAGGCCAGGACTCAGGAATGATTTTGAGAAGGAAAAATGGTTTATTGATGGCTGGCCGGACTCGGGAGCTTTCTGTTTGAATCCCGAGCCCTGAACAAGATTTTCAAACGTCTTTTATACAGAGAGGAAAGGCCAAATGGTCCCTTTGTTTCAGTTCTCAATAGGCTTCAATTAGCATATGTATCTTCTACATCTTAGGTAAGCTTTTAGCATGGACTCTAGATATTCTAGATAAGCTTTTAGCATATTTGGTTTTTGAATTTCCCCTAAATACTTAAAAGTTTATAGCCCTTGCATTGTTAAACTGTTTCCTGGGACTGGAGCCTGTTGCCATAGTCCCTAAGGGCAGGACTGCAGCCTCTTACCATTCCACACCCACAAGTCAAACAGCTTAAGTTATCTCTGAAGAGACAAAGAGCCTTCCACCCATAGCCCACATCAGTAGGCCTTCAAGAAGAACAATGCTAATGGCGTAGGTGTTTACTGAGCACTTACATTGTGCCAGGTGCCTTAGTGTGTTGCTTCAGCTTAATCCTAGTAAGACCATGTGAGGTGGGAAAATTATTTCCATTTCACTGAACAGGAAGGAGCCTGAGGTTCAGAGAAGTAAGTGACTTACCCAGGGACAGCCAGTGGGGAAGTGGCAGAATAGGGATTGACCTCCACTTGCTCTGACCCAGAGCTTGCCCCTGAGTGTCCCAGCAAGGCCTGGCAGCTTCCGGGGAGAAGAGCCATCCACAGGAGCCTGAGATCAGAACTCCATGACCATACACCTCCTCATTGTCTCCTCCCCTGGCCTCCAGCCCTCCCCTGGCAAACAAGACACTTCCACCCTACCCTGTACCTGCAAAGCCATCCCCTACTCACTTGTCCCCCAACACCCACAAGCCCTCCTTCAGTCCCAGCTCAAGTGCTGCCTCCCTGGGCAGCTTCCTCTGACTCCTCCAGGCAGACTTCCCTACTCCGTGGCTTGTGCTCCTTGCTCCTCTTGTGCTCTCTCTGTTCTTATGGTGATTGTGGTGTCATCACTGTCAGTGAGGCTGACTCCATCTCCCCATGAGGGACTGTCCAAGCTGAGTCCTCTCACCTGGGAAGGTAAACAGCAGGTGCCCAGTCAACATTGGATAAAAACATGAACTTATGGCTCTGAAAGGACTTGGAGGCCAAGGATATTGGAATCCTAAATTCTAAGAACTTGAAATTTGATGTTCAGAGAGGGCCCAGCTTAGAGCCTGAGTAGATTAGAGCCAGAAGTGTAGCAGAACAGCCAGGACAGGCCACCAGCCCTGGGCACTTATACCTCCAGGAGTGTTTTGTGGCAGCTGTGACCCCTGAGGCTTGAACACCTGTGGGGTAATGAGGTAATTTAACTCTCAGATGGTTGGTGGTGCCCTGCAGTTAAGCTTAGGTGTTTCAGAACCGTGCCCTCTCCTCGCAGGCAGTTCTGGAACTGTGGAGGGAGCCTCTGGTAGAGGAGCTTGGCTTTGGGCAGGCTCTTGTCACCTAAGTCAGCGTCTGTCAGTGGGATGGGACAGATGCTGGACTCTCAGGATGAGGGAAGAAAGGGACCTCACAGGCCCTCTGAGTGGCATCTGCTGCAGCCTCTGCTGTGGAAGCCTGTTACAAGTGCTTGCTGTGTGCCAGGCATGGGCTCATCACCTGCCTTGTTAGGGGGTGAGTGGTGGGCACAGTTGAGCCTTGGACTGCTGGGGCTGTGGGACTGTGTCCACCCCAGGTGGGACTTGGGTGTTTTGCCCACAGGAAATGACTGGGATTCCAGGTGACCTATGAACCAAACCGAGCTTCTGTGGGTTCCAGAGACCAGTGCCCAGCTGCTCTGGGGTGAAGACCTCTGGGGCAAAGGTGGGCTGAGCTGTCTTGTGGGCCCTGGGCATTTGCCCAAGTGTGTGTGTGTGGGGGGGGCTGGCCCCCTTCACAGAGGCAGCACACATCTGGCAATGGGTATGGCTGTTTGGCCGTGACCTGGCCCGGGACCAGGTGTGCTTGTCCTCTGGGCCTGCCTCGGTGCATGTTGTCAAGAGCCACCCAGGCCTGGGCTCCCTGACTGTAAGGAGGCCTAAAGAAGTCCCATCCTGTGGGGAAAAAGGAGTGTTTAAATCCCCTTGTTCCTTTGTCCTTGAAGTAAGCCCTATGGTAGGTGTTGTTCTGCTCTTCTTTTGGGCCTCAATGAACCAAGAGAACTGGAGGTTCCAGGTAACTTGCCCCAGTTGCACACCTGGTAAGCAGCAGATGTGTTAGAACAAGCCTCACCTGCTTCCACAGCCTGCAGGTCACACACACACACAATTACAAGACAGGGGGCCTCGTGGAGTTGTGAGTTCTTGTGAGGGTGGGTGCTGAGAAGGACGCGACTGGAGCTGGGGGTGTGTGCTATGGGGGCATGAACTCTGAGCAGGGCCATGAGGCTGGGCAGGATTGGCTGGAGGTGGAGGAGAGTTGAGGCTGGAGAGGAGGCAGAGCTGTGGCCCCTAGACCCCTGTGCTTCCCTGGCCAGGCACCGGCAGCTTGGCAGGGCTTGGGGCTGTTGAGGGGCCTGCCTTGGAGAGGGATTGACTGGCAGCCCCTGTACACACAACAGATCACCTAATTCCACCTTCCTGGAGGGAGGTTCTGTTGCTGCCCCATTTCACAGGGGAGGAAATGGAGCTTCAGAGAGGAGGATGACTTGGCCAGAGACACAGCCAGGAGGTGGCAGAGCTGGGATTCCAGCTGAGGGCAGTCAGATGCAAATAGCCATCCCAGAGGGTGTCCTGGAATGGGCCAGAAGGAGTGGAGGGGAACTGTCCTCCTGTGAGCCTGTCCTCTGTCTGAACAAGGGTGCCTGTGCCTTCACTGTTGGCCCAGTGCAGCTGGAGAAGAAGCAAGGTGGGCTAGAGGTGGTCATGGGGGACTGTGCTGGCTGCTAGAAAGAGAAAGAGGGCCCTGGCTGAGCACTACACCCTTCAGTGCCTCTGTGTCCTCGTCTGCAAAATGGAGACAACAGGCTTCGTGGGGCCATGGGAAGTGGTAGGAGGAGACAGTGGACAGCTGCATAGGGCTGCTGCAGGGCCTGAGTGGGCATTGGGGGCTCAGCCCAGATTCCAGCCTGGGTGGGCTCTGCCCCCACAGTGCCACTGTTGACTTATTGTCACAAAGGGCTGGAAGAGCCTGGATCAGTGCCCAGCAGGTGGAATTATGGTTATATCCCTGTCAGGACATTGAGACTGCTATGCCATCTGGGGGATGGTTTCCCAGGGCTCCCTGGGGCTTCCTGGGGCCTTGCACACCAACCCCCTCTCAGGCATCAGTGCTGGTCCTGGCCTAGTGCTGTGGGGAGGAAGTATGACCCTTTGAGCAGTGCAGTGGCTCTTTCAGTTCCTAGCCCTGTGTTTATGACCTGTGAGCTCTGGCCTCCTTCTGTTTGGGGTGCCTGGAGCAGGTGAGCCCATTTGGGCTGTGGGTGTAGCTCTCTCCTTTCACAGGAACCTGAGGAATCTGGGTTTCTGACTTTGAGACCAAGGGTCATCAGTTCATTTGCACCTCCCCCTGCTCCTTGACCCTCAGGCTGCAGCAGAGGGGGTGGCAGACACTTGCCCTCCTTGTTTTTATTTGCCCCCTTCCCTGAGCTGGGTAGGGCTTGTGAATCTGAGCCAAAGCTGCTGAAGAGAAAAAAGAGCCACAAAATGGCCAAACATTTTTTTCAATTAAAAATTGTTGCATGCAGATTAGAGAAAACTAGAAAATAAAAGAAGGAAGTGGATGTGAGTTAAGCATTTCAGCACTTGCCTACCAGATTGGAAGCCTGGGGTTTCATTCTGGGTGCCTCCTTAAAAAAAAAAAAAAAAAAAACAGACACAGAGAGTGGACAGTGAAGACAGTGAGTGCAAACAACAAGGGAGGGGAGAAATAGGTAAATAAAAATAAATCTTAAAGAAAATAAAAGGGATAGGAAGAAAATTTTTTAAAAAAAGTGAATCTGAACTGGTGGTGCTCTTAGAGAAAATGGTATTGCAGTTATATTTTTAAATAATTCCTATAGATCAAGCCATGACTAAATTGAGCTCACAATATGAAATTAAGAAATGAATGGGAAAATAACTCTAGTAAGAATTAGGAGAAAAAACAAATAACAGGGTTTAGATCCCTAAGAACCTCTCAGAATACAGCTAGCCAAGAGAGGCCATGAAAAAAAAACAACCCACATTCTTTAAGGTGATTAGATGTATAAAATAAGGAATGGAAAATGTGAGGAAATATATGGTAATATCAAATTAGTCCAAATCAAAATCTAATGGAAATAGTCATAGAAGTTAAAAACTTTATGGATTAAATAGTAGACACCACTGAAGAGAGAATTCATGAAATGGAAGCTAGATCTGAATGCAGCACAAAGAGGTAAAAGGAGAGAAAAAATAAAGGAGAGTTTGAGAGAGGAGGAGAAGAAAATGATCATGACTGATCCTAATGCATAGATTTTAACTAAAATGTATGAATAAATAGCTTTTTTCCATTGATGTGAGTGTGACATGTTGGAGCTGTTTCTGGATCTCAAAAAGGATCATTTTCTTGGAGCTCATCCATTACTGTGGGTTTGGGGCACTGTGGTCAGATTGCTCCAGTGAGGTGTGTCCCAGGGTGGGTCCTGACCCTCTAACTGGAGTCCTTTTTAAATGAGGGGCTGACAGAAGAGGCATGCAGGGAAAAGCAGCAGAAACAGAGAGACCCCAAGAAGCTGGAATCAGTGGAGCATAGAGGCATGGAAAGAGACCCCTGAGAGGTTGAGAGAGATGAGGCCCAGAGGAGAGGGGAGAGACAAACTATATGCCTGAGCACCCACAGTGGAGCTCAGGGAAAAGTGAACTTGGAGGGAAAGGCAGAGACCTCAGCAGAGACTGCCCACCATTGTGCCATGTCACATGGCAGGAGTCCAGGATCACCAGCAGCCAACCCTGGGTAAGATAGCATCTCTGAAGATGCCTTGATTGGGACATTTTCAAAGCCTTGGAACTGTAAGCTTTTAACCTAATACATTCCCATTATATAAGCCTACATTTTTCTGGTATTTTGTTCCTAGCAGCTTTTAGAAAATTAAAACAAGGTGGTTTCAAATGTTTTCTTATTTCCAACAATGCTGTGGTGATTAATGATGCATATTTCCTTGTACATATCTATACATATTCCAATAAGGTATAATTCTTGGAGTGGGATTACTTAGTTGTGAGAAATGTGTTTGTCCAACTTATTTGCTATATAGCCAAATGATTTTCAAAGGAGATCAATTTATACTCCCATCAGCAGTGGAAGATAATTCCCATTCCTCCCCTTTTAAATTTTCACCAATCAGATATTTGTGAAAAAGCATCTCATTATTGCTTTAATTTGCATTTCACTGATTAGGTTATGTTGAGCACCTTTTCAAACAGCTAAAAGAAGTTCAGTTTTCCTGTTCTATGAATTGCCATTGCATATATTTCTATTGGTTGTTTTCATTTTCTTACTGATTTGAGTGTGATCTTCATATATTCTGCATACAAATGAGTTTTAAGTGTTTCAATGAGAATATAAATCACAGGACCATAGTTTGCATTTTAATTTTGGTGTCTTTTGGGGATAGGTTTTACTTTAGTAAACTTTCTACTGTCATTATGATTTGCTCTTTTTGTTTTTTTGTCTGAGATTTATTTCTCTACTCTGATGTTATAAAGATAGTATTGGGGTTCTCTAGAAAAAGAGAACCAATATGATATGTATGCATATATAAATATTAAAGGAATTGACTCACATGATCAGGGATTAACAAGTCCAAATTCCATAGGACAGGCCACAAGCTAGAAATTCCAGTGAAGTTGAAATTGTATTCTGCAGGAGAAATAGGCTGACTGATGCAGACATAGACAAACTTTTTGACTGCTGAAATCCTAAGTTCTGCCTTACTAATCAGAAAACTGATTAGATGAGGAAAACTCTATCATTTCTATGGGCAATCTTTTTTGTTGTTTGTAGATGCAAACACCCATATGTGCAATCAAATGATATAGATACTAACCCATCTATGAGATACCGTCACAGTAACAATCAGATCAGTGCTTGCTTGACCAAAAAACTGTACACCATAAACTAGCCAAGGTGACACATGCAATTAGCCACCAGAAAAAGGTCTTATCCAAATTCATTGTTCTATTTGGAGTAGTACTCAAGAATAAAGAGGGGGTAGAAGTAGAGAGAGAGAGAGAGAGAAAAAAAGATAGATATAGATATACAGAAATACATATAAAGCTATCTTCAAATTCAAAATATATAAATTTACATGTAAATATACAAATTTAAAATACTCATTTACTATATACTTTTTTACTAGAGAAGTTGTAGTTTTACAGAAAACTCGTGTATAAAATACAGTGTTTCCATATACTACCCTATTATTAAAACCTTGCATTTGCATTGTACATTTGTTACAATTGATAAAATCATATTTTTATAATTGTACTATTAGCTATAGTCCATGGTTTACCTTATGGTTTACTGTTAATACATAAACTGTGACTAAACTTTGTTGTGACATGAAGTTAACTAATCTCTATACATTTATTTAAGTTTATTTACTTATTGGTTAATTGAGACTTTAAAAAATTTGTTTATTGTTTTCTGTGTATGGATTGCATTGGAGGCAAAATAGGAAACAGGTAGAATTGTTACCAGGCAATTGTTCCATAAAAAATTATGGTAGTTTAAACTATGTTGATAATGATGGGATCGGGCAAATTGGCAGTTCGGGGATATATTAAAGAGCTTGAGCTAACAGAATTTATCAGATGCTCAAATTAGGGTTTTGCAAATAGAGACTATGACACCTAAGTTCTTGGTTTTGCTTGCTCTTACTCCTTTTAGCATTTTGGTGATTTCCCCCAAGTGGGTCAGAATGGGTGAATTTAACATCGTTATTTAGGGTGCTCTGGTAATGGCTATTGCAGAGAACATTGTGGAGTCTTCAACTTCCTCCCTACCACCAGGAGCTATGAAGCTGAATTATTAATGAGACTGAGATGAAGGAGATAGCAAAGCAAGAGCAAAGGCTTAGTAGGGTCTCCAAAGAATAGAATATGGCATGAAATAGAAATGTGCAAGCAACTGCAATAAAAATCAGTTTTCCTTTTTTCTGAATATATATTTCCCAGCCTTTTTCTCTCTCTCTCTTTTTTAATGTTACATTAAAAAAATGAGGTCCCCATATACCCCCACCCCCTCACCCCACTCCTCCCACATCAACAACTTCCTTCATCATTGTGGGACATTCATTGCTCTTGGTGAATACATTTTGGAGCACTGCTGCACCACATGGATAATGATTTACATTATAGTTTACACTCTCCCCCAGTCCACCCAGTTGGCCATGGCAGGGCATACAATGTCCAGCATCTGTCCCTGCAGTACCACTCAGGACAACTCCAAGTCCTGAGAATGCCCCCACATCATATCTCTTCTTCCCTCTCCCTCCCCTCAGCAGCTACCATGGCCACTTTCTCCACATCAGTGCTACATTTTCTTCCACTACTAATCACAATAGTTCCATAGTAGAATATCAGTAAGTGCACTCTAATCCATACTCTATTCCTCCATCCTGTGGATCCTGGGATGATTATGATAGTTAGGTCCATAACTAAGTGATAGTCAATTGAACATAAGTGGAATGATGAGTGAAATTTCCAAGTGTATCTCATAGAAGATTCCCAAGATTTCACTTAATATTCAAATCTATTTCTGGGTGACATGTTTATTGCATATTCAGAACTTTGATCAACCTGAGGACTGAATTTATGCATGAATTGAAGTCTGTCCCCACTCTTGCTGATCTGGAAACAAACTACACTGTTATTTGAATAAGACATAAACTTTAACTACAATTAATTCATTATAACTTTGGGTCAATTTGTTGCTGCAGCCTAGTTCACCATAACTAAAAGAGAAATGTAAATTGGAATTGGCCTGTGCCATAATATAAACCACAAATATATGACATTTTGAAATCATATTAATAGAGCTTTAGCCATTTTAACTGATTTTCTAGTTTTCATATCTCTTTTCCCCTTTTATTAATTTTATTTTACTTTGAATCATCCTGCTTATCTTTAGAAACTTATATTAAATACTTTTTCAGCTCTCATTATTTAAATTTTAGTAACTATTTTTCCTCTAAGATTGTTTCTATTTTATAGAATCTTGGTCTTGTTTTATGAATGCAGTATCATTTGTTCTCCCTCTAAGGATATTAAATTTTTATTTTAGGTAGACTGTCTTCTACTGCACATGAATTGTCTGTTTCCTGTGAGTTCCTTTTTAAATACCTGTGTATTTGATTTTGCAGTCTATCTCCCATATTATAGAATTTCCTCAAATACTTGCTGGTCCACCATGACAGTTTTATACTATTATGAATTCCCAAAAGAGATATATGTTATGTTTGTAAACTGGTCTGTTTCTCTGGGAGTGACAATCCTTTTTATTAAATTCAGAGGTTTCACATTCACTTTATGGAATCAAAATTAGCATTTGATTCAACCATGCCATTAGGGTGTGAAGGTTTGAGTCCTGCCCCCTTGATGGGCTATGTAAATGGATGCTCAATCAAGAACAAAGAAGTAGAACACAGAGGAAGAAGAACACAGAGGAAGAGACACATGTCCATAGATATGGCAGAGGCCCTGGGAGGAGAGATGAACCCGATAGCTTGAAGCAGAATAGAATACAGCATCTAAGAAAGCCTGAGAGACAAGCCATATGCCAGCCCTTAGCTGAGTACAGAAGAAGCTGAGACCATGGAGCCTTAAGAAGAAGAAAGAAGACTGAACCCTTGCAGACATCACCCACCATCTTTCTTCAGCATGTGGCAAATGACTTTGGGTGAGAAAGTACCACTTATGGTACCTTAAGTTGGACTCTTTACGGCCTTGTGACTGTAAGCTTCTACCCCAAATAAATACCCTTTATGAAAGAATACGTTTCTGGTACTTCTCATGGCACCCCTTTGGCAAATACAGAATTTGATACCAGGAGTGTGGTGGTGCTTTTGCAATTACCAAAATGCTGGAAAGTTTTTATAAATGGAGAAGGGCTTTTTTTTTTTTTTTTTGAGGAATTGTGAGATGCTTGATGCAAAAAGCCTAGATTTCTTTGAAGAGACTTTTGATAGGAATATGGATGCTAAAGAGACTTTTTATGAGGCCTTAGAAGTTAATGATGAAACTATTATTGGAAACTGGATGAAAGGTGATCCATGTTTTAAAGCCAAAGAGAACTTAGCAAGATTGACTCCTGATAGTATATTGAAGACAGAATTTGAAATCTACACACTTGGACATTTAGAGAAGGGTATTTCCAAATTAAATGTGGAAAATACAGCCTGGCTTATCCCTGCAGCTTATAACAAAATGTTAGAGGAAAGAGATAAGATGATAGCTGACTTGGACACAAAGAAAATAGGAACTCATTCTAGAAATTTCAAGCCTATGGCAATCAAGCCCCCAGAAGATAGTTCCCTATTTGAAGAATTAACTAAACATGGAACTTTTAAGTCAGGATTGAAAATGCAGCTATCTAGGAAAGACTTGTGGAAAGTTTTATTGTCTGATGGCCTGGTCCCCTGCTTCCAGCATGCTAAACCAACAAGCTTATTGAGAAAGCTGTATGAAGAAAAACACTGTCAGCCTGGACTAAAAGGGACATGGAGGGGAAAGATGAAAGGGAAAACAGTTTTAAGAGGAAAACCATGGAAGCTGAGGTCTGGAATTAAGACATCTCCTTGGGCCAAGAGAGGAAACCCACCTATGTGTACCGAAAGAGTGAGTTTTCCCCAGCAGCTGAAGAAGGTCGATGTTCCATCCTGTTTAGGAAGAGTTTTGCTGCCCCAGGCTACAGAGAGGGTGGAGAACATTCTGCAGTTCAACACTCCATAGGTCTGAGAAGTGTGGGCATGTCTCCCATAGATGAGGGAAGGTGAGGTTGCCAGCCTAATTCTCTGAAAGAGTTGGGCATGTACTTGGGAGTTTAGGGAGACTGTTGCCACCCCATCACTGTACTAAGGGGTTGAGAATACTCAAGAGATTGGGTAAAGTGTGGCCATCGCCCTAACATTCTTGGATGGTGAGTTCTGGAGCCATCACCCAGATGCTCAATAAGTGTGGAACCAGGAAAATGGCCATTTGGCAAGCCTGTGGAAAGGGTGGGACCCATGAGACCCCAGGGAAAAGAAAAAACATATTATTGTCCTGAATGATATTGCAATGACAGATACAGATTTCTTGCCAAAACCTACAAAATTGTGTGGGACAGAGTGAAAACTACAATGTAAGCTATAATCCATGCTTAGTGACAATGCTCCAAAATGTGTTAATCAATTGAAGGATGTTGTTAATGTGGAAAAATGTGGGGGATGTAAGGAGCAGGGTATATGGAAATTCCCTTTGCTTTTTATATAACATTTATGTAATCTGTTTTTTAAAAATAAGAAATATATTAAAAAATACACACACACACACAGAATGACTCAAAGACTTTGAAATATAATGAAGTGTACCCTACAGGGTTTTGGAACTGTAGGGTACCAGTGATGCATGTTTCCCTCCCAAATCCTCTGTATGGTAATGAAAATGTTTATCTTTTGCCTGTTCCTTTGTATATTGGAATCAGATAAATTGTTTTGTAAATTTCAGAGGCCAACAGCCAGGTAGAACTTTGCCCCAAGACAAACTGTATTTCTAGAAACTGATTATGATGTGATTTTGTACTTAGCATTATTACTGTTTTAAGGTTTTGGGTTTATTTTTAATATGGTGAAGTCTTTTTGGAATTCAGAGGGTGGAATGTGGCAGTTTGATATTATTTATGCATTCCAAAAAGAGGTGCTGATTGTGTTTGTTAACTGGTCTGTTTCCCTGGGTGTGAGTCCTTCAGAAGTTTCACTTTTGCTTTATTAAATCAAGATTAAAGTTTTGATTCAACCATGTCATTAGGGTGTGCAGGGCTGAGTCCCCACCCCCCTGGTGGGCTATATAGATGGATGCTCAACCAAGAACAGAGAAGTAGAGACAGAGAAGACAAAGAGGAAGAGAGACAGCGAATACATATGGAAGAAGCCCTGGGAAGAGACGAGCCTGATCATTTGCAGCTGAGGAAAGCAGAGCAGTGGAGAAACCCTGAGAGACAACCTTATGCCAGCCTACAGCTGAGGGACCACAGACTCTTAAGAGGAAAAAGGAAGGCTCAACCCCCATGGACATCACCTGCCATCTTGCTTCAACATGTGGCAAATAATTTTGGGTAAGAAAGTACCTTTTATTGTACCTTGATTTGGACTCTTTAAGGCATTGACTGTGAGCTTCTACCCCAAATAAATATCCTTTATAAAAGCCAACAGATTTCTGGTACTTTGCACCAGTACCCTTTTGAGTGACCAATATATCCATTCATATTTAACAATGCTGAAAAATTTTGAAGGTTCATTCTTATCAAAAGGTGGATTGTTATAGAACACTCATTTTGGGGAACCATTTTCCTATAGATGTTTCTCCAGAAGAGAATCCTCCAGTATCCACTGAAGGGTGGTTATTTGGCAATTAGTCTCCTGGGTGTAGTATGAAGGAGAGGGAATAAGGACCTCTAACTTCATTAAATAGACTCTTAATTAATGTCCCTGTGCCTAGCATTTGTTAAATCTTTGCATTCCCCTGTTACAAGTATTCTCAGGTCTTGAAATTTTCTCATTCAAATTCTCCATTTCTTTATTCCACAAATCCTTATTGGGACTTATGATGTGTTAAGTTTAAATAGAAACATAAATCCCTTACCATGTGGAGTTCATTTTCATTCTAGCAGGTAAAGGCATTAAATAAGCAACAAACATCATAATGTATGCTATAGTATTTTTCATTATGGTATTATATAAATTCATTAAATAACCATTACATAGTATGACTGTATTATCAAGGTTATGAAAAACAGGAATTAATTAAGAATTAGGAGAATAGGATGTTGGGAAGGTGTTGTCATTTTAAATGGGATTTCCAGGGAGGTACTCATTAAGAAGGGATTGTGGCAGTTTGAGATTATTTTATGTATGCTAAAAAGAGAAAGATTGTTTGTAAACTAATATATTCCTCTGGGTGTGATACCCTTTAACTGCATTAAATAATTATTAAATTATTTTTTAAGATTGCTTTAGAGCAGGGGTTCTTAACCTTTTTTGTTCCATAGACCTCTTTGCCAGTCAGGTGAAAACCACAGACCCCTTATGAAGTCCACACTATAAGGTGTATTATTTAATAAATATATCACACATATATATATATTTTTATTGATTTTGTAAAAATATTACATTAAAAAAATATGAGGTCCCATTCAACCCCACCACCCCCACCGCACCCCTCCCCCCCAGCAACACTCACTCCCATCATCATGACACATCCATTGCATTTGGTAAGTACATCTCTCGGTATCTCTGCACCTCATGGTCATTGGTCCACATCATGGCCCACACTCTCCCCCATTACATCCAGTGAGCCCTGGGAGGATTAACAATGTCCGGTGATTGCCCCTGAAGCACCATCCAGGGCAACTCCAAGTCCCAAAGGCGCCTCCACATCTCATCTCTTCCTGCCATTCCCCATACCCATCAGCCACCATGTCCACTTTTCCCACTCCACTCCGATGCCACCTTTTCTCTGTGGTCCTTGGATTGGTTGTGTCCGTTGCACCTCTATGTCAAGAGGAGGCTCAGATTCCACATGGTTACTGGATGCAATCCTCCTGCTTTCAGTTGTAGGCATCATAAATATACCAACCCATCCCCACAAGAATAATGTTTTTTAAATTTAAATTCAAACTCATTGACCCCTTGTAAATAACACCTGCTTTAGGGCTTTTGATTGGACTACATCAGTAGGTGTGACTCATCTGAGTCCTCACCCCTTTGCTAGTCTGATATAAATAGACATTTGTTAAGACACAGAAAGAGAGAGCTCTCATTTCTTTTCCTGCCATGTGACAGAAAGGAGAAGGTAACAAAGCTGAGGCCCTGGGGAGAGAAGAGACATTTGCCTGAGAGCTTACAGCTGAATTTGTGAAGAGAGCAGAGCAGCTGGGCCTGAGATCCAGGTAGAGATCACTCACCACCTTGCTTCAAAAGCTGACTTTATTGGGAAAGTCAACAGGTTTCTGTTACTTTGCATCTGTATCCCTTTGCCAAACCAAGACAGACATGATAGAGAAAACACTTGAAGGATGTGAAGGAATTCATCCTGCAAATATATGAGAACAAATATTCCAATCATTCAGGACTGAGGAGGGAACATGGAAAAGATATAAAACATTGTGGAGGGATCCCAATTAGCAAGTGAGAGCTTAGGATGAGATGAGGTGCAGAGGAAAAGTGAAGTCAGTTTGGGTAGAAAACTACTGGCCAATTTTTCTGTTTTTAGAGTTGTGGGATTATAGATAATGATGCATAAAATACAGAATAGCCATTTACCATGTCACTATTGACACCCTGCACTGGTGTGGTACATTTGCCACAATTGGTGAAAGCACATATAAAAAATTGTACTATTAGCTATAGTCTGTGATTTAACTTAGGGTTCACTGTGTAGTATAGATTCATGAATTTAAAAAATACATATTCTATTGCCATGTATACAAGCTAACATTTCCCCTTTTAACCACAATCAGATATATATTTAAGAGCTATTAATTACATTCACGGTGTTGTCCTACCACCATCACCATCCATTGCCAAAACATTTCCACTGTTCCAAACTCTGTACAGTTTAAGTCTTAACTTCCCATTTAAGACTTTAATATCCCCAAAATACCTACTGGCTTTTTAAAGGATTTTGGATTTTATTCTGAATGAGATGGAAAGCCAATAGAGAGTTTTGAAGTTATTGTATGGCTTATCTTAAAAATGTCTTTGACTGCTGCATTGTGAATGAAATACATGGACTGATGTTGGAAGCAGGGGAACAGACTGAATCTCATGCAGGAATCCAGTAGAGATGATGGTGGTCAGGAAAAGCACCATACCATGGAGATGGTAAGAGACTTAAACTTGCTTTATATAATACCACAATGTCTCTTGAAAATTTCCGTCAAGTTCTTTTTTATATAATGGCATTTTACTACCCTGAAACATATTAAATATATATAATAATTTGACATTAGAATTTTAGGCAAAGATACATTCATTATTTGCATGGCATAATAGCTGCTTCTTAGAAAATATGATATATGATGTAAAACACATAGAAACTGCTCTCTACATTTGAATGAACCCAAAATACTTTATGCACAAGTGAGAGGGTAAGGCAGCATCTAAATGACTCAGTCTGTGGTTTTCCTGGGATAGTTCTCCATATTTTGAAGAGTTATATTGGAAACCCCAAGGAGGTTGAAAACTTGGTAAAGGAAATAGGGCAAAAAAAAAAAGAAAAAAGGAATGGATACAATAAAAACTCTAAGTGTACAATTCAGAAGTATTAATTAAATTCATAATGCTATGCTACCATCAATACCAACCATTGCCTAAATTTTTCCTCACATCAAGTACAAACTCTATACCCATTAAGCAATATCTCTCCATTCTCCCCAATACAGGCTCTGATAATCTCTAATCAACTTTCTGCCTGTATGTATTAGTTTATTCATGTAGGTGGAATCATAGAATATCTGTCCTTTGTATCTAGTTATTTCAGCATAATAGTTTCATTCATCCATGTTGTGGCATGCATCAGAGTTTCATTTTTTTTTTGACTGAATATTATTCCATTATTATTATTCCATTAAATATGTTTATATATATATATACACACACACTATGTTCCATTTATCCTTTTATCTTTTGATGGACACTTAAGTTGTTTCCACCTTTGGGCTATTTTAAATAATACTGACATGAACATTTATGTTTAACAATATATTAGGGATTCTGTTCTCATTCCTTTTAAGTATATACCTAGAAGAATGGCTGTTGATCATAGGTAATTCTACATTGAAATTTTTAAGAAATTACCAAAATGTTTTCCACTGAGCTTGCACCTTTTTACCTTTCCAGAGTCATATTATTCTTAACCATTTTTTCCTTTTGTAAACATAAAAATGCATAGAACACAATGGTCAATTTAAACATTATTAAAGCAAACACCCATATAATTGAAAATATAGCCAATAACTCAAATCCATCCCAATGGTCAATACTTTACTTTTCCCAGGAATTACCACGCAATTGACATTATAGGAATTGCATTCTTGTTTTTAATTTTTAACCACCTTTTATTTTTTTAAAAGATTTATTTATTTATTTATTTCTCTCCCCTTCCCCTCACACCTTGGTTGTCTGTTCTCTGTGTCTGTTTGCTTCATCTTCTTTGTCTGCTTCTGTTGTTGTCAGCATCATGGGAATCTGTGTTTCTTTTTGTTGTGTCATCTTGTTGTATCAGCTCTCCATGTGTGCGGCACCATTCTTGGGCAGGCTGCACTTTCTTTCACACTGGGTGGCTCTCCTTATGGGGTGCACTCCTTGCACGTGGTGGCATGGCATTCCTTGCATGCATCAGCACTGCTCATGGGCCAGCTCCACACGTAACCACCTTTTAAAGCACCTGTACAATATTGCAAAGTTTTTCCTGTTTTTGAACTTTCTATAAGACGTGACTTATATATTTATTTGTGCCTTGCATTTTGCTCTTTTGTTCTATTACCATATATACAACCTAAAATTTTGACTTTTAACCATATTCAAATATATAACTCAGTGATGTTAATTGTGTTCACAATGTTGTGCTAAAATCATCACCATCCATTACCAAAACCTATCCACCATCCCAAAAAGAACCTCTGTACATTTTAATCATTGACTCCCTATTTCCTACCTCCACTCTATTAACCTACTGCGACGGTTTGCTCGGTCGGTAGAGGTGGGGTCTGGCTGCGGACGAGGGGTCGGTCCAGCTCTGGACGAGGGGTCGGTCCCGCTTGGGACGAGGGGTCGGTCCCACTTGGGATGAGGGGTCGGTCCGGCAGCAGACGAGGGATCGGTCTCACAAGGGGTTGCGCGGTTCGGCTGACGGGGTCGCCCGGCGAAGCCAGCGACGAAGGGGTCGCCTGGAGAAGCAGGCGATGAAGGGGTCGCCCGGAGAAGCAGGCGACGAACTGGGGACAAGGGAGGCCAGGCCCTTGTCGGGGGCTCTCAGGACTGGAGGGCGCACGGCAGAAGAACTACCGCGGAGACAAGGTAAACACGCAAGTCCACTTTACTGAGGGAGAGGCAACAGTTTCATAGGGGCTGGGGAAGGCTGATTGGTCGAAGCCATGCCCTGTTCTGATTGGTTGCCGGCAAAAGGTCAGTGGGTGGTACTGGATGGGGGAGGGGTGGTGGTTAGGGATTGGCTGTCGCTGTTGCTGGGGGAAGGGGCAGGGTTTAGGGATTGGTGGCTGCTGTTGCTGGGGTGGAGGGCAGACATGAGTTTCCCGCCCACGCCTGGCTGTTGCTGCTGTCGGGGGAAGGGAAAAGGGCGGGCTGGATTTTTCCGCCCACACCTGGCTGTTGCTGCTGTCGGGGGAGGGGAAAAGGGCAGACTGGAATTTTCCGCCCTGCGCCTGCGCAGGGAGAAAGAAGGCGTCGTGTGGCGCCATCCGGGAGGAGGGGCGGCCGCGGAAGCATGGCTGCCGAGAAGGGGAGACCCGAGGGCACTCTGCGCCCATGCCGAGCTTCCTTCAGGGGTGGCGGTGAGTTCGACCAGCCACCCTATTATGGGGGCAGTGGCTTGGCCTACCGCGGCCGCTCCCCCGCCAGGCCAGCAAACCACGCTTCAGCCCGAGGGGTGACCGCAACCTACATTCTAAATTCTGATTCTATGGGTTTGCTTACTTTACTTATTTCAATGAGATCATACTATATTTGCCCTTTTGTGTTTGGATTATTTCACTCAATATAATGTCTTCAAGGTACAACCTGTTGTTGCCTGTATCAGAATTTCACTCCCATTTGTTGCTGAATAATATTCAATTTTCTGTATCTACCACATATTGGTTATCCATTCATCAATTAATGTACACTTGGAGTCCTTCCATCATTTGGCATCATGCCACTAAGAACATGGATGTGCAGATATCTGCTTTCAATTGTTTTGGCTATACACCCATGAGTGCGATTGCCAGACCAAATGTTAATTCTATATTTTCCACAGTGACACCATTTTACATTCCTACCAACAATGAATGAGTATTCCTATTTCTCCACATCCTCTCTAAGACTTGTAATTTTCAGTTTTTGAAATAGTAACCATTCTAGTGGGTGTGAAATGGTATCTCATTGTGTTTTTTATTTGCATTTCCCTAATGGCTAAGCATCTTTAATGGCTTGAATGTCTTTTCGTGTGCTTTCTGGTCATTTGTATGTTGTTTTTGGAGAAATGTCTATTCAAGTCTTTTACCCATTTTTGAAATGGTGTGGTGGTTTGGAGCTATATGTACCCCAGAAACACATGTTCTTAAACTTATTCCTTGTAAATACCAAGAAATTGCTCTCTTTACTCACTGGTTACTGACACCCATCCCCTACTCTCACATTAGGCAGCAGTGGGATCCAGTCACTGCCATAGATTGCTGGTGCCAGACAGAGACATGTAAAACCTGGTTCCCAAGATTGAAGGGAGTACAGCACAGGCCCAAAGTTTCCCACTGCTTTTTGATTAGCTACTTTTGGTCTCTGGGGGCATGGCCTTAAGGGCAATTACTGTTCCATGCCTCCCCATCCTCAGCAAAAGTGACAGAGGAGACTTAAAGAAAGAATGCTTCCTCAGACCTGTGGAAGATAGTTGGACTACATTTTGTAGAAAGGTACCAAGTCAAGAAAGTATAGCTTTGTGGAGCTATGAAAGAAGTTCCTGACATACTTAGTGGCCTCTATCTGATCCTCTACCCTGAAAGCTACTCTGGCTGGTTCTGGTTTTCTGGTTCCTGGCCTTGATCTAGCAGGAAAAGACTTTCTTGGGAAACTCCATCCAGCTTTTCTCTCCTCCCAGAATTTGTCCTACAGGCAAAAGCAGCTTGAGACAACTAAAGCAGTGTAAAAAACAATTGAGGCAGACAGCCTGTGGCAGGGAATTGTCTGCTTTAAATCCTACAGTGGGACACCTGGAGAAGCAAGGTCTGCCTCTGTGTAAGTCCAGAGGGGCATTCAAATGCTTGCAAACAGAGGAACTCATAAGAGAAAAAACAATTCTAGAAACAGCAATGAAGACCAGACTTCTCTGGACATACCAGACAAATTCTTTTAAAAAAATGTTATTCAATATGTTCAAGGAGATGAAGGAAAATACAGAGAAAAAGCTAAAGGATAAAAATGTTTTGTAAAGAACCAAACAGAACTACTGGAGTTGAAGACCACAATAATTAAAATGAAAACTTCCCAGGAGGGTCTCAAAGCATATTGGAAGTAGAAGAAGAAAGAATTCATGAATTTGAAGACAAGAAAATTAATGAGCAAGGCTGATGAGTAGAGAGAAAGATGAATTATAAAAAGGGAAAATAGCATAGGAGTCCTGTGAAATATCAAGTGTACCAATATACACATTATGAAATTCCCAGGAATAGAAGAAAGACACAAAGAGGCAGAATGAATATTCAAAGATGTAATGACAGAAAACTTCCCAAACTTAGCAAAAGACATGAATATGCATATCTAAGAAGCCAAGGGAAAAGCAAGCAATATAAACCTGAAGAGAAAAGTGTATTTTCACATTCTATTCAAACTACTGAGTACAACAGAGAGTGCTCAGAAAGCTGCAAGAGAAAAATAACACATTATGAAAAAGGGAGATTCAATTATTTTAAGTGCTGATTTTGTTGTAGAATTTGAGAGAGGTTCAATTATTTGCGTATAGAGAGGCCAGGACTCAGGAATGATTTTGAGAAGGAAAAATGGTTTATTGACCGCGGCCAGACTAGGGAGCTTTCTGTTTGAATCCTGAGCCCCAAGCAAGATTTTTTAATCCCTTTTATACAGAGAGGAAAGGCCAAATGGTCCCTTTGTTTCAGTTCTCAATAGGCTTCAATTAGCATATATATCTTCCACATCTTAGGTAAGCTTTTAGCATGGACTTCAGACATTCTAGGTAAGCTTTTAGCATATTTAGTTTGCATTTCCCCTAAATACTTAAAGTTTATAGACCTTGCATTGTTAAACTGTTTCCTGGGACTGGAGTCCTTGCCATTGTTACCAAGGGCAGGACTGCAGCCTCTTACCATCACACCCACAAGTCAGAGAGCTTAGGTTATCTCTGAAGAGACACAGAGCCTCCCACCCATAGCCCACATCAATTTCTCATAAGAAACAAGGAGACAAGAAGGCAGTGTTGTGGAATTTAAGAGAAGTTCAATTATTTGAGTATAGAGAGGCCAGGACTCAGGAATGATTTTGAGAAGGAAAAATGGTTTATTGATGGCCGGCTGGACTCGGGAGCTTTCAGTTTGAATCCCGAGCCCCGAACAAGATTTTCAAACGTCTTTTATACAGAGAGGAAAGGCCAAATGGTCCCTTTGTTTCAGTTCTCAATAGGCTTCAATTAGCATATATCTTCCACATCTTAGGTAAGCTTTTAGCATGGACTCCAGACATTCTAGATAAGCCTTTAGCATATTTGGTTTTTGCATTTCCCCTAAATACTTAAAGTTTATAGCCCCCGCATTGTTAAACATTTCCTGGGACTGGAGCCGCTGCTGGTCCCTAAGAGCAGGACTGCAGCCTCTTACCGTTCCACACCCACAAGTCAAACAACTTAGTTATCTCTGAAGAGACAAAGAGCCTTCCACCCATAGCCCACATCAGCAGTGGGGTGAAATAATTAAAATATTGAGAGGAAATAACTGCCAACAAAGAATTTTATATCTGGAAAAACATTCTTTTAAAAATGAGGGAAAGATTATGACATTCTAAGATTAACAAAAGTTGAGGAACTTTATCAACACTAGAACTGCTAAACAGTTTGAAAGGAAAGGAAACTAGAGAGCAATTCAAAGTGGCATAAAGCATTAAAGTCATCAGATAAAACAAACCATAAGAATAATTATAAAATAAGAGTATTATTGTATTGTATTTTTAAGTATGTAACTCCTCTTTTCATATACTAAAGGTGTTCAAATGCAAATGCAAAGAAAGTAATGATTTATCTATGGATTTTATTTTAAAAACAATATAAGTTGTAACAAGTACAAAAAAGGTAGGGGAATGGAGGGGTATAGGAACACTCTATCTGTAAGCTATAGACGTCAAATTGGTATCAAATCAAATATGACTGCTACATATTTAGAGTGAATTTTAGCCCTTGGTAACCATAGGAAAACATGAAAAATAAACTGAGAAAGCAATGAGAAGGTACTTAATATGGTATAATACAAAAAATAACCAACCAAATGACTATGAAATTATAATATATATAAGTGGACATTAATGGAAGAAGTTAGGGACAAAATAGGCATAAGACTTACAAAGACTAAATAGCAAAATGGCAGATATAAGTCCTGAATTATCAATAGTTACTTTAAATGTAAATGGATTAAACTCTCTATTCAATAGGTACAGATTGGCAGAATGGATAAAATAGTATGTCCCAATTATATGCTGTTTACCCAATAATTATAATTAAAAGGTGTAAATGGGTTGGAAGTGAAAGGATTGCAAAAACTTACCATACAAGTATAAAACAAAAGAGAGCTGGGGTAGCAATAATAATATGATAAAATAGATTTTAAGTCTAAAACTGTTAGAAGAGACAACTCAGCAGGAATATACATGATAATAAATATATATACACCTAAGAGGAAGGTACCAAAATATATAGAAGAAATACAGATTTGAAGGGTGAAATGGTTCGACACTAAGAGTTGGAGACTTTAACACACCACTTTCAACAATGGATAGAATATTTTTACAAAGATCAATAAAAAAGTAGAAAACTTGAATGATACTCTAAATGAGCTAGATCTACTGGGCATATATAGAACACTTCACCCAACAGAATATACATTATTCTCAAGTGCACATGGATCATTTTCAAGGATAGACCATGTATTAAGCCACAAAAAGTCCCAATGAATCCAAAATACTGAAAGTATAGTATTTACCTTCTCTAATCACAATGAAATGAACTAGAAATCACTGACAGAGATAGAAATGGAAAATTCATATATTTGTGGAAATTAAACAATGTATTATTCAACAGCCAGTGGGTGAAAGAGGAAATCACAAGGGAAATTAAGAAATACCTTCAGGTAAAAGAAAATGAAAATACGTTGTACCAAGACTTAAGGGATTCAGCAAAGATAGTGCTGAGAGAGAAATTTATAGCTCTAAATAGTAACATTAAAAAAGAAAAAAGAGGGATTGTGGCTGAAAGGGGTAGTCTAGGGATGTAAATGTCAACTGAAATAAAGCTAGAGAATAATCTTGGGACAGAATGACATAGTGAACCTGGAGGTGGGCGGGGATTATGGTTAATAATACAAATGTAAGAATGTTCTTCTATGAACTAGAACAAATGTACATCACTATTATAAGGTAGTAAGAATATAGTGTAAGGTAAAAATCCAATTAATATGAATTATGTACTATGGTTAACAGCAATATTGTGATATTCTTGCATCAATGTTAAAGAAAGTGTTATATTAGTGATAAGGGACAATATTGGGGGTATGAGATTTTTTCTTTTAATAAGGAGGAAGTTCAAACATTAACTGGGGTAAACATTACACAACCCTGTGATGAAAGTGAGAACACCTGAGTATAAATTTTGGATGGAATGTACAAGCATGGGACTGTATAATACAGTGAACCATGTGGTGGAAGTTGGATTATGGTTAACAGTACAAATATGAGAATGTTCTTTCATGAACTATAACAAATGTACAATACTAATACATACTGTTAATAACAGTGGATATATGGAAAAATATACCAAAGGTACAATATGTACCATAGTTAGTGGTAATAGTCTAATCATGTCCTGTCAAAATCTGTAACAAATATTCCATAACAGTGTAAGTTGTCAGTGGATGGGTGACGTATGTGAATTTTGCACATTATGCATGATTGTTTTGTAAGCTCACAACTTCTCTAATAAAAATTTTTAAAAAGAAGATGAGAAAAAAGAATGATTTCTGAATAGAGAACTATCCACAAAACTGGAAGAACTGGTAAAAGAAGGGCAAATTAAACCCAAAAGGAGCAAAAGGAAGGAAATAACAAAGCTTGAAATGGAGATGAATTAAATGGAGAATCAAAAAACAATATACATCATGAACCAAAAAATCAATAAATTTGACAAACCTTTAGCTAAACACAAAGAAAAATGAGATCGGCAAAACTAACTAAAATCAGAAATGAAAAGAGGAACATTATTACTGTTCCTTTTTATTACCCCACCAAATAAAAAGGACTTTAAGAGGATAATATAAAAAACTGTACAACAGCAAATTAGATAAGCTAGATGAAATGGAAAAATTCCTAGCAACACACAAACACACAAAGTACCAGATTGACTCAAGAAGATAGAGATGTCAAATAATAACTAGTAAAGACAGTCATCAAAACCTTCCCAACAATGAAACCATATTACTTCATTGGGAATTTTATCAAATATTCCAAGAAATATTAAGACCAATCTTAATTTTTTCCAAAAATTGGAAGAGCAGTCTAATGGTCTGTAGTTGTATGTACCTCAGAAAAGTATGTTCTTCATGTTAATCCATTCCTGTGGATGTGGATCTAGTGTAAGTAGAAACTTGGTGAGAAGAATCTTAAGATGTGACTCACCTCATCCAGGGTGGGTCCTAATCCTCTTACTGGAGTCCTTGAGAATTGAATGAAATTCAGATAGAGAGAAGCAAGAAGCTGGAAACAAGGACACCTGAGAGAGAAGGGAGATATCAGCAGACACATCTTCCTTCAGCCCTTGCCTGGTTGCTGCAGTGTTCTGCTGAACTCTGGAGTTTTGAAATAGTTGATTCAGACAGTTCCTCACTATTTAATAGTTAGTTGTTCTGGTTAAGGGATTGATTCCTGGAGCATTCTACTCCACCATCTTCCCACAATTCTCCTCTGTGCATGTATCATTGTGTACACATGCCCAGATTTCTCTAGGGAAGTTGTTGGCATAATTGTTGGCTATATTGAATGCAGATATTCAATTTTGTTACAAAATGTCAAAATGACTCCTGAACAGTCTATTATGTTGTCCTAATGTCGGTGTATGATAGTATTTGTTGCTTCACATTATTTTTGCACATCATGTCAGCTTTTTAAATTTTGGTAAATCTCACATGTAGGTATGCAATCGTATCACCTTTTGGTTTTAATTTAGATTTCCCTCTGAGCACCTTTCTTTTACTAAATTATTTCTGTTTTGAAGTATTTGTTCAATTATCTTGTCCAATTTTCCTATAGGATTGTATGTTTGTACTGATTTATGAAGGTATTAATATATGCTGGACATAAGTCTTTGTCATTTCTATTTATTGTAAAGTCTTCTCTAACCAGTCAGTGTCTCTTTAACTTTCTTTATATTGTCTTTCATTAACTGGATCTTATTAATTTTTCTGCCATAAACTTCTCAGTCTTATTCATGGTTGTTATTAATTTCTGTGTCTTGTTAAGAATAAACAACATATAATACAAATAATACTTTGTAATATCTTTATGTTCTTTCCTTCAGCTTTTTGCATGTAATTGACCTTGCATTTTATTGTGTAATAATGACACAGGTGTACAATTCAATTTTATATACATACCTAATTATCCCTGGACTAAGTATTTAAAAATTTTTTCCTTCCTCCATTGATCTGCAGTGCCAATCTGGTCATACATAACTCATGGATGGATGTTCCTGTTTCAGGGCTCTTCCTTCTTTCCATTGGCTTATTTTCCTA
The DNA here is from genome assembly GCF_030445035.2 of Dasypus novemcinctus. Taxonomy (NCBI): domain Eukaryota; kingdom Metazoa; phylum Chordata; class Mammalia; order Cingulata; family Dasypodidae; genus Dasypus; species Dasypus novemcinctus. Next base: position 218,135 of record NW_026688126.1, on the reverse strand, counting down.
TTTGTGCCCTGATATCACACACATTGAGTTGTAATTATAGGATGTCTCTATATTATTGTACAACTGGTTCCTCCATTTTTTTCTTCTTTTTCTGAAGGGTTTTTACTTTTTCCATCCCATTTCCATTTAAAATTTAGACTTGTTGAGGCCTACTTTTATTTATTTTTGTTATTACCTTGTATCCATAACTCATTTCCAAAAAGAAAATCTTTCTCCTATTCTTTTAATTCTCTTAGGTTAAAAACTTTATATTCCATAATGGTGACATTGGGAGTTGGAGATCATTCCATACACTCAATATGCCTTATTTATCTGCAGTTATAATTTATTTATCCATTTTAGCTATATATATATAATGATAATTAAATATCCATGTCATTACCACCCAACTTAAGACAGAGTATCACCAATAACTTTGAGCCTCCTAAGTGCAAAAAGATCTCTTTCTTTCTTCAGAAATGAAGTATAAATTTTCTGTTAAAATAAGCAAAACCTACAATATTTCCATTTTACTTCAAGTTGATGAGCTTATTGAATAGGATGACGTCAAATAACATTCTAAGACTTTCATACTCTGACTATATACTTGTGACTTTCTGAATACTCACATGCCCTCTTTAAGCTCCAGCCTTGTAAAACTACCTGAAAACATATGTTTTTCCCTTCCTTGTATTTTTGTCCACTATAATTCTTTTCCATGAAATGTTTCTTTTCTATCTTTCCTCATAGTACTGGCTAATTTTCACTTTTCTCTCAAAACCCTCAAAATATTATTCTCTTCTTCAGAAGATTCTTTTGCTCTTAAATAATGCCTGCTTTTTTTTCTTACATGGTACTTCATTGGCTACAAACCTTTTCTCTCTTTTGCCAGTGTGTGATCTACCTAAAGACAGGTTCACCATCACATCTCCATTTAGTGATCAGAAAAAGATAAGCACTCAAGAAATGACCATGTGGGTCTAAGCCCCCTCTCGATATAGAGGTGAAATAACATTACCGTCCCAGGGGCCACAGGATGGAGGAATAAAATATGGATTACAGTGGACAAATGGGTGACTAGTAATAGAAGTCACTAGTCACCATTGTAACTAGTAATAGAAGAAACTGTAGCATTGATTTGGAGAAAGTGGCCACGGTAGTTGCTGAGGGCAGGGAGAGGGAAGAACAGATGTGATGTGGGAGCATTTTTGGGACTTGGAGTTGTCCTAAATAATATTGCAGGGACAGATATTGGACATTATATATCCTGCCATAACCCACTGAATGTACTGGGGGAGTGTTTAAAGTACAGTGTAATCTATAATCCATGCGGTGCAGCAGTGCTCCAAAATGTATTCACCAAATGCTATGAATGTGCCACAATGATGAAAGAGGTTATTGATGTAGGAGGAGTGTGGGGGTGTTGGCTATGTGGGAACCTTTTATATTTTTTAATGTAACATTTTTTGTGATCTATGTATTTTCAAATGAATACGATTTAAAAAAAGAAATGACTGGAATGGCATTTTGCATATAATGGCTAATACATTTTAATCACTCATTATTTGATTTAATTCAGCATGTAATTTTGGTTGTTGAGGCATAAAATGGTTAGGAGACATGACTCAGATTTTATGGGCTCTTATTACAAAGTACCATATTTACACAAATAGTTATGTCATATTATTAGTTTTATATAAGTGCATAATAAAGTGTTTCAAATGTGAAGTAAATGTTGGTTGATTTAATAGCAATATGGATGGAGGGATTCAAATAATTCCTTCAGTTAACAATATTTATTGAGCAACTGTTATGTCAGGCACTCTGCTCAGCACTAGAAATAAGATCATCCAAATATTCTCATTTCCTGCCAGCACAAAATTCAGAGTGGAAGCCAGACTTTAAAAATTGGTATGTAATTTTTTCAACTGTTTTTACATGTTAGTAAGTAAAATAAGTAGCATCAATAAAAATGGATTTGTTTGCTCCTGGCAGTTTGTGCAAGTTCTGAGAAATGAAGTACAGAGACAAGACACACTGTGAGAAGAATATTCCATTGTGAGTAGAGTAGGCTATAGTGTCTCATTATGGAGGAGAAACTGAAATGTGAGGAACATAAATAAAATACTAAGCAAGACTGGAGTAACTACAACCAAAAAAATAGGCAAAGGGAAATTATTACAACTGAGCATTGCAGTCTGTAGGAGGAAATTTTCTAAAAATAACAAGAAACCATTACTGGGACTTAAATGAAGATCGCAAATGGAAAGACATATAGATGGATACATAGATGGATGGATGGTGGATGGATGGATAGGTTGATAGATGAATAAAGGACTGTGCACATGTGTTCAATTAAGTCTTGAGAGCATTTTTGGAATTAATATTGAAATTTCATAGTCTAAAAATGATGTATCAGGTGATGAAATATATGACTTTAGGGATTACAATACATTGGTCTCCTAGGATACTCGTCTTTGGCCATCTTGTATTAAATAAGAATTTCCTAGTGGAGCCTGATATCCCAAGGGAACAACCCATGAGCTGTCAATAGAGAATGCAAGCATCCATGCTTCAGGGAAACTGACAGCTTCATAATAGAACATGTTTATTCTTAGAGATCAGGGGAAGCAGAACATGTTTACCTACTACCAAGTTGCACTTCTCTAAATATGGCTTGTTAAAAATATAGCATTTTTTATTGCCACCATTTTCTAGAAATTTGGAGTATTCCAAAATCTGGAAGGATAATACATTTCCAAGGAATCTTGTGGTTAAACTAACATATTAGCTTAAGGGAAATTCCAATGATTTTAGAATTGGATATTACGAGAGAGCTCACTTTATGGCTATCTAGTTGTGATCATAATTATGTTACTTTAGAGACATGTTTCTAAGGTGACAATAGTAGCTTTATTTCTGAGCCCTGTTTTTGCTTTATTAATAATGTACTATCTGTTGACTTTAAAAATGATTTTAATTTTTCCATAGAGCATGTCCAGAAAGCATTTTATTTTTAATTTTCATTTTCCAGGGAAGAAAGCATGAGTTCAAGGATCTGCAATGAGCTGGCGGCCAACCATTTTGGATCAGCGTCACCACTGATTACATTTTTGTTCAATTTTCTTCTCTATGCTCTTATTCCACTTTAGGAGAAAGCGAGAACTACTCAACACAAAAAAAGGTACATGATTGCAGAGATCACTTTATATGACTGTTATAGTAATGATGTTGTATTCCCTTACCAGAGCAAAGTTCAGTTATGGATTTCCAGTAGGAAGCTCAGGTAACCAATTACATATAAGTCCTTAGATTTTTATGTATGATTTTATAACTTCCTCTACCAGTTTATCCTATAAGTAGCATTTAAGTACTTCAAAAAATCAATCTATAACCATACACATTGATTGGAGTAGATTTACTTAGATCTATAGATTTTAGGGTTCCTCATGTTGAAGGTTAGAAACAGTTTTGGACTACCATACCCCTCCCCATTGTCCTGTGTAAGCATTTGTGAATCAGAAAATAATACCTGAGATTAAACTTTATATTTTGGCCTCATTCATGCCATGTTTTTCTCAACTGTTTGAGTAAGCTAATGTAAAGTAACCAAGCTTATCATATCCACTTCTTCCACAATTGCATATCTTAACTCCTTGTTCCTTTCCTGATGCCATTGGCTGCCCTTAATATTTACCAGAAGACCACGTCCCACTGGTTCTGTCTACATAATATATTTGTATTCAACATCCCTTCCTCTCTTTATCCAAAATCAGGACATTCATTACACATTTGTGAAATAGGAATTGTTAAAGCACCAAGGTGAACACTGTTTTCTATCTACAATTCTGTAGTGTTAAGGACTCCTAAAGATATTGGAAGATTAAGTGTTTAATGCTAAATATTTAAGTATTCGCCAAGGTATCAGCATAGGTTGGGAAGCCTAAAACTAAAACTCAAAATATAGCAATTTATCATTAAACAGAATTTAGGGAAAAACAGAGAACTTTGGGCTGTGAGCTCCTGTGATTAAATTCTGCCTCTCCCCTAGAGTCCCCTTGGGTGGGTTACTGCACTAAATAGTCCCTTAGAGGTCAAGATCTCAGAACAGAGCTTGGCACCTGGTGAGCCCAATGTCTCTTATTATCATCATGGCCACCAGGAACTCAAAGCCATCTTCTGGACTCACAGTTCATGGGTCCTGTTAAATTATCATATTTTGCAGTAAATGTGTTTCCAACTCCTCATGACAAGATGTTAGATGCACCAAGAAACTGGTATTAACACCCTCACTTGACATATGGAGAAACTCATTTCTGAGGAAAGGAATAATTTTCCAAGGTGAGTGAGTCAGTGATCACACTGAGCACAGTATCCAGATTTATCACCCCACTCTTGAACCTCTATAAGTAGCCGTTATTCCAAACCTGGCAGTCTCTCAGGAAAAATCCAGCCTAAAAAGGCAGGGCACACTTCTCTTTTCCAAAATAGGTCAGAGTAGACAGAAGTTTTCTGAGCCCAACATCCAGACCAGACAGTGAATTCTGTTGTGCAGAGAGAAGCAGCTTGCAAGCTCAACAATGTGATAGGTACTCTTGGATTTATTTCCAGAATGACTGGACCAGAATTGAACAATTTAAAAAATATATATTTTTTAGAGAAGTTGTGAGTTTACAAAAATTCATGCATAATGTGCAGAATTCCCATACATTTCCCATCTACCAGCACCTGGCATTGTTTTGGAATATTTGTTACAGATTATTTTAAAAATCATCAAAATATGACTAGTAATATGGTCTGTTGCTTACATTTGGTATAGCTTCCCATTGATCTGGGGATTCTTTCAGAGGATTATGTTGGTGGACAGTCCCCTGCAGATACAGAGTAGGGTTTCACTCTACCACCAAGTGACTCAGTGCTTAGTGGCTGCTTTTCCAAGCATATTCAATGATGCCCAGTTTAAAGGACTCCCACTGGCTGCCTGCAAGAAGAAAAATGCACCAGCCCCCTTGAGACACAGTGCAATGAAACATTGGTTACCCAGCTATTGTAACTGGCAACCTCAACATTATTCACATCCATTCTTAAATGACCTGATGGGCTTTATGAAAGTTTTCTCTGAAATTAAGGAGTTATGCTCATTTTCAAACCCATGTTAATTAATCTTTATTTATTTATTTATTTTTTAAAGATTTATTTATTTATTTAATTCCCCCCCCTCCCCTGGTTGTCTGTTCTTGGTGTCTATTTGCTGCGTCTTGTTTCTTTGTCCGCTTCTGTTGTCGTCAGCGGTACGGGAAGTGTGGGTGGCGCCATTCCTGGGCAGGCTGCTCCTTCTTTTCACGCTGGGCGGCTCTCCTCATGGGTGCACTCCTTGCACGTGGGGCTCCCCCACGCAGGGGACACCCATGCGTGGCACGGCACTCCTTGCGCGCATCAGCACTGCACATGGCCAGCTCCACATGGGTCAAGGAGGCCCAGGGTTTGAACCGCGGACCTCCCATATGGTAGACGGACGCCCTAACCACTGGGCCAAAGTCCGTTTCCCAATTAATCTTTAAATCTCTGCTAAATGCATCATGACTCTCTTACCCAAAACTGCTAATGATCCTGATTAAATGCTTGTTACATTTCTATTGCTTGCCTTACCTTTATTGGTTTTTCTTCACTTTATTCCCTTTTCTTCACATGTCTAGGTACTTATCTGCACATGGTTACTATGAAGAGAGGATTCACAGAGATGGCCTGAAACCATTTCACATCCATCAACCTGCAGTGCCATAATTAGGCATGGATGGGAGAACATATGGCTAACCCTTAAACAACTTCTACTTTTTTGGGGGCTTGCTTGTTTCTTCCTAGTAGCCAACAAAGTTCTTGATTGCAATGTATTTTTAATTTTATATTCCTGATATGTAGTATAGGACCTCAAACACAATATTCATTAAATAAATAAGGATGGATACATGAACTGATTTCATGTCCAAAGACAAATAATTAATATTATTTCTCTAAGAGGTATAATGTGCTCTTAAAAAGTTGTTTATAAATGAATGGAGCCGAATGTGAAAATTAAGTAGAGTATAAAATATAATCTCAAAAATTAATAAGCTCTTCATGTATTCATTCATATATATAAATATATCCATTTAAAAAATTTATTGAAGGATACCCACTCATATATAAACATACATATATAAACAATAAGAGTATAGTAGTAATTGTGAACTTACAAAACAAACATGTACAACATTATACAGGGCTCTCATACTTCATATTACCCTAAATACCTCACATTGTGTGAAATATTTTTAACTAATGATTAAAGCACATCCTCAAAATATTACTACTAGCCAAAGTATTTTACATTTGGTGTATCTTTCCTCCAACACACCCCATTACTATTACACGTGACCATACATAAACAATTAACATATAGTAAAGGTTTGAACTTACAAAGCAAACATACATAACATCATACAGGGGTCCCATCTACCAACTGACCACCACCACCTTGCTTTGTTGTGAGACATTTGTTACAAATTATTATTATTTTTTTAAAGATTTATTTATTTACTTATTTATGCCCCCCCCCCGGTTGTCTGTTCTCTGTGTCTATTTGCTGCGTCGTCTTTGTCCGCTTCTGTTATTGTCAGTGGCACAGGAATCTGTGTTTCTTTTTGTTGCATCATCTTGTGTCAGCTCTCCATGTGTGTGGTGCCATTCCTGGGCAGGCTGCACTTTCTTTCACACTGGGCGGCTCTCCTTATGGGGTGCACTCCTTGCGCATGGGGCTCCCCTATGGGGGGGACACTCCTCCGTGGCACAGCACTCCTCATGCGCATCAGCACTGTGCATGGGCCAGCTCCACACAGGTCAAGGAGGCCCGGGGTTTGAACCGCGGACCTTCCATGTGGTAGACGGACGCCCTAACTACTGGGCCAAGTCCGCCGCCCTGTTACAAATTATTAAAGAATATTGTCAAAATCTTATTACTAATTATATTCCTTATCTTACATTTGGTATATTTTGCCCTAACCCATCCTATTAATTTTTTTAAATACATTTTTTATGACAGAAGTAAATTTACAAAACAATCATGCACATGTGTAGTATTCCCATTTACAACACCCCTCTAGCAACACACCACACTGTGGTGGAACATTTTTTACGGATGAGATAATATCATCAGATTATTACCAGGACCATAGTGTACATTTGGCACACTTTTTCCATACTCCCCCATTATCAACACAGTACATCTTTGGCATAGATGTATGAATATTACATTATTACTGTTAAGCACATTACATAGGTCACTCCATTTGTATTTTTCCCATGTTTCTCCACATTTCCACCCCCACAAATAGTGATGTACATCTCTTTAGCTCACAAAGAACAGTCTTGAATCTGTCCCATCAACCACAATTCTCACCCACCTCTGGGTTTACTGTATTATTCAGTCCCTAAATTATTCTCTAGCTTTCTTTAGTTGGCATTTACATTCCTAGATTACCCTTTTCAGCCACATTCCTATTTATAAACCAGCTGTTATTCACGAAAATGTGTTACCGTCAACTTTATACATGTTCACACTTTTACACTAGTTAATTAAAACCTCCACATACATTAAATATCAGTAGTCCATCTCAGTCCTCCTCTTATTTCCTTTAAGAATCCACCACCTACCACCAGGTCTTAAAGATATTTTCCCATATTTTCTTCTAGAAGCTTTATTGTTCTTGTTTTTATATTTAGGTTTAATCCATTTTGAGCTAATGTTTATATAAGATGTGCAATAGGGGTTCTCTTTCCTTCTTTTGGTTATGGATATCCCGTTCTCCCAGCACTATTTGTTGACTGGACTGTTCTGCTCAAGTTGGGTGGGTTTGATAGGCTAGTTAAAAATCATTTGACCCTAGATGTGAACGTCTCTTTCTGAATCATCAATTCTCTTCCTTTGGTCTATGTGTCTGTCTTTATGCCAGTACCATCTGTTTTTACCACTGTAGCTAGGTAATGTGATTTAAAGCCCAGAAGTGAGAGTCCCCCAACTTTGTTTTTCCTTTTTAAGATGTCTCTGGCTATTCAGGACCCCTTAACCTTGCAAATAAATTTGATAATTATGTTTTCCATTTATTTAAAAAGTACTGGTGGAATTTTTGTCAGGATTCCATTGAATCTGTATATCAATTTAAGTGGAACTCCTTTTTAAAATTTTTACTTTTATTTAAGAATTGACATCTTAATGATATTAAGTCTTCCAATTTCTGACATTGGAATGTTCTTCTAATTAATTTGTTTTTTTTTAACCAATGAATTGCTTTACATCATTGGTTAAGTTTATTCCTAAATATTTGGGTTTTATCTGTCATATATTATTTTCATCACTCTCTTGACACTTTTAATTACATATACTGATATAATCTTCATGTCTAGACTCTCTTCCAAGTCTCCCTCTCCTACTTTTCTTTTCAGGCTATAGCACACCCTCTAGTATTTCCTGCAAATCTGGTCTTTGTTTACAAACTCTTTCAGTTTCTGTTTATTTGTGAATATTCTAAACTAGTCCTCATTTTTGAAAAACAATAATGCTGGATATTAGATTCTTGGCTGGAAGTTTTTCTCTGCTGTATCTTAAATATATCAGACCAGTGTCTTCTTACCTCCATGGTTTCTGTTGAGAAATCAGCATTTAAACTTATTGAGTGTCCCTTATGTTATGCATTACTTTTCTCTTGCTGCTCTCAGAATTCCCTCTTTGTCTCTGGTATTTCAAATTCTGATTAGCATGTGTCTCAGAGTTGGTCTATTCAAATTTATTCAGAAAGGAGTACATTGTGCTTCTTGGACATGGCTACCTATGTCCTTCAATAGGGTTGGGTAATTTTTTACCATATTTCTTCAAATATCCTTCTGTCCCTTTTCCCTTCTTTTCTCCTTCTGGGACACCCATGACATGTATGTTTTCATGTCTCTTAATGTTGTTCGGTTTCCTGAGAATTTGCTCTATTTTTTCCTTTCTTTTCTTCAGCCGTTCTTTTGTATGTTCACTTTCAGAGGCCATTTCTTTAAGCTCAACAATCCTTTATTCTGCCTTATCAAATCTGCTATTATATGATTCCAATGTATTTTTAATTTCATTTACTACCCCTTTCATTCCCAAAAGATCTGCTATTTTTCTATGTAAGCTTTCAAATTCTTCTTTGTGCTCATTCAATATCTTCTTAATATCCTTAATCTCTCTAGCCATCCCATTGAATTTATTAAGGAGATTTGTTTGAACATCTATGATTAGTTGTCTGAACTACTTTATGTCATCTGGAAGCTTATCTTGATCCTTTAACTGAGCCATATTTTCCTGTTTTTTGGTGTGGATTGTAATTTTTTGTTGGTGTCTTGGCATGTGGCTTAATAGATGCATTTATTCTGGGTGCAGTTTCTCTCTTTAGTTTAGGGCTTCTTGTCCTTTCTCCCTTGCTGGTTGTGTAGTAGGTGCCAAGAATATAGTTGATGCTGTTAAGCTGTAGAAGCTCATGCTTCTCTCATTGCCCCAGGGACCAATGAAGCTTCTCCCAACTTTCTCCTTTGCCAGGGGTAGTGACAGAGCCACAGCCAAGTGTAGTAATCCAAGTCAAGCAGGCCTAGACTATAGTTGCCTGAGAGACTGATGAAGCTTCATGTCCCTTTCTCCCATGCCTGAGATGTGGATAGGGCTACAGGTGTGGGCAGAAATCTATGCTGTGTGGGTCTAAACTGACCACATTTGCCCAGGTAGACTTCCAACTCTGTCCAGCCAAATATACCTGCAGTTAACAGGAGAGGCTGGCACAGGTCCCCCCTGCTTCCTCCCTGCTGGAGGTGGGGCTGGGGCTTAGGCTAGAGCTGCAATCTGATCTGGATGGAAAGAAGGCTTTCCTTGCCAGCACTAAGATTTTCAGTGCACCCTGCTTCCCCTCATGGCAGGGGCAGAGTCTGTCCTCTTTCTGACTTGGACATGTTCAAATTTTACTTGTTCTTAGGGTTATAATTTAGCCTGCCAAATTTACTAATCAGTAGCTGAAGTTGGTGCCCAACTATCTCTTCCTCCCCTGTTTTTTGGGAAGTGGAGCCTCCAATTCTAGCCACAGATTAGCTCCTAAGGTGGCTTGAAATGCCAGTGGAGGATTGTCACTGGCCTCCAGGACATGGAGTACTTTACTCATGAATCTTCTCTGCAGGTGGGTAGTCTCCTCCTTCCATTCTTTCAAGGATACTGGAGGATGTTCTTCTGGTCTCCTGGAGCTCCCAAACAGGAGCTTCAGATAGCTCTGGGTGATTACTAACTGCCCTGTTGCATGAGCTGACTCTAGGCTCCTTACTCTCCTGTCATCTTGCTGGTTGTCTATCCATTTATTTTTTTAACATCATTTCTGGATTAAAGTGGTTTCTGTTTTAAATTTTACTACATTGTTTAGACACACATCTTTAAAAAGAAAATTCAAACAAAACCACTTCCCTCTTATGAAGACTTTCCTTTTACTTGATGAATAATATACAAATAAGGTTTACTGACCTTTAAGGTCTTTGAAAAATTGACTCAAACTTACCTTTAATTACCATATCCTGCTATTTGATTTAGTCAATATATACAGCAATGTCCCCACAAATTTATTTATTTTTAAGATCTTGTTTATTAGAGAATTTGTGAGTTTACAGAACAACCATGCAAAAAATACAGGGTTCCTATACACCACTCTGCCACCAATGCCTTGCATTGGTGTGGAATGTTTTTTACAAGTGATAACATGATATTTTTACAATTTTACCATTAACTAGAGTCCATTGTTTAACATAGCAGTCACTGTGTAGTATAGTTCCATGGACTTTTTAAAAAATTTTCTGTTACCAGCTATACAATCTAGCATTTCCCCTTTTAATCACATTCAGAAATGTATTTCAGTGGTGTCAATTGCATTCACAATGTTATGCTACCATCAACACCATTCATTACCAAAACCTTTCCATCATTCCAAATAGGAACCCTTAAATTTTGTATATTCTAGCTTTATAATCACAATGACCTTTTGTTTTGTCTCAAGGTAGTTGGAAAACCTATAGCCAGTAGACTGTGTTCACACACACTAATATTTTCTAGTGTGGCCTTTTTCTTCATCTATTTCCAAGCCTTGATTTCCCAGCACAAAATCTTTTTTTTTTTTTACCTATTAAGTTACTTCATTCATTGCAAAGAGGGTAGATCTACATTTCCTTTTTTAACTTTATTCCATTAAACATGGATTTAGAACTTTCAGCATCTTAAAGGTTTAATAAATATAATATTAATTTATTTAATTGATATTCCATAAATGTAGGGAGATTACATTTAAGCTAAATAAAATTGAAACCATTATATTTTATTCCAGAAATGTTCTTTTTGCTTCTTTTATAGGAGGTTTAATGGATTTTTCTTGAATAAAATTCTAAACCTGTGAATAATCATAAAAGCATACTGAATGCTAGGTTTTGTAATATATTACAATTGTTCAATTTTTTAAAATTACAATTTAGGAAAGATCATTCCGTACATTTCAAGGAATTTTCCTTTACTTATTGATATTTGATAATAGGGATATAACCACTCATATTTTAGGCAGCACTGAATCTTTTTCCTTTTTTGCTTGGGCCCTTTTTATTTTCTTTATTTTTTTAATGTTATGTTAAAAAAATATGAGGTTCTCATATACCCCCAACCCCGTCACCCAACTCCTCCCCCAATAACAAAAACCTCCTCCAACATCATGAGACTGCACTTCGTGGATACATCTCTGAGTACCGCTGCACCTCATGGTCAATGGTCCACACCATAGCACACACTCTCCCACAGTCCACTCTGTGGGCCATGGGAGGACATACAATGTCTGGTAAATGTCCCCACAGCATCACTCAGGACAACTCCAAGTCCCAAAAACGTCCCCACATCACATCTCTTCTTCACACTCCCTACCACCAGCAGCCACCGTAGCCACTTTCTCCACACCAATGCCACATTTTTTTGATTACTAACCACAATAGTTCATGAATAGATTATCAGTAAGTCCACTCTAATACATACACTAATCCTCCATCCTGTGGACCTGGAATAGTTGTGTCCACTCCCTATCTATATCAAGAGAGGGCTTAGATTCCACATGGATGCTGCTTGCAATTCTCCTGCTTTCAGTTGAAGGCACTCTTGGCTCCATGGTGTGGTGGTTGACCTTCTTTACCTCCATATTAGCTGATGGGGGGATAAGTCCAATAAATCAGAGTGTAGGAGTTGCAAGTCTATTGAGGCTCAGGACCTGGCTATCACATGGTCAGTCCAGAGATTCAAGTCCCCTGGGTATACATTAAACCCCAGCACCAACTACAGATCCAGTAAAAGTAACAGGAGAGGTTTGTGAACAAAGATCATATCTGAATCCAGCTCCATCATACAGAAACACAAACTGCAAAGTAGGGCCAACTGACATGAGACTGAACTCCATCTGCCATGACCATAGAAACTGTGGGTCTCTGGCCCTCAGAAGAACCAATATCTGAGGTTGTATCTACTTTATCTGTCTTTAGGACAGATGTGAGTCTTTAGGACTGAGGTGTGCATAAGGGTGACCCCTCTGATAACCTCCTGGCTCTTTTTGGAGACTCATAGCCATATAAACTCATTTGTCCTTTCCATTTCCCCCTTTTATTCAGGTCAAAAAGCATTTTTAACTCCAGGTATTATATGTAGACTGAGATGTCCTGCTGGTCTGAGTTGACCCTTTTATTCAAGGTCATTTTCTAGTTACATCATCAGCTGGTACTTGGTAGTAATCCCTCAGCACCAGAGAGGCTCATCCCCAGGAGTCATGCTGGGGGGAAGGCAATGCATTTACATTCTGAGTTTGGCTTTGAGACTGGCCACATTTGAGCAACACGGAGGCTCTCAGGAGGTAACTCTTAGGCACCCTGCAGCTCTAGGCCTTGTTCTTATTTCAGGTGCACAGGTTCACAAGCATAGTCATTAGTATCAAGGTCTCATTGTTGGATCTTCCTTTTTTGGTCTTTGCCATTGCATTTGGGGGGTTGTTGCTGTTCCTTTAGGGAATGTGATAGAGCTCCCCTGGCTAGGAACTCAGCACCCCCTCAGTTGTTTTTAATTGTAACCACTATGAAAATATCCATTTTTATGTACCCTGGATATATACCTGGAGAACTCCCTGCCAACCATGTGTGCCCTGTTAATAACACCCCACACCAGTATTCCTCCCCTGCCATTGTTGAACCTCTCTGTGCTCCAAAACTTCTTCAAAAATGAAGCCTAATATATTGCCAGGTTCCATTAATAGTAAAATGGAATATAGTGATGAGTTTAAAGGCTAGATATAGAATACATATTAATTTTTAGAAAAATTAAGGTAAAAAAATGGGTATCAAAAAATTAAAAGATGTAAAAGCTTTGCTTTTAATATTTTGCCTTCCATCACTGCAATAAATGTGCAAATTGGCAAGGCAACTTCTTCCATCTTTTCCTCAGTGTCTATGTCCTTTGACCTTTTTTCCCTAATTATTAAGCTTGTCTTCACAAAAGTTTTAGATCACAGTAATTCATTGAGGTCATTTAGTATTTCTCCTTCAATGCCTGGGTTGCTTTGCTCAAAATAAGATTCTCAAGATTCAACCATGTTATCCCATGTGTTTTAGTGTATTTGTTCTTAAAGCCAAGTAGTATTCCATTGTATGTATATACCACATTTTATTTATCCATTCATCTGTTGATGGACATTTGGGTGATTCCAACTTTTGGCAATAGTGAATAATGCTGCTATGAACATTGGTGTGCATATATCAGTTTGTGTTCTTGTTTTCTGTTCGACTGGGTATTTACCCAGCAGTGGAATTGCTGGGTCATGTGGCAGATCTATAGCTCGTTTTTGGAGAAACTGCCAAACTGTCCTCCAGAAGGGCTGGATTCTTCTGCATTCCCACCAGCAGTGGATGAGTGTTCCCATTCCTCCACATCCTCTCCAGCATTTGTAGTCTTCTGTTTTTTTCATAGCTGCCAATCTTATGGGAGTAAGATGGTATCTCATTGTAGTTTTGATTTGCATTTCCCTAATAGCTGGAGATCTGGAGCATTTTTTCGTGCTTTTTGGTCATTTGTATTTCTTCCTTGGAGAAGTGTCTGTTTAAATCTTTTCCCCATTTTTAAAATGGGTTGTTTGTCTTTTTGTTTTTGAGATATAGGAGTTCTTTATATATGCAGGTTATAAGTCTCGTATCAGATATATGGTTATGAAATATTTTCTCCCATTGTGTTGGCTCTCTTTTCACTTTCTTGACAAATTCCTTTGAGGTACAGAAGGCTTTAATTTTGAGGAAGTCCCTTTTATCTATTTGTTCTTTTGCTGCTCGTGCTTTTGGTGTGAAGTTCATGAAGTGATTTCCTATTACAAGGTCCTGTGGATGCATCCCTACACTGCTTTACAAAGTCTTTATGGTCTTGGCTCTTATATTTAGGTCTTCGATCCATCTTGAGTTGATTTTTTTATAAGGTGTGAGTTGGTAATCCTCTTAAATTCTTTTACATATGGATATCCAGTTCTCCAGGCACCAATTGTTGAATAGGTCATTCTCTCCCAGTTGAGAGGATTTGGTGGCTTTATCAAATATTATATGACTATATATATGTGAATCTCTATCAGAACTCTTAATTTGGTTCCATTGGTCTTTGTGTCTCTCCTTGTGCCAATACCATGCTGTTTTCACTATTGTAACTTTGTAGTATGTTTTGAAGTCAGGTACTGTGATTCCTATTTCATTTTTCTTTTTCAATATGTCTTTGGCTATTCAGGGCCTCTTTCCTTTCCAAATAAATTTCATAGTTAGTCTCTCTAGTTCCTTAAAGAATGATGTGTTGATTTTTATTGGGTTGCATTGAATTTGTACATCAGTTTTGTTAAGATAGACATCTAATATTTAGTCTTCCTATCCATGAACAGGGAATATTCTTCCATTTCTTTAGGTCTTCTTTGATTTCCTTGAATAGTGTTGTGTAGTTCTCTGTGTATAAGTCTTTTACCTCTTTAGTTAAATTTATTCCTGGGTATTTAATTTATTTATTTACTATTGTGAATAGTATTTGGTTCTTGATTTCATCAAAAGATTGTTCATTATTGGTGTACAGAAATGCTACTGATTTTTGCACATTTATCTTGTAACCTGCGACTTTACTGAACTTATTTATGAGTTAGAAGCTTTCTTGTAGACTTCTCAGGGTTTTCTATGTATAGGATCATGTCATCTGCAAATAATGAAATTTTGACTTCTTACTTCCCAATTTGAATGCCTTTTATGTCTGGTTCTTGCCTCAGTGCTCGAGCAAGTACTTCTAAGACAATGTTAAATAAAAGAGGTGACAGTGGGCATCCTTGTCTTGTTCCTGATCTTACAGGGAAAGATTTTAGGACTTCACCATTGTAAACGATGTTGGCTGTGGGTTTTTCATATATACTCTTTATCATGTTCAGAAAATTTCCTTGTATTCCAAACATTTGCAGTGTTTTTATCAAGAAGTTTGCTGTATTTTGTCAAATCCTTTTTCTGCATGAGTAGATATAATCATTGACTTTTTCCTCCAATCTGTTTATATGGTGTATTACATTGATTGATTTTCTTATGTTGAACCATCCTTGCATAACCAGAATGAATCCCATTGGTCATGGTGTATAATTCATTTAATGTGTTGTTGGATATGGTTAGCAACTATTCTGTTGAGCATTTTGGTGTCATTAGAGAAATTGGTCTGTAATTTTCTTTCTTGTGATGCCTTTGTTTGACTTGTAACCAGGGTAATGTTGGCATCATAGAATGAGTTAGGCAATATTTCTTCTCTTTCAATTTTTTGGAAGAGTTTCAGCAAGAGTGGCATTAGTTCTTTCCATAATGTTTTGTAGAATTCACCAGTGAAGCCGTCTGGCTCAGGGCTCTTCTTAGTTGGGAGGTTTTTAATGACTGATTCTATCTCTTTCTTTGTGATTGGTTTGTTGAGATCATCAATTTCTTCTTTCATCAATACAGGCTGCTTATGTGTTTCTAGGAATTTGTCCATTTCCTCTGAATTGTCATTTTTGTTGGAATATAGTTTTTCAAAGTGTCCTCTCATGATCATCTTTATTTCTGTGGGATCAGTGGTGATATCTCCTTTCTCCTTTCTTATTTTGTGTATTTTCATCTTCTCTCTTTTTCTGTTAGTCTAGCTAAGGTTTTGTCAATTTTATTGATCTTCTCAAAGAACCAGCTCTTGGTTTTGTTTATCTTTTCAAGTGCTTCCTTATTTTCTATTTCATTTAGTTCTGCTCTTATCTTTGTTCATTCTTTCTTTCTTCTTCCTGTGGGGTTGCTTTTTATTTCCTTTTTTACTAATTTCTCCAAAAGTGCAGTTAGTTCTTCAATTTTTGCTCTTTCTTCTTTTTTGATATATGAATTTGTTGCTATAAATTTCCCTCTCAGTACTGCTTTTGCTGCATCTCATTAGCTTTGGTAGGTTGTGTTATCATTTTCATTAGTTTCAAGGTAGTTATTAATTTCTTTTGAAATTTCCTCTTTCACCAACTGTTTTTCTAAGAGTGTGCTGTTTAATGTCCATATCTTGGTGTAAAATCTGGGTCTGGTCCTCGTAGATTTCCAGCTTCACTCCACTGTGATCAGGGAAATTTTTTATGATTTTGATCTTTCTGAATTCATTGAGACTTTCTTTGTGGCATAGCATTTGGTCTATCTTGGACAATAATCCATGTGCACTTGAGAAAAATGTATACCCTGCTGTATTCAGGTGTAATGATCTGTATATGTCTATTAAGTCCTGCTCCTCTAATATGCTGTTCAGAGTTTTTGTTTATTGATTCTCTTTTGAGATGTTCTGTCCAAAGTTGATAGTGGTGTATTAAAGTCCCCTAGTATAATTATAGAGGCATCTATTATTTCACTTAGCTTTTCCAATGTTTGCCTCATGTATTTGGAGGCTCCCTTGTTAGGAGCATAAATATTTGTGATTGTTCATCCTTCTTGAAAGATTATCCCTTTCACTAATATGTAGTATCCATCTTTGTCTCTCACAATTGTTTTGCATTTAAAGTCTATTTTGTCTGATATTAATATAGCTACTCCTGACTTTTTTTGGTTATTGTTTGCTTTTAAGATTGTTTTCCAGCCACTCACTTTCAACCTACTTGAATCCTGGGGTTTAAGATGTGTTTCTTGTAGACAGCATATAGATGGGTCATATTTCCTTACCCAATCTTCCAGTCTGAATCTTTTTACAGGTGAATTTAATCCATTGACATTCAGTGTTATTACTTTCAAAGAATTGTTTATGTTAGCCATATTTTCTTTGGACTTGTGTTTGTCTAAAATTTTTTTCTTCTCTTTTTGTCTTTTTTCTTTCTTGTACACTCTCCTCCAACTCTGCCTCTCCTGTTTTTTTCTTTCTTCCTGCAGAACTCTCTTTAGTATTTCTTGAAGGGCAGGGTTCTTGTTGGCATACTCTTTTAATTTCTGTTTATCTGTGAATATTTTGAACTCTCCATCATTTTTGAATGCTAGTTTAGCTGGGTAGAGTATTTTTGGTTGGAAATTTTTTTGTTTTATTATCTTGACTATATCATACCACTGCCTTCTTGCCTCCATGGTTTCAGATCAGAAATCAGCACTTAATCTTATGGAGCCTCCCTTGTATGTGATGGTTTTCTTTTCTCTTGCTGCTTTTAGAATTTTCTCTGTCTTGAGCATTGGAAAATTTGACAAGTATATGTCTTGGGGTGGGCCTGCTGGGATTTATGGTGTTTGGGGTGCATTGTGCTTCCTGGATGTGTACATCCATCTCCCTCAGTAGATTTGGGAAGTTTTCAGTCATTATTTCCTCCAACACCCCTTCTGTCCTCTTTCCCTTCTCTTCTCCTTCTGGGATGTCTATAATACATATGTTTGTGCATTTTGCATTGTCATTCAGGTCCCTAAGTCCCAGCTGGGTTTTTTTCTACCTTTTTATTGATCAGTTCTACTCTCTGATTTCAGATGTACTGTCTTCCACATCATTAATTCTGTCCTCTGCCTCTTCTAAATCTGGTGCTCTTTGCTGAGAGGGTATTTTTGATTTCTTGAACTGTGGTGTTCATCACCATCATATCTGTTATCTTTTTGTGTGACTGCAATTTCTTCTGTATTCTCTCCAAGTGTTTCTTCATATTAATCTCTTCCTTTACTTCATTAAGTTTGTCTCCAATATATATGTTTTGAGCTCCTCTTCCTGGTTTTTAGTTTGTTCATTGGATTCAGCCACATTTTCCTCATTATTGGTTTGGTTGTAGTTTTTTGTTGCTGTCTGGTTATCACTTTATCTTAACAGGTTTAATCAGTTCCTTAGCTTCTTTGTCTAGTCTTGGGGATTAATTAGTTGTTGTTCATGTGTAAGTGTCTTCTCTTCATCACTTTGTTCTTCTTACTCTATTTTCTTGTTGCTGGCTAAGTTCACTTTGAAGGAAAATTTAGGGCCAGGGGAAGCAAAAAGAGTAAGAAAAGAAAATGTATAAAGTAGTATTGGTAATAAATGTTAACAGAAAAACAATGTGAGATCTAGGAGAATGAATATTAGACTCATGTAAGTTGTGTAGAGTTATAGCAGTAAGTAGAGTACCTATAATGAGACAGTCAACTGAATATGGGGAGGAATATAGTATGAATTAAAAGGCCAGTATTTTCATGAGAGAGGGAAAGAGAAAAGAAAGACAATAATATCAAGAGTGGATAAAAGAAAACAGAACAAAGGTATGAGAAATAAAAAATCAGACAATTTGGGGACCAAAGAAAGGGAGGTGGAATGTAAGAGAAACAGTAGATGATAGAGGGTAGAAAGATGTAGAGGAAAGGGAGAGTGTAGGTGGCCAAAATCAATACACACAGAAAAGAGGAAATGGAGGATGAGGAAACACAGCAAATGTGAAGTGCTCCCTGCAGCACCTATTAAATAAAGAAAATAAAATTAAAAAAGAAGAAAATGAGAGAAAAAAAGAGAAAAAAGGGGGGAACATAAAAGGGGATGAAACAAGCAAGATGAACAGAAAAAAACTAAATAAATGAAAAAGGACCTTGTGGAATAAAATAGGAGATAAGACCAGGAGACAATGCAACAGTAGCAACCATGATTAAAAAAAAAAAAAGAATCAAAGTTTCAAGCTAGGAATCCTCTTTGCAGTTAAATAAAATGCTTAGGGATCTGACATTCCCTCTTTCTCCCATCCTCACTTCTGTCTCTCCCAGGTCAGCTGGAAAGGTGCCTGAGAGGTCCGGTAGGAGATTCCAGTGGGTTCTTGTTGAACCAACTCAACACAGAAGACAGTGACTCTTTATTTCCAGCATGAGAGCACTTATACCTCACCAGCAACCCCAAATATGCTATTGGAAGCTTGGATAGGATGTCCTACAGTCTCTTCCCCTTAGGTGTGCTAGGGGAGGTCTAATTGATTTTCTGATCCACCTCCTCCCAGACCAAGTTTCCTATCCTAGGACATTTAGGTAAATTGGGCTTTCTCAGCAGATTCACCTCTGCTTTCTTCTCAGACTCTCCCCAAGTCAGCTGGTACACTCCTCAAAGCTCAAAGAAAAAAAAAAAAAACGTGGAGCACTAGGGTAATCAAGGACCTCAGATGGACCTCAGGGTGCTGGATATGGGGATGGGAAGTCCGGGATATTGCAGACTCAAGGTATGTGAGTCTGTGGAGTGTGGGCTACCAGGGTTTAGGGTATACAGACCTGGGAACCATGCATCCAGTAAACATGGGGTTTGGGAATGCTGTAGCACAACAAAGATTTCAGGGATCCCTGTGGCTGGGCTGCCAGCCCTAGGGGGAGGGGTCCCACCCACAACTTCTGAGCTTTGTGTCAGAAACCCAAAATTCCACCTCTCACAAGAATCTCTTCTGTCACTGTCTCACCAAATTGACATCCAGTCACCTCCTGCCCTGCAAGCCCCTGAAACAGCCTGCTCAGGGTCTGGGAACACCTTAGCACAACAAAGTTTTCAGGGATTGCCACATCTGGGCTGCCAGCCCTAGGGGGAAGAGTCCCACCCACAACTTCTGACCTCCATGTCAGAGACCCAAAATTCTAACTCTTGCAAGAATCTCTTCTGTCACTGTCTCACCAAATCAATGTCCAGACACCTCCTGCCCTGCAAGCCCCCAAAACAGCCTGGTCCAGCAGAACTCTGATTGTACTCACCTGCTTCTTTGCAAGAGAGATTAAGAGGTGCACTCACTCAGACACCATCTTGCCCCTAGCACTAAATCTTTATTGTCATTGATTTGTCATAAAATCCCTGAGGTTAATACATGATATGATTTCATCTTTCAGAAGTGAAAGGTCAAAGTAAGAGTAATTCAGGGGACCAATGAGAGTGCCTCCTCTGGATTTATTCTGATAGGTTTTTCAGACAAGTCTCAGTTAGAGCTGGTTCTCTTTGGAATAATCTTGTTCCTTTACCTCATGACCTTTCTAGGCAACACTGCTATCATCTTGGTGTCCGTCTTGGACTCTAAACTCCACACTATGTATTTTTTCCTCTCCCATTTCTCCTTCCTGGACCTCTGCTTCCTCAGCAGTATCATTCCCCAGCTTCTAGTCAACCTCAAGTGTTCAGATAAGTCCATCACATATGTAGACTGCATGATTCAACTCTATGTCTCCCTTGTAATGGGCTACACTGAGTGTATCCACCTGGCTGTGATGACCTATGATCACTATGTTGCTATTTGCCATCCTTTACATTATATTTTTTCATGCATCTTTGGCTCTGCCATGTCTTGGCCTCTATGGAATGGCTCAGTGGGGTGGCCACTACATTGATTCAGTCCACACTCTCCCTTCAGCTGCCCTTCTGTGGTCACTGCCAGGTGGATCACTTCTTCTGTGAGGTCCCTGTACTCATCAGGTTGGCATGTGTGGACACCACCTTCAACCAGGCTGAGCTCTTTGTGGCTAGTGTATTATTCCTGGTGGTGCCTTTGTCACTCATCCTAATCTCCTATGGGTACATTGCTCAAGCAATTTTGAAGATCAAGTCAGCCATTGGAAGACATAAAGCATTTGGGACCTGCTCTTCCCACCTGATGGTAGTCATCTTCTATGGAACCATCATTTTTATGTATTTGCAGTCAGCCAAAAGTAGATCCAAGGGCCAAGGAAAGTTTGCTTCCCTCTTCTACATCGTGGTGATCCCCATGCTTAACTCACTCATCTATACCCTGAGGAACAAGAAGTAAAGGCAGCACTGAAAAAAAATTTTTGGAAACTCTATGACTGAGTGGGACATGATTATCAAGAAACATTTAGGAGAGCCTTACTAAGTTGAATCACTTAACGAAGGGTGACTAAATAACTAATTTTGTTATGTTCATGACCTGTCAATGGGATTCAGTAGAAAAGAATAAATTAGAGCTTGAATTTCAGAATCTGAACAATCTGAGCTTGAGTGCCCATTTCACCACAGAAGAGCTGTGGGACTTGGCCAATTTGCACAACTACCATTACATTATTTCTAAACTGGGCTGTATACTAGGACCTGAAATGCAATAGACCCAATTAAAACAGATCACTGTTCTAAGGATTTTATTGTTTTTAAAGTTAGTTTTTATAAAATTTATTCTCTTTAATAACCACAGCCATATTTTTAGATGGCTATAAATTACTGAATTATTATAAAGGTTTTACAATTTTTCTTTCACAAAAATTAAAATACTTTGACCAGTTGCTCAGAACAGAAAGAGAAAACACAAACTTCAGTGATATTCTTTTTATCAACTCTAAGTATGGGTTCCTATGCCCCTTAAGTCCCATTTGTAGGCTCTCTGAATTCACCTCTGCGGTCACCCCTCGGGCTGAAGCGTGGTTTGCTGGCCTGGCGGGGGAGTGGCCGCGGTAGGCCAAGCAGCTGCCCCCATAATAGGGTGGCTGGTCGAACTCACCGCCACCCATGAAGGAAGCTCGGCATGGGCGCAGAGTGCCCTCGGGTCTCCCCTTCTCGGCAGCCATGCTTCCACGGCCGCCCCTCCTCCCAGATGGCGCCACCCGATGCCTTGTGGGGCGGCACCCTTCTTCTTCCTTCTCCCTGCGCAGGCGCAGGGCAGAAAATTCCAGTCTGCCCTTTTCCCCTCCCCCGACAGCAGCAACAGCCAGGCGTGGGCAGAGAAATCCAGTCTGCCCTTTCCCCTCCCCCAACAGCAGCAACAGCCAGGCGTGGGCGGAAAAATCCAGCCCGCCCTTTTCCCTTCCCCCGACAGCAGCAACAGCCAGGCGTGGGCGGGAAACTCAAGTCTGCCCTCCACCCCAGCAACAGCAGCCACCAATCCCTAAACCCTGCCCCTTCCCCCAGCAACAGCGACAGCCAATCCCTAACCACCACCCCTCCCCCATCCAGTATCGCCCACTGACCTTTCTCTGGCAACCAATCAGAACAGGGCGTGGCTTCGACCAATCAGCCTTCCCCAGCCCCTATAAAACTGTTGCCTCTCCCTCAGTAAAGTGGACTTGCGTGTTTACCTTGTCTCCACGGTAGTTCTTCTGCCGTGCGCCCTCCAGTCCTGAGAGCCCCCGACAAGGGCCTGGCCTCCCTTGTCCCCAGTTCGTCGCCTGCTTCTCCGGGCGACCCCTTCATCGCCTGCTTCTCCGGGCGACCCCTTCGTCGCCGGCTTCGCCGGGCGACCCCGTCAGCCGAACCGCGCAACCCCGTCAGCCGAACCGCGCAACCCCTTGTGAGACCGATCCCTCATCTGCTGCCAGACCGACCCCTCGTCCCAAGTGGGACCGACCCCTCGTCCCAGGCAGGACTGACCCCTCGTCCAGAGCTGGACCGACCCCTCGTCCGCAGCCAGACCCCACCTCTACCGACCGTGCAAGCCACCGCACACCTCTAGTGCTGCACCCCACATCCAGTCCTGTATTATAAGTTTATGATTTTTTGTATTTCTTCCCTTACTAGGTTTTTTTTAAATCCCCCCTTGTGGCTTTTTGCTTGCTGTCTGCTCTCTGTGTCTATTCTCTGAGCATTCTTTTGTGTCTGTATTTTTTAACTTTTTATTTATCTCCCTGCCCTTGTGGCTTGCTTGCTGTCTGCTCTCTGTGTCCATTTGCTGCATGCTCTTCTGCCATTTTTTTTTTTTGCTTGTCTCCCTTTTTTTGTTGTTGTTGCATCACCTTGCTGAGGTGATTGTCCATGGTGCTTGTGGGCCGGAGGTTCTCCGCAGCATGTGGGTGAGCCTGTCTTCACAATGAGGCTCTGGGATGTGAACCCAGGGCCTCCCATATTGTAGATGGGAGTCCAACTGATTAAGTCTTAGCCACTTCCCCCCTCACTAGATTTTTGAGAATAGCAAGTACATTATGATTTAATCACAATTTAAAATAAAACCTTTGCATATGACTTTACAATGCCTCCCAGCTTTCTCTTTAAGCTCAAATGTCTAATCTTCAAAACCTCATGTTAAATTATGTATTTCTCTCTAACAGGCTGTTTTATTCCATTAAAAATTTATTGAAGTATGTTATACTTACATGAACAATTAGAAACAGTAAGTATATAGTAAAAGTTGTGAACTTAGAAAACAAACATGCATAACATCATACAGTTCCCATACATCACCCACAACCAATACCTTGCATTTTTGTGAAACACTTGTAACAAATTATGTAAGAGCATCATAGTATATTACTATTAATATATTACTACTAATTATACCATATATCTTACATTTGGTGTATTTTTCCCCAAACTCACGATATTATTATACTAAAGTTTACAATCAATGACATTTGATATAATCACAGAGTTGTGCATTTATCATTTTAATCAATATTAGAGCATTTTCTTTTTCAAGACTTGAAAAAAGAAAAAAATTAACAAAAAACAAACCACTATAATGCTCATATGTTAGTGCTATAAATTATAAATCCTAAAATGTTCTTTGACATTTTTCATTCATTTCTAAACATTTAAAAACACATTTTTACCAATTCTGCAAAGATTAAATTTCAGCTTTTCATTCTGTAACTAGGTTCTATTTTCTGGTGACATATTCTTGCTATTATTAACTCCATGATTTTTCTCATTTTATTTATTAGTAGTTCATAATAGTGAAATCATGCAATATTTGTCCTTTTGTGCCTGGCTTGCTTCATTCAACATAAAGTTCTATAGGCTTATCCATGTTGTCATATGCTCCACGACTTCATTATTTCTTACTGCTGAATAATATTCCATGTGATGGAATCCTGGGTTGATTCCATCTTTTGACAGTTGTGAATAATGTCACTATGAACATAGGTGTGTGGATGTCTGTCCATATCACTGCTCTAAGTTCTTCTGGGTTATATACCTAGTAGTGGTCTTGCAGGTTCACATGGTAGATCTATATCTAACTTTGTTAGGAACCACTAAACAGACTCACAGTGGGGATTCTACATTCCCACCAACAGTGAATAAGCATTCCTGCCCCTCCACATCCTCTCCAACACCTTCAGTTTTCTGTTTTGTTAATAATGGCCATTCTAGTAGGTGTGAAATTAAATCTCACTGTAGCTTTGATTTGCATTTCCCTAATAGCCAGTGATGTTGAACATTTTTTTTCATGTGTTTCTTCACCACTTGTAATTCTTTTTTAAGAAAAATACCTATTCAAGTTTTTTGGCCAATTTTTAATCAGGTCATTTGAATTTTTATTGTTGAGTTGCAGGATCTCTTTATATATAATGAATATTAGACCCTTGTCAGATGTATGATTACCAAATATTTTCTTCCATTGTGTAGGCTGCCTTTTTACCATCTTCACACAGTCCTTTTTGCTGGAGAAGTGTTTAATTTTTAGGAGGTTCCATTTATCTATGTTCTCCTTAGTTGCTTAAGCTTTGGGTATAAGGCTTTGGAGACTGCCACCTACTGCAAGGGCTTGTAAATATTTCTCTACATTATCTTCTAGGAGTTTTATAGTCTTGGCTTTTATATTTAGGTCTTTGATCAATTTCGAGTTGATTCTTGTATAGGGGGTGATATAGGGCTCATGTTTCATTCTTTTTGTATGGATATCGAGTTGTCCCGGCACCATTTGTTGAAGAGACTGTTCTGGCCCAGAAAAGTAGATTTGGTAGGCTTATCAAAAACAATTTGACCTTAAAGGTGAGGGTCTATTTCTGAACTCTCATTTTCATTATATTGATCAATGTATCTATCTTTATGCCAATACTCTGCTGTTTTTTTTTAAAGATTTATTTTATTTATTTCTCTCCCCTTCCTCCCCTCCCCCAGTTGTCTGTTCTCTGTGTCCATTTGCTGCATGTTCTTATTTGTCTGCTTCTGTGTTGTCAGCAGCACAGGAATCTGTGTTTCTTTTTGTTGTGTCATCTTGCTGAGTCAGCCCTCTGTGTGTGCGGTGCCATTCCTGGGCAGGCTGCACTTTCTTTTGCACTGGGTGGCTCTCCTTACGGGGTACACTCCTTGCACATGGGGCTCCCCTACACAGGGTTCACCCCTGTGTGGCAGGGCACTCTTTGCGTGCATCAGCACCGCACGTGGGCCAGCTCCACACCAGTCAAGGAGGCCCGGGATTTGAACCTCAGACCTCCCATGTGGTAGATGGATGTCCTAACCACTGGGCCAAGTCAGCTTCCTTTACCCTGCTGTTTTGACCACTGTAGCTATATACTACTCTTCAGTATCGGGAGGCATGCATCTTCTGATTTTGTTTTTCTTTTTTAGGATGTTTTTTATTATTAAGGAACACTTTCCCTTACAATAAACTTGGTAATCGACTTTTTTAATATCTGTTAATTAGGCTGTTAGAATTTTGATTGGTATAGTGTTGAATATATAAATGGGTTTGAGTAGAATTGACATCTTCATGATGTTTGGTCTTCCAATGCATGAACACAAAATGTCGTTCCATTTGTTTAGGTCTTCTTTGATTATTTTTAGCAGTGTTTTGTAGTTTTTGGAATAAAGGTCCTTTACATTCTTGATTAAATTAATTTCTACATATTTGAATTTTTTGTTGCTATTATAAATAGAATTTTTTCTTTATTTCCTCCTCGATTTGCTCATTACTAGTACTTAGAAACACCACCTTTTTTTGGTATAGTGATTTAGTTTCCTGCCACTTTGCTGAACTCATTTATTAGCTTAAAAGCTTTGTTGTAGATATGTCAGAATTTTCTAAATATAAGATCATGTCATCTGTAATAGAGTTTTTTAAGTATTTTTTTATTTTTTAAAAGATACTTAGATTACACAAAACGTTACACACAAAAATATAAGGGACTCCCAAAATTTCCCCATCCCCACAATATCCACTCTTCCCCACATTAACAATTTCTTTCTTTGGAGTGGAACATTCATTGCAATTGATGAGCACATCTGAAGAACTGAAAAAAGCATGGATTATACCTAACACTGTACTTTATACTCTTTCCCACTCAACTCTGTAGGTTATGACAGGATATATAATGGCCTGTATCTTTCATTGCAATGTCACTCAGGACAATTCTAAGTGACACTCAGGACAATTCTAATGCACCTCTTTTTCCCTCTCCCAACCTTCAGCACCTCCAGTCTCCACATCAATGAAATAATTTCTTCCATTACTAGAATCACAATAAGCCTATAGTAAAATACCAGCAAGTCCACTCTAGTCCATTCTTTATTCACCAATCCTGAGGATTCTGGGATGGTGATGCAACTCCACATCTAATTGAGAAGGGAACTTGATCCCATATGGCTGATGGATGGGACCCTTGCTTGCAGTTGAAGACACTCTCAGTTACTTGCTATGGTGGCTGTCCATCCTCACCTCTTTGTCAGTTGTCCAGGGTGAGTTCAATGAACTAGAGAGTAGGTATTGCATCTCCACTGAGGCTCAGGGCCCAGCTGGCACATGGAAAGCCCAGAGATTCAAATCTCTTGGATGTACACCTACCAATGTCAGCACCAACTATAGGTACAAATAGAAGGGACAGAGAAGGCATGTGTAGAGAAGTCACATCTAAGTCCAACTCTGTCACACTAGGGTGCACAAACTCCAAAGTAGGGCCCATTGGAGAGACACCAAACTCTGAAATCTACCTGCCTCTAGGACCTGGGTGTCTCCAGAGCCCTCAGAAGCCCCACTATTTGGGGTAGAATATACTTTGGTAGTCTATGAGATCCAGCTGAGGCATGCATGAGCATTACCTCTGGGATGACCTCCCAACTAATTTTGAAGACTCTTAGCCATATAAACTCATTTGTGTTTACATTTCCCCCCTTTTTTTCAAGTTGCATCACCAGCCAGTGCTTGGTAATAAACTCTGAGTGGCAGAGAGGCGTATCCCTGGGAGTCACGTCCCACACTGGGGTATGGTAATATATTTATATGCTGAGTTTGGCTTACAGAGAGGCCACATCTGAGTGACATGGAGGATCTCAGGGGGTAACTCTTAGGCACCCTACAACACTAGGCTAAGTTTCAATTTCAAGAGCAAAGGCTTAAAGCAGTCATCAATATCAGGGGTCCATCAGTGGACTATCCTTCTTCTCTAGTCATTGCCTCCGTACTTGGGGAATGTTGATATTCCATTAGAGAATGTGGCAGAGCTTCCCAGGATGGGAATTCAATATTCTTTCAATTATTGCATGAATCTCCACTCACTGTGACAATGCCCCATGAACATTCCAGCACATGTATATACCTCACATGTATGTCCAGGTGAACTTCCTTCCATGTATCCCACATCACTGACACCCCACACCAATGATGCTCCTCCACCACAGTTGTAACCCTTCTGTGATACAAAACTTCTTCAAAATGAAGCCAATAATATCACCAAATGTAATTAATAGGAAAATGAAATAATAATAATGGGTTTAAACACAAGAAATAAAATATATAAATGAAAAAACAAAAACTAAAATAAAGTTTAAAAATTGGGGTATTCAAATAAAAAATATTTTTTAAAAATGAATACTTTTTTTTTGACATTTTGCCTTTCATCACTGCAATATCTGTTGTCCTGTATGTACAGTGGAATTTTCTTTCATTTCTTCCTCAGTGTCTTACTTTTTTCATTTTCTCTTCAAATAAGTTTTAGGTCACAGTAAACTCACAAACAGAATATAGAGGATTCCCATATACCCCAAATCCTCCCCCTTTCCCCCCTTCCCTATTAATAAACTTTTTACATGTGGATGGTACATTTGTTACAACTGATGTAGAAATATTGAAACATAGCTACTAACCATGGTCAATGGTTTACATTATGGTTTACACTTTAGACCATACATTTTTATAAATTTTTGATGAAATTTAACATGGCTATATCCATCATTGCAAGATCATGCAGAACACTTCCATTGTCCCCTAAATATCCCCCTTCCATATATTCTATTCTTCCCTCCCCCTCCCCATGGGGTCCACTGCAACCACCAGACTTCACTCCTTGAAGGACAAGATTCATAGATACTTGCAACAATGCTGAGGGCTTGACACACTAGTCTGTCTTTCCCTATAAGAAACTGTGTGTGCTCTCAAGAGGCACCCTCCCCTTATTTTGAGAACTTATTGGGCCTCCCCAGGATGGGAGTCTATTTCCCACTCATTATGTGGTTCTTCCCCCAATGATACAACACACTATGATGAAATGATCATTTGCCCTTTCTCTAGAAGACTGTCCCAGGTGCACCCTGTCCCAAATGACCCCCATTCAACACCCTAAACTAGTAACCCTTTTCATATTGCCAAAAGAGCTTTCTCAACATTGTAATTTCAGCCACATACCTACCAATCCTCAGTGTTTACCTTCTCCCTCTCTCAACAATCCCCCCAGTTCAATGGAGCATCCAACACATCCTCCCCACCCTTTCAAGCTTGCACTGCCCAACCCAATAGTAGTAACCCTGTACCCCTGCCATATTCCTTCACTGCACAACTACTCATTTCCACCTTTTCATAGATTTCACATATATGGGCATTAGCTAACAAACTTCTCCCTATTTCATGTAACCTTATTTTTCAGACCCTTGCTCTCTGTCATCTTGATTTGCTAAATTCATATCAGAGAGGTCATGTAATATTTGTCCTTCAAGACTTGACTTGCTTCATGCAATGTAATGTCCTCAAGATTCATCAGTTTTCCCATGCGTTAGTACTGTATTCTTTCTTATGGCTGAGTAATATCCCATTGTATGTATATACCACATTTTATTTATCCATTCATCTCTTGATGGGCATTTGAGCTGATTCCAACTTTTGGTAACAGTGAATAATGCTGCTGTGAACATTGGTGTGCATATAACTCTTTCTGTCCTTGCTATCAATTCTTTTGGTTATATACCCAGCAGTGGAGTTGCTAGGTCATATAGAAAATCTATAGTTTCTTTGAGGAATTGCCAAAATATCCTTCACAATTGCTGGGCCATTCTACATTCCCACCAGCAATTGATGAAGTTTCCCATTCCTCCACATTCTCTATATCATTTGTAGTCCTCTGGTTTCTAATGGCCACCAGTTAAAATTATGTAAGATGGTATCTCATTGTAGTTTTGATTTGCATTCCCTAATAGCTAGTGATGTTGAGTATCTTTTCATGTGCTTTTTAGCCATTTGTATTTCTTCTTTTGAGAAGGGTCTGTTCAAATCACTTGCCTATTTTTAAAATGAGTTATATCTTTATTTTTGAGATACAGGATTTCTTTATATGTGCTCCATATTTGGCCCCTATATGGTTACCAAATACTTTTTCCCTTCATGTGGGCTGTCTTTTCACTTTCTTGGCATACCCCTTTGTGATGCAAAAGGTTTTAATTTTGAGGAGATCCCATTTATCTATTTTTTCTTTTACTGCTCATGCTTTGGGTATAAAGTTTATGAAGCCATTTCCTATTACAAAATCCTGTAGATGCTTCCTAATATTATCTTCCAAGGTCTTTATGGTCTTGGCTCTTGTATTTAGATCTTTATTCCATCTTGCATTGATTTTGTATAAGGTTTGACATGGTGGTCCTCTGTCATTCTTTGGTTATGGATATTGAGTTCCCTGCCTTCAGTTTTATTGAGTATATACCAAAAAGTGGGATTGCTGGTTTTATGGTAATTCTATTTTTAACTTTCTGTGGCATTTCCAAGCTGGTTTCCAAGGAGTCTGTGCCATTTTACAATGCTGCTAGCAATATATTAGGATTTGTATTTCTTTGTATCTTCACCAACATTTACTATTTTTTGTTTTGTTAGTGATAGCCATCTAGTGGATGTTAATTGGTATCTCACTGTGGTTCGGATCTGCATTTCTCTGATAACCAATGATTTTGAGCATCTTTTCAGGCTTTTTGTATATCTCCTTTGGAGAAATTCTACTTAAATCACTAGTGAAGACTTATTGTCCTTGACTTCACTGCATTGGGAGTTTTTTTTTTCCTTAAGCAATTTTATTAAGATATGTTCACATATTATATAATCCAACTAAAGTATGCATTAAATGGCTTTTGTAAAAATGAATGCATTGTGCATTCATCTCTGCACTCAATTTTAGGGCATTTTCATTACTCCAAAAAGAAAAGTCTCTTACCCATTAGCAGTCAGCAATCCCTCTGTCCTTCCCCTGCCATTCATAACCACTAATCTCATTCCATCTCTATAAATTTATTTTTATTTACATTTCATATAAATGAAGCCTAACAATATGTAGTACTTTGTGTTTGGTTTATTTCAGTCAATTTTTTTTACCATTGATAGAAAAATATTAATATTTTACTATTCTCTACAGTCCATTGATTGCTTTAGGTGTATTTTCACCCAAATACCACCCTATTTTTTAATATCATGTGATATTAACATACATTTGTTCTGATTCAGGGAAGAATATGCTTAAATTTGTACTATTTTTTTTAATATACTTTAAAAATTTTTTTTAAAGAAATGTAGATTACATAAATGTTACATAAAAAATTTAGGGGACTCCCATATGTCCCAATCCCTAGCCCTCATTTCCCACATCAACAATATCCTTAATTAATGTGGTACAATTGCCACAATTGATGAACACATCTTGGAACATGCCACTAAGTGTTGATTATAGTTTACATTATAGTTTACACTCCCACATTTTTGTAAGTTATTACAAGATATATGATGGCCTATACCTGTCACTGCAATGTCATTCATGACAATTCCCACGTTCCAAAAATATCCCTAAATTATACCTATTTTTCCTTCTCCTTCCCCTCAGAACCTCCAGTGGCCACTGCCTCCACTTCAATGATAAGAGTTCTTCCATTGCTAGGATCACAATAAGTCTATAATAGAATAACAGTAAGCCTCCTCTTGTCCATTGTTCATTTCCCAATTCTGAGGATTCTGGGATGGTGAGGACCACTCTGTCTCTAGTTGAAAAGAGGCTTAGATCCCATGGGGTCAATGGATGGGACTATCTTGGGTGCAGTTGCAGACTCTCTGTTCCTTGAGATGGTTGTTGTCAATTATCATCTGGTTAGTTATCCTGGGTGAGTCAATGACCTGGAGAGTAACTTTTGCAAATCTGTTGAGATTCAGGGCCCACCTGGTACATGGACAACCCAGAGATTTGAGTCTTTAGCACTAACTACAGGTTCGAATGGAAGAGGCAAAAGAGCCATGTTAGGAAAACCACCACTGAGCCCAACTCTGTCATATAGAGCATAAATTCGAAGTAGGGCCTGCTGGTAGGGTGCCAAAATCCTGAGCTGTCTGCCCTGCCTATAGTGTCCATTTCTCAAGGAAGAGAAAAGGCAACCTACTCAATGAGAGAAAATATTTGATAACCATATATCTGATAGGGGCCTAATATCTAGAATTTTAAAAGAAACCCTACATCTCAAAAATAAAAGAAACATACAACCCATTTTTTAAATACGGGCAAGAGAATTGAATAGACACTTCTCTAAAGAAGAAATACAAATGTCTGAAAAGTGCATGAAAACATACTGAATATCACTAGCTATTAGAGAAATACAAATCAAAACTGCAAGAGGTATCATCTTACACACATTAGACTGGCAACTATTTAAAAAACAGGACTACAAGATTTGGAGAGGATGTGGAGGAATAGAAACCCTTATCCACTGCTGGTGGAAATATAGAATTGTGCAGCCATTGTGCACAGTTTGATGGTTCCTGTGCTATAGAAGCTAACTATAGAGCTGCCATATGATCCAGTAATCCTTCTGCTGGGAATATACATAGAAGAATAGGAAGCAGGTCCACAAGCAGATATATGCACATCAATTTTCATATTGGCATTATTCGCTATTGCCAAAAGTTGGAAACAAACCAAATGTCCATCAAGAGATGAATGGGGGGGGGGGGGGCAAGATTGCATCTGAGTGATAATCTCTCCTGCAAAGAAGAGGCTGAGTAGGGTTGGAGTCCTGCTGGACTAGGCTATCTCAGGTGCTTGCAGGGCAGGAGGTGTCTGGACATCAATTTAGTGGGATGGTGACAGAGGAGATTCTTGCAAGAGGTAGAATTTTGGGTCTCTTTCATGGAGGTTGGGGTTGTGGGTGGGACCCTTCCCCCTGGGTCTGGTGGCCTGGCACTGGGGATTCCTGAAGGCTTTGCTATGCTGGGGGAGTTTCCAAGCCCTGAGTGGGCTGTTTCAGGGGCTTGCAGTGTGGGAGGGGTCTGGAAGTTGATTTGGTGAGACAGTGATGGAGGAGATTCTTGTGAGAGGTGGAATTTTGCGTTTCTGACATGGAGGTCAGAGGTTCTGGGTGGAGCCCCTCCCCCTAGGGCTGGTGGCCAGGCCTTGGTGATCCCTGGAATCTTTGTCATGTGGGGTGTTCCCAAACCCTGAGTGGGCTGTTTCAGGGGCTTGCAGGGCAGGAAGTGTCAGGATGTCGATCTGGTGAGACAGTGACAGAGGAGATTCTTGTGAGAGGTGGAATTTTGAGTTTCTGACATGGAGGTCAGAGGTTGTGGGAGGGACCCCTCCCCCTAGGGCTGGCACCCAGCTGTGGGGATCCCTGAAGGCTGTGTTATGCTGTGGTGCTCCCAGGCACGCTGTTAACTGGATACAGGGTTCCCAGGCCTGTGTCCCCTAAACCCTGGTGGACCACACTTCAGAGACTCACACACCTTGAGTCTGCAATATCACAGACTTCCCATTCCTGAATATACCAATCCCTGAGGTCTATCTGAGGTCCTTGATTAACCTAGCCCTTGGAGTTTGTGTGTGTTTTTTTTCTCTCTCTCTCCCTGAACTTGGAGGAGTATACCAGCTGTCTTGGGGAGAGTCTAGGAAGAAAGGAGAGGTGAATCTGCTGAGAAAGCCCAATTTACCTAAACATCCAGGGATAGGAAACTTGGTCTGGGAGAAAGTGGAGGCAGAAAATCAATTAGACCTCTCCTAGCACATCTAATGATGAGGAACTGTAGGAGATGCTATCGAAGCTTCCTGTAGCATATTTGGGATTTCTGGTAAGGTGTAGGTGATCTCACATTGGAAATAAAGAACTATAGTCTTCTGTGTTGAGTTGGTTCAAAAAGAACTTACTTGAATCTCCTACTGGACCTCCCAGGCAGCTTTCCTGCTGCCCTGGAAGAGAGAAGTGAGGAAAGGAGAAAGGGGGAAGGTCAGATCCCTAAGTGTATTATTTAACTGAAAAGAGATTCCTAGCTTAAAACGTTGGTTCTTTTTTTTTTTTTTGTCTTGGTTGCTAATATTGCATTGTCTCCTGGTCTTTTCTCCCATTTTCTCCCCCAAGGTCCTTTTTCATTTATTTAGTTTTTTTTCTCTTTTTCTTTTTCTTGCTTGTTTCCCTCCCTTTTCTTTGCCCACACCCTTTCTCTCTTTTTTCCTTCTTATTTTATTTTATTTATATAATAGGTGCTGCAGGGAACACTTAACATTTGGCTGTGTTTCCTCATCCTCCATTTTCACTTTTCTGTATGTATTGATTTTGGCCACCTACACTATCCCCTCTCCCCCACATCTTTCTATCCTCCATCATCTACTGTTTCTCTTACATTCCACCTCCCTTTCTTTGGCCCCCAAATTGTCTGACATTTAATGTCTAATAGCTTTGTTCTGTTTTCTGTCTTTTATCCGCTCTTAATATTATTGTCTTTCTTTTCTCTTTCCCTCTCTCATTAAAACACTGGCTTTTTATTTCATACTATATTCCTCCCCATATTCAGTTGACTGTCTCATTATAGGTACTTTACTTACTGCTATAACTCTACACAACTTACATGGATCTAATATCCATTCTCCCAGATCTCACATTGTTGCTCTGATAACATTTATTACCTATACTACTTTATACATTTTCTTTTCTTACTCATTTTTGTTCCCTGGCCCTAATATTTTCGTTCAAAGTGAACTTAGCAAGCAACAAAAAAACAGAGTAAGAAGAACAAAGTGACAAAAAGAATACATAACACTTATGCATGAACAACAACTAATTGATCCGCAAGACTAGACAAAGAAGCTAAGGAACTGATTAATCCCGTCAAGATAACATAATGACCAGACAGTAACAAAAAACTACAAACCAAACCAATAATCAGGAAAACATGGCTGAATCCAATGAACAAACTAAAAACCAGGAAGGGGAGCAGAACATCGGACAAGTAAAGATCTCAAAACATATATTAGAGACCAACTCAATGAAGCAAAAGAAGAGATTAACAAGATGAAGAAAACACTGGGAGAGGAAATTGCAAACATATGCAAAAAGATAACATATGATGGTGATGAACACCACAGTTCAAGAAATCAAAAATACACTCTCAGCAAATAGCAGCAGATTAGAAGAGGCAGAGCAGAGAATTAGTGACATGGAAGACAGCACATCTGAAATCAAACAGAGAGTAGAAGTGATCGATAAAAAGATAGAATAAATCCAGTTAGGACTTAGGGATGTGAATGACAATGCAAAATGCCCAAACATATGTATTATATGCATCCCAGAAGAAGAAGAGAAGGAAAAGGGGAAAGAAAGGGTGTTGGAGGAAATAATGGCTGAAAACTTCCCAAATCTACCGAGAGAGATGGATGTACACGTCCAGGAAGCACAATGCACCCCAAATACCATAAATCCCAGCAGGCCCACCCCAAGACATATACTTGTCAAATTATCCAATGCTCAAGACAAAGAGAAAATTCTAAAAGCAGCAAGAGAAAAGAGAACCATCACATACAAGGGAGGCTGCATAAGGTTAAGTGCTGCTTTCTCATCTGAAACCATGGAGGCAAGAAGGCAGTGGTATGATATAGTCAAGATAATAAAACAAAAACAAATTTCCAACCAAGAATACTCCACCCAGCTAAGCTAGCATTAAAAAATGATGGAGAGTTAAAAATATTCACAGATAAACCGACATTAAAAGTGTATGCCAACAAGAACCCTGCCCTTCAAGAAATACTAAAGGGAGTTCTGCAGAAACAAAGAAAAAAACAGGAGAGGCAGAGTTGGAGGAGAGTGTACAAGCAACAAAAAAGACAAAAAGAGAAGGAAAAAAACAAACAGACTATGACAAACACAAGTCCAAACAAAATATGGCTAACATTAATAATTCCTTGAAGGTAATAACACTGAATGTCAATGGATTAGACTCACCTGTCAAAGGATTCAGACTGGGAGACTGGATAAGGAAATATGACCCATCTATATGCTGTCTACAAGAAACACATCTTAGACCCAGGGATTCATGGAGGTTGAAAGTGAATGGCTGGAAAACAATCTTACAAGCAAACAATAACCAAAAAAGGCAGGTGTAGCTATATTAATATCAGACAAAATAGACTTTGAATGCGAAACAATTGTGAGAGACAAAGAAGGACACTATATATTAGTGAAAGGGATAATCTTTCAAGAAGGAAGAACAATCATAAATATTTATGCTCCTAACAAGGGCACCTACAAATACATGAGGCAAACACTAGAAAAACTAAGTGAAAGAATAGATGCCTCTACAGTTATATTCGGGGACTTTAATACAGCACTATCAGTTTTGGACAGAACATCTCAAAAGAGAATCAATAAACAAAAACTCTGAACAGCATATTAGAGGAGCTGAACTTAATAGACTTATACAGATCATTATACCTGAATACAGCAGGATATATATTTTTCTCAAGTGCACATGGATCATTCTCCAAGATAGATCACATGCGAGGCCACAAAGAAAGTCTCAATGAATTCAGAAAGATCAAAATCATACAGAACAATATCTGTGACAACAGTGGAGTGAAGCTGGAAATCTGCAAAGGCCAGTGGCCCAGATTTCACCCCAAGATATGGAAATTAAACCCCACACTCTTAGAAAAACAGTGGGTCAAAGAGGAAATCTCAAAAGAAATTAATAACTACCTTGAAACTAATGAAAATAACACAACCTACCAAAACTAATGAGATGCAGCAAAAGCAGTACTGCGAGGGAAATTTATAGCCATAAATTCATACATTAAAAAAGAAGAGCAAAAATGGAAGAACTAAATGCACATTTGGAGAAATTAGTAAAAAAACAACAACAAAGTAACCCCACAGGAAGAAGAAAGAAAGGAACAAAGACAAAAGGAGAACTAAATGAAATAGAAAATAAGAAAGCACTTGAAAATATAAACAAAATGAAGAGCTGGTTCTTTGAGAAGATCAATAAAATTGACAAAACCTTAGCTAGACTAACAAAGAAAAAAAGAGAGAAGATGCAAATACACAAAATAAGAAAGGAGAAAGGAGGTATCACCACTGATCCCACAGAAATAAAGACTATCATGAGAGGATACTTTGAAAAACTATATTCCAACAAAAATGACAATTCAGAGGAAATGGACAATTCCTAGAAACACATAAGCAGCCTATATTGATAGGAGAAGAAATTGATGATCTCAACAAACCAATCACAAGTAAAGAGATAGAATCAGTCATTAAAAACCTCCCAACTAAGAAGAGCCCTGGGCCAGACAGCATCACTGGTGAATTCTACAAAACATTCTGGAAAGAACTAATACCAATCCTGCTGAAACTCTTCCAAAAAATCAAACCAGAAGGAACATTACCTAACTCATTCTATGATGCCAACATTACCCTAGTACCAAACTCAAACAAAGACATCACAAGAAAGGAAAATTACAGATCAATTTCCCTAATGAACCTAGAAGCAAAAATCCTCAAGAAAATACATGCCAACTGTATTCAACAACACATTAAATGAATTATACAGCATGACCAAGTGGGATTCATTCCAGGTATGTAAGGATGGTTCAACATAAGAAAATCAATCAATGTAAAACACCACATAAACAGATTGAAGGAAAAAAAAATCACATGATTATATCTATAGATGCAGAAAAAGCATTTGACAAAATACAGCACACTTTCTTGATGAAAACATTGCAAAAGATGGGAATACAAGAAAATTTTCTGAACATGATAAAGAGTATATATGAAAAACCCACAGCCAACATCATTTACAATGGTGAAATCCTAAAATCCTTCCCTCTCAGATCAGGAACAAGACAAGGATGCCCACTATCACCTCTTCTATTTAACATTGTCTAAGAAGTACTTGCTTGAGCACTGAGGCAAGAACCAGATATAAAAGGCATTCAAATTGGAAAGGAAGAAGTGAAAATATCATTATTTGCAGGTGACATGATCCTATACATTGAAAACCCTGAGAGGTCTACAACAAAGTTTCTAGAACTCATAAATGAGTTCAGCAAAGTCACAGGTTATAAAATCAATGTGCAAAAATCAGTAGCATTTCTGTACACCAATAATGAGCAAGCTCAGGAGGAAATCAAGAAATAAATACCATTTACAATAATAAATAAAAAAACAAATACCTAGGAATAAATTTAAAGATGTAAAAAACTTATACACAGAGAACTACACAAGACTATACAAGGAAATCAAAGAAAACTAAATAAATGGAAGAACATTCCCTGTTAATGGATAGGAACACTAAATATTATCAATATGTCTATCCTACCAAAACTGATCTACACATTCAATGCAATCCCAATAAAAATCAACACAGCCTTCCTTAAGGAACTAGAAAAACTAACTATGAAATTTATTTGGAAAGGAAAGAGGCCCCGAATAGCCAAAGACATATTGAAAAAGAAAAATGAAATTGGAGAAATCACACTACCTGACTTCAAAACATACTACAAAGCTACAGTAGTGAAAACAGCATGATATCAGCACAAGGACAGACACACAGACCAATGGAACCGAATTGAGATTCTGATAGAAATCCTCAAATATATAGTCATATAATATTCAATAAAACCACCAAACCCTCTCAAATGGGAAAGAATGGCCTATTCAACAAATGGTGCCTGGAGAACTGGATATCCATATGTAAAGAATGAAAGAGGATTACCATCTCACACCTTATACAAAAATCAACTCAAGATGGATCAAAGACCTAAATATAAGAGCCAAGACAATAAAGACTTTGGAAAGCAGTGTAGGGAAGCATATACAAGACCCTGTAATAGGAAGTGGCTTCATGAACTTTACACCAAAAGCACGAGCAGCAAAAGAACAAATCGATAAATGTGACTTCCTCAAATTAAAGCCTTCTGCACCTCAAAGGATTTTGTCAAGAAAGTGAAAAGAGAGCCTACACAATGGGAGAAAATATTTCATAACCATATATCTGATAGGAGACTTACATAACCTGCATATATAAAGAACTCCTATATCTTGAAAAGAAAAAGACAATGAACCCATTTTAAAATTGGGGAAAAGACTTAAACAGATACTTCTCCAAAGAAGAAATACAAATGGCTAAAAAGCACATGAAAAAATGCTCCAAATCTCTAGCTATCAGGGAAATGCAAATCAAAACTACAATGAGATACCATCTTACTCCCATAAGATTGGCAGCTATGAAAAAAACAGAAGACTACAAATGCTGGAGAGGATGTGGAGGAATGGGAACACTCATCCACTGCTGGTGGGAATGTCAAAGAATCCAGCCATTGTGGAGGACATTTTGGCGGTTTCTCTAAAAACTAGCCATAGATTTTCCATATGACCCAGCAAGTCCACTGCTGGGTATATACCCAGTAGAACCGAAAACAAGGAAACAAACTGATATATGCACATCAAAGTTCATAGCAGCATTGTTCACTATTGCCAAAAGTTGGAATCAACCCAAATGCCCATCAACAGATGAATGAATAAAATGTGGTATACACATACAATTGAGTACTAGTCAGCTATAAGAATGAGTACACTACAAACACACGTGATAACATGGATGAATCTTGAGAATCTCATGTTGAGTGAAGCAACCCAGGCATTGAAGGACAAATACTACATGACCTCAATGATATGAAATAAGTAAACCAAGCTGCCTCAGAGAGCTAGAGACTGGATGATAGACTTAAAAGAAATTGGGGGGTAGAGGAAGGATGTAACAAGACACCTACATGGGTGAAATCTATGATAAGCAGGAGGTAAGTATTTGTACAAGGAAGGGATAAAATTGGGGCATAGGTTTACCTTTGTGTGGGGCTTTGCAGGCTTGAGGGGGGCTAGGGATGGCAAGATGGGTAATATTACCCAAGAAATTGGGGAGAGGGTAGGGCAACATACAAACATAGGAGATTGTTAGGTATTTGGTTGAGAGTATAATGCTGAGAAAACTTTTTAAAAAATATAATAAGGATCATTACCTGTTTAAGATGCTTAAAGGAGGTAATCAGATGCAGGACAGGCTCCTAGGGAATATGTGAATGCTCATTTTGCCATAGTGGGTTATATCATTGGATAGAGACCCATATAATGAGAGTGAAAGTATACCCACATACTGGGGAGGACTGATGCCCTTAAATAGAGGGAATTGTATCTCTCAAGAGAAATGGTGGCTCCCAGTGCATTAGGGAAGTTGATCATATCAAGCCCTCAACACTGTTGCAAGTATCTCTGAACATGACCCTTCAAGCAATGAAGATTGACTGTCACTGTGGGCCCTAAGGGGAGGGGGAAAGAGGTATTGAATAGATGGAACCAATGTAACTGTGTGGGCAATAGAAATGTTCCACAAGAGTACACAAGGATGGATATAAGACATAAAATTACACCAAAAATATATAGGGGCTGATAGGCTAAAATGTAAATCATAATGTAAAACATAAGATAACTAAAAATTTAGAAAATTGTATCATCTAAAATATAAACCACAAGGAAAACACAAATGTTACCTTGTTTGAAAGCTATTGTCTTAATATCTGTACATCAGTTTCAATAAATATAGTATGAATATGTAAAAAGATTATTGCTGTGGAAGGGAAAAGGTTTTATGTTGGATATGTGGGAGTACTGTATATTGTATATATCAATTACTGTGATCTAAAACTTTTGTGAAGATAAGGTTAATTATAAAAAAAGAAAAGAAAAAGATAGGACATAGACAGTGAGGAAAAGACGGAAGCATTTGCCTTGCCAATTTGCATACAGGGTCACACTTATTGCAGTGATGGAAGGCAAAACATCAAAAACAAAGCTTTTGCATTTTTACATTTTTTGATACCCCAATTTATTTTTACCTTAATTTTTCTAAAAATCAATATGTATTCTATATCTAACCTTTAAACTCATCACTATATTCCATTTTACTATTAATGGAACCTGGCAATATATTGGGCTTCACTTTCCAAGAAGTTTTGGATCACAGAGAGGTTCAACAATGGCAGGGGAGGAATACTGGTGTGGGAT
This sequence comes from Dasypus novemcinctus, assembly GCF_030445035.2. NCBI lineage: Eukaryota > Metazoa > Chordata > Mammalia > Cingulata > Dasypodidae > Dasypus > Dasypus novemcinctus. The sequence goes on along the minus strand of NW_026688126.1, from coordinate 177,370 downwards.
GTTATTGACAGGGAACACATGGTTGGCAGGGATTTCTACAGGGCATATACCCAGGGTGCATAAAAATGTTTGGATATTTTCATAGTGGATATAAATTAAAAACAATTGAGGGAGTGCTGAGTTCCTAGCCAGGAGCTCTATCACAGTCCCTAAAGAAACAGCAACAATCCCCCAAGTGCAACGGCAAAGACCAAAAGAGAATGAAGGTCCAACAAGGAGACCTTGATACTAATGACTATGCTTGTGAGCCTGTGCACCTGAAATAAGAACAAAGCCTAGAGCTGCAGGGTGCCTAAGAGTTACCTCCTGAGAGCCTCCATATTGCTCAAATGTGGCCAGTCTCAAAGACAAACTCAGCATATAAATGTGTTGCCTTCCTCCCAGCATGGGACATGACTTCCAGGGATGAGCCTCCCTGGCACCAAGGGATTACTACCAAGTACCAGCTGATGATGTAACTAGAAAATGACCTTGAATAAAAGGGTCAACTCAGACCAGCAGACTATCTCAGTCTACATATAATACCAGGAGTTAAAAATACATTTTGACCTGAATCAAGGGGGAAATGGAAAGGACAAATGAGTTTATAGGGCTATGAGTCTTCAAAAAGAGCCAGGAGGTTATCAGAGGGGTTGCCCTTATGCACACCTGAGCAGAGTCCCAGAGACAGATAAAGTAGATACAACCCTGGGTATTGGTTCTTCTGATGGCTACAGAGACCCACAGATTCTATGGTCATGGCAGATGGAGTTTAGTGCCATGTCAGTTGGCCCTGCTTTGGAGTTTGTGTTTCTGTGTGATGGAGCTGGACTCAGATGTGATCTTTGTCCAAAGCCTCTCCTGTTACTTTTACCAGAACTGTAATTGGTGCTGGGGTTTAATGTATACCCATGGGACCTGAATCTCTGGACTGACTATGTGATAGCCAGGCCCTAAGCCTTAACAGACTTGCAGCTCCTACACTCTGGTGTATTGGACTTACCCCTATCAGCTAACATGGAGTTGAAGAAGGTCAACCACCACACCAGGGAGCCAAGAGTGCCTACAACTGAAAGCAGGAAGATTGCAGCCTGCATCCATGTGGAATCTAAGCCCCCACTTAATATAGATGTGGAGTGGACACAACATTCCAAGGTCCACAGGATGGAGGAATAGAGTATGGATTAGAGTGGACTTACTGATATTCTATTCATGAACTATTGTGATTAGTAATAAAAGAAAATGTGGCATTGGTGTGGAGAAAATGGCCATGATGGCTGCTAGGGATAGGGAATGGGAGGAAGAGATGTGATGTGGGGGCATTTTCAGGGGTTGGCGTTGTCCTGGTGGTGCTGAGGGGACAGTTATCAGACATTGTATGTCTTCCCATGGCCCACTGGATGGAATGTGGGAGAGTGTGGGCTATGATGTGGACCACTGACCATGAGGTGCAGCGGTGCTCAGAGATGTATTCACCAAATGCAATGAATGTCTCATGATGATGGAGGAGATTGTTGTTATGAGGGGAGAAGTGTGGTGCGGGGCTGGGAGATATATGGGGACCTCATATTTTTTTAATGTAATATTAAAAAAATAAATTGAAAAAAAATAAAATTATAATAACCATGTAAAAAATTATAAAATTTCTCATTAAAAAAAAAGAGATGAATGGATAAGTTGTGGTATAGACATACAATGGAATATTACTCAGCTAATAATCATTTTTTCTCAATTATACAGAGATTTAATTCATATAGATACGAGCCAGACCATTCACCTGTTCACACCAATACACTTTGATAAAGGCCTATCCCAATGAAACCAACAAACCAACCAAAGAATTTTTCCTTCATGCCCCTTTACAGTCAATACCTGCCCACCCCCAGTATTTCTCACACCTTCTGGGAAGAGACCAAACTTGGTCCTCTTCTTTTACAGGACATCATTTTTTCAGTTATAATTAGCTTTGTAACTTCAATCCATTGTGCCTACTGATAAAGTTTTCTGCTTCCATTGCAAACTCCTCCTTCTTGTATCTATTTCATTTAATAACATGTAATTTAAAAATGATCAAAATATGTTTTCAGCAGTACAGTAGATGCATTATCATGGTACATTGAGAAAACTGGCACTGAGAGGTTAACTGAACCAAAGATGTTCACACGAAAAGGGTACTGGGGATTGAAATCAGGAGCTGACCAATTTCAAATTTCATGTTTGCTACTTATTTTTTTCTCTAATACTCATTTTCCTCACCTTTGAATGGCAATAATTACATGTGTTTATGAGGACATACCTATGAATTTTCTAATGGGTCCAGGCAATCAGTGAGTAGTTGATACTGCTTTTATTATCTTAATAGGAGTCAGAGAAAATTGAGAATGTTTATTGTCACATACACATACATTCTGCCCCTCTCTCTTTCTCCCTCTCTCTCTGTCTCATACCCACCCACAGATACACATGTGCACAAGCACAGAAACACCCACAGCTGCTTTCTGAAAGGTCATGGCAAGTAATGCAACTCCTGCTTTTCCTGTTTGGGCCGTTGGAATGTGTCCTGGTGCTTAGAAAGACCAGGAGCAAAGAGGAATCCCACAGAAACAGAGCCATGGCCTTGTTGAGGGGTGGCTACAAGAGTCTGCTGGGGATCATGTGACCTCTGTGGGGACCAAGTGACCCTTGCATTCAAGTCCGTGTCTTCTTATCTTCAGCAGCATCTCCATGAGCAAGTCCTAAACATGACTCAGTGTTCCAGTGACCTTCAGGTCTCTGGGCAAAGGGCCAAATGATCCCCCTCAGATGTCATCTTCCAGAGAATGGTAGTTCACAGAAGCATATATTTTCTAAAAAACAATTCATTTATTGTAGACTTGCAAATGGAATGAAATGTTTGTAGTGTCCTTCCTACTCTGTTGCCTATCCCAAAACCATAACCAAATCTCCTAGAAGGCTGCAAGTGGTTTTTGTCTGAATTACAGTTTTTCTAAAGAGAGACCTAACAGGAATTAGGCATATAAGCTCCTATAGGATGTGTAGATGGAAGGCAATCATCAAGTAATCTTGGAAATTTCCATCTGTGACTGCAGTCACCCCTCGGGCTGAAGTGTGGTCTGCTAGCCTGGCGAGGGGCGGCGGCCGCGGTAGGCCTATTCCAAACCGCTGCCCCCATAATAGGGTGGCTGGTCAGACTCACCGCCACCCCTGAAGGGAGCTCGGCATGGGCACAGAGAGCCCTCGGGTCTCCCCTTCTCGGCAGCCATGCTTCCGCGGCCGCCCCTCCTTCTGGATGGTGCCACACGATGCCTGTGGGGCAGCACCCTTCTTCTTCTTTCTCCCTGCACAGGTGCAGGGCGGAAAATTCCAGTCTGCCCTTTTCCCCTCCCCTGACAGCAGCAACAGCCAGGTGTGGGCGGGAAACTCAAGTCTGCCCTCCACCCCAGCAACAGCAGCCACCAATCCCTAAATCCTGCCCCTTCCCCCAGCAACAGCGACAGCCAATCCCTAACCACCACCCCTCCCCCATCCAGTACTGCCCACTGACCTTTCTCCAGCAACCAATCAGAACAGGGCATGGCTTCGACCAATCAGCCTTCCCCAGGCCCTATAAAACTGTGGCCTCTCCCTCAATAAAGTGGACTTGCCTTTTTACCTTGTCTCCATGGTAGTTCTTCTGCCGTGCGCCCTCCAGTCCTGAGAGCCCCCAACAAGGGCCTGGCCTCCCTTGTCCCCAGTTCGTCGCCTGCTTCTCCGGGCGACGCCTTCGTCGCCGGCTTTGCAGGGCGACCCCGTCAGCCGAACCGCGCAACCCCTGTGAGACCGACCCCTCATCTGCTGCCGGACTGACCCCTCGTCCCAAGCGGGACCGATCCCTCGTCCCAAGCGGGACCGACCCCCCGTCCAAAGCTGAACCGACCCCTTGTCCGCAGCCAGACCCCACCTCTACCGACCGAGCAAACCGTCGCATGTGCCCTGGATATAGACAACCCCATGCAGGTGAGGAATGAAGCTCAGTAGGCATTGTAGAAGGGTCAAGAGAAGGGTCAGCCTCACAGAATTAAGGAACGCACCAGAATGTGGAAATGAAAATTAAGACGTGCCTGAGACCTAGAGGAAACCATGCAGGCTGTGAAGGATCACTCCTATAATGGATCTACTGCTACTTGATTCCTTAAGTGAGACTGATAGCTATATTATATTTTATATTTTATGAATATACACTTCATAAAAATTTCTTCACTTAAGCAGCTCTGGGTCTTCCCAGACATAACCGAACTAGTTTTCAATTAGTCTAATTTTAGAAGCTTACATTTTGCATCTTGTTCCCTGAAGAATATTAACCAACCCTTCTCAGTTTTGCTTACTGGAATAAAAATCTCAAAGCAAAACCAAACAGAATGGTGTCAGGAGTATCTTGTGACCCAGGAAATCTGTAACTTACATCAGAGGATAAAAACCTTGATATCCTTGAGTGCTCACTGAGAAAGGAGTCATGGAGACTGGCATGTAGGCACCTGCACAACACTTTCTAAACTCTGACTTATTTGGTGCTAAAACCAAGGACAAGGTGAATGTGCTTGAGAGAACACAGGCCTGAGAAATTGCATGTATCTCCTCACAAGGCCCCTGGAATATCTAGTCCTCACTGTTTTTTTACTTGTTTTACTTCTCCCCTAGCCCTCTCCTTTGCCTATAAAAACCCTGGCTCCCATTCTCACTTTGAACAGGTTTTGGGAAGATCCCCCAGTTCTTGCTTGTGCACTCACATAAATCACCTCCTCACAGAGACCTGTATCTCCTAGCGGCACAGGACTGGGGGGGGAGGGGCCTTCTGTTGGAAATGCCCCTGCACAGGGTAACAAGATCCCCAAAAGATTCTGTTTGGTGGTGCTAAATTCACAGCGGTTTTCTTTCTGTTGCTCACAGCTGCAAGTCTCCTGACCACAGTTCTCAGCCCACTTTCATGTCATGATTTTTCACTTAGCTGTGTTCCTGGTGGTGTCCCAACTTGGGTTACCATGTTTGAGCATGAAAGTTGATGTTTTATGAAATATAAAAATAAATTACCTTGGCAACAGGCTTCTTGGTATTTCTCAGGTACTTGTGCTAAAATCATCAGATCATGACTCAGAAAGGAAATTGGGAAGGGGAAGGTTAGAATAACAAGCTAGGAGAGGCAGGGCAAGATGGTGTTTGAGTGAGTGCCCCTTACATTCTCTCCTGCAAAGAGGTGGCCAAGTGGGGATGGAGTCTTGCCAGAGTGGGCTGTCTTGGGGGCTTGCAGGGTGGAGGGTGTGTGGATGTTGTTTTGGAGAGACAGTGACAGAGGTGGCATTTGCTAAAGGTAGAATTGCGGGTTACAAGTACATAGGTTGGAAGCTGTGGGATGGTGGGACCCTTCCCTCTGGGGCTGGCAGCTGCGGTATGCCCTGAGAACTGTCGGTTGTGCAGCAGTATTCCTGGGCCCCATGGTCCCTGGATGCATGGTCCCCAGGTCAGTGTCCCCTGAGGTCCCATAGCCCATGTTCCACGGACCTACATACCCTGGGTTTGCAGTATCCCAGATTTTCCTTTCCCTAGTCCAGCACTCCTGGAGGTCCGGGATTGCCCTAGCCCTCCAGGTTTGGACTGATTCTGTGGGTGGGAGGGATTTGATGGGGGGTGCAGCAGGGGTCCTGGCTAATATGGGTTCAATATTCTGGTGATTCCCCCCACTTCTGTTCTTTTTATTTTTCCACTTGGAGGAGCATACCGGCTAGCTTGGGGAGAGCCTGGGAAGAAAGGAGTGGCAAATCTGCTGAGAAAGCCTATTCACCTAAATACCCTGGGATAGGAAACTTGGTCTGGGAGAAGGTGGACTCAGAAAATCAACTAGCCCTCTTGTAGCACACCTTAAGGAGAGGGACTGAAGGAGGTGCTTTCCAAGTTTCCAATAGCATACTTGGGGTTCCTGGTGAGGTGTGGGTGCTCTCTCTCTGGAAATTAAGTCATTGTTTTCTGTGTGGAGCTGGTTCAACAAGAACCCTCTCGAATCTCCTACCAGACCTCGCAGGTAGCTTTCCTGCTGCCCTGGAAGAGAGAGAAGTGAGAAGGGAGAAAGGCCAAATGTCAGATCCCTAAGCATTTTATTTAACTGAAAAGAGGATTCCTTTGCTCGAAGCTTTGTCTGATATTTTCATGGTTTCTGTTCTTTTCCCTTCCTCTTTATCCCCCGAAGGCCCTTTTTTATGTTTTTCTTTTTCTCTCTTTTTCTTCTTGTTGCTTGCTTCCCCCTCCCTTTTGTCCCTTTTTTCCTTTTCTTTCTTTCTTTCTCTTCTTTTTTATTCTTTTTATATTAGGTGCTGCAGGGAGCACTTCACATTTGCTGTATTTCTTCATCCTCAACTTTCTCTTTTCTGTGTGTATTGATTTTGGCAACCTACACTATCCCCTTTCCTCTACATCTTTCTATCCTCCATCATTTATTGTTTCCCTTACATTACACCTCTCTTTGTTTGCCCCCCTATTTTTCTGACTTTTTATTTCTAATACCTTTGTTCTGTTTTCTGTCTTATATTCACTCTTTATATTATTGTCCTTTCTTTTCTCTTTCTGTCTCTCCTGAACACAGTGGCCTTTTAATTCACAATATATTCCTCCCCATATTCAGTTTCTGTCTCATTATACATTCTCTGCTTTACTTACTGTTATAACTCTACAGAGCTTACATGAATCTACTATCCATTCTCCTAGCTCTCACATGTTTCTTCTGTTAATATTTACTATATTAGTATATCAATACTATATACAATAGTAGTATACAATACTACTATTATTCATTTTCTTTTCTTACTCCTTTTGCTTTCTCTGGCCCTAATATTTTCCTTCAAGTGAATTTAGAGGACAACAAGGAAATAGAATAAGAAGAACAAAGTGACAAAGAGAAGACATAACACACACAAAAACAACTAATTAAACCCCCACAAAGAAGTTAAGCAACTGACTAAACCTGTCAAGATAAAATGATGACCAGACAACAACAAAAAACTACAAACCAAACCAATAATCAGGAAAACATGCACCAATCCAATGAACACAGTAAAAAGCAGGAAGAGGAGCAGAACACAGAACAAGTAATTAAAGCTCTCAAAACATATATTAGGGACCAATTCAATGAAGGGAAGGAAGAGATTAGGAATATGAAAAAAACACTTGGAGAGAATACAGAAGAAATTGATATACACAAAAAGATAATGGATATGATGGTGATGAACAGCACAATTCAAGAAATCAAAAATACACTCTCAGCAAATAACAGAAGACTCAAAGAGGCAGAGGAGAGAATTAGTGATATGGAAGACAGTACATCTGAAATCAAATAGATAGTAGAATTGATGGATAAAAAGAGAAAAAATCCAGCAGGGACTGAGGAAATTGAATGATGATGCAAAACACACAAACATACACGTTATAGGTATCCTAGAAGGAGGAGAAGGGAAAGGGGACAGAAGGGGTGATGGAGGAAATAAAGGCTGAAAACTTCCCAAACCTATTGAGGGAAATGGATGTACATTATTCAGGAAGCACAACACACCCAAAACAGCATACATCTCAACAGGCTTACCCCAAGACATACACTTGTCAAATTATCCAATAATCAAGACAAAGTGAAAACACTAAAAGTAGCAAGAGAAAAGAGAGCCATCACATACAAAGGAGGCTCCATAACATTAAGCACTGATTTCTCATCTGAAACCATGGAGGCAAGAAGACAGTGGTATGACATAGTCAAGGTCCTAAAAGAAAACAATTTCCAACCAAGAATACTCTACCCAACAAAGTTAGCATTCAAAAATGATGGCGAGGGAAAAGGACTTTGGCCCAGTGGTTAGGGCATCCGTCTACCATACGGGAGGTCCACAGTTCAAACCCCAGGCCTCCTTGACCCGTGTGGAGCTGGCCATGCACAGTGCTGATGTGCGCAAGGAGTGCCTTGCCACGCAAGGGTGTCCCCCGCGTGGGGGAGCCCCACGTGCAAGGAGTGCACCCATGAGGAAAGCCACCCAGCATGAAAAGAGAGTGCAGCCTGCCCAGGAATGGCACCGCCCACACTTCCCGTGCCACTGACGACAACAGAAGCGGACAAAGAAACAAGACGCAGCAAATAGACACCAAAAACAGACAACCAGGGGAGGGGGGGAAATTAAATAAATAAATAAATCTTAAAAAAAAAAGATGGTGAGTTCAAAATATTTACAGATAAACAGAAACTAAGAGAGTATGCCAACAAGAATCTTGCCCTTCAAGAAATACTAAAGGGAGTTCTGCAGGAAGAAAGAAAAAACCAAGAAAGACAGAGTTGGAGCAGAGTGTAAGAGCAACAAAAAAGACAAACACAGATAAAATCAAACAAAATATGACAAACACAAATCCAAAGAAAATATGTCTAACATAAGAAATTCCTTGAAAATATTAACACTGAATGTCAATCAATTAAACTCACCTGTCAAGAGACTCAGACTGGAAGATTGGATAAGGAACTATGAACCATCTATATGCTTTCTACAAGAAGCGCATCTCAGACCAAGGGATTCAAGGAGGTTTAAAGTGAATGGTTGAAAAACAATCTTACAAACAAACAATGGCCAAAAAAGGGCAGGAGTAGCTATATTAATATCAGACAAAATAGACTTTAAATGCAAAACAATAGTGAGAGACAAAGATGGACACAACATATTAGTGAAAGGGATAATCTTTCAAGAAGAAAGAACAATCATAAACATTTATGCTCCTAACAAGGGAGACTTGAAATATGTGAGGAAACACTGGACAAACTAAGTGAAGGAATAGATGCTTCTACAATTATAGTGGGGGACTTTAATACACCACTATGAACTTTGGACAGAACATCTCAAAAGAGAATCAATAAAGAAGCAAAGACTTTTGAACAATATATTAGAGGAGCTGGACCTAACAGACATATATGGAACATTATACTCAAATATAGTAGGATATACATTCTGCTCAAGTGCACATGGATCATTCTCCAAGATAGACCACATGCTAGGCCACAGAAAAAGTCTCAATGAATTCAGAAAGATTGACATCATACAAAATAATTTCTCTGACCACAGTGGAATGAAGCTGGAAATCTGCTAGGGCCAGGGACCTAGATTTGGCACCAAGAATGGAACTTAAACAACACACCCTTATAAAAACAGTGGGTCAAGGAGGAAATCCCAAAAGAAATTAATAACTACCTTGAAACTATTGAAAATGATAACACAACATACCCGAGCTTATGGGATGCAACAAAAGCAGTACTGAGAGGGAAATTTATGGCCATAAATTCATACATCAAAAAAGAAGAGCTAAAATTGAAGAACTAACTGCACACTTGGAGGAATTAGTTTAAAAAAACCAACAAACTAATTCCAAAGGAAGAAGAAAGAAAGACATAACAAAGATAAGAGCAGAACTAAATGAAATAGAAAATAAGAAAGCACTTGAAAAAATAAAACCAAGAGCTGGTTCTTTGAGAAGATCAATAAAATTGACAAACCCTTAGCTAGACTAACAAAGAAAAAAGGAGAGAAGATGCAATACACAAAATAAGAAAGGAGAAAGGAGATATCACCACTGGCCCCACAGAAATAAAGACTATCATGAGAGGATACTTTGAAAACTATATTCCAACAAGAAGGACAATTTAGAGGAAATGGACAAATTCCTAGAAACAATAAGCAGTCTACATTGACAAAAGAGGAAATTGATGATCTCACCAAACCAAACACAAGAAAAGAGATAGAATCAGTCATTAAAACCTCCCAACTAAGAAGAGCCCTGGGCCAGACAGCTTCACAGGTGATTCCACCAAACATTTCACAAAGAACTAACACCAATCTTTCTTAAATCTTCCAAAAAATTGAAATAGAAGGAACATTGCCTAATTCATTCTATTATGCCAAGATTACTCTGGTACCAAAGCCAAACAAAGACACCACAATAAAGGAAAATTACACACCAATCTCTGTAATGAACATAGACGTGAAAATCCTCAACAAAATACTTGCTAATCGTATTCAACAACACATGACCAAGTGGGATTCATTCCTGGTATGCAGGATGGTTCAACATAAGAAACTCAATTAATGTAATATATCATATAAAAGATTGAAGGGGGGTGGCAGACTTGACCCAGTGTTTAGGGCATCCATCTACCACATGGGAGGTCCGTGGTTCAAACCCTGGGTCTCCTTGATTTGTGTGGAGCTGGACCATGTGCAGTGTTGATGCACACAAGGAGTGCCATGCCATGCAGGGATGTCCCCCACGTAGGGGAGCCCCATGCACAAAGAGTGTACCCCAAGGAGAGCCACCCAGCATGAAAGAAAGCGCAGGCTGCCCAGGAATGGTGCCGCACACATGAAGAACTGACACAACAAGATGGCGCAACAAAAAGAAACACAGATTCCCATGTTGCTGACAACAACAGAAGTGGACAAAGAAGATGCAGCAAATAGACACAGAGAACAGACAACCAGTGTGGTGGGGGGAGGGGAGAGAAATAAATAAATAAATCTTTAAAAAAAAAAAAACCACAGCTAACATCATTTACAATGGTGAAATCCTAAAATCTTTCCCTCTAAGATCAGGAACAAGACAAGGATGCCCATTATCACCCATTCTATGTAACATAGTCTTAGAAGTACTTGTTCAAGCACTGAGGCAATCACCAGACATAAAACGCATCCAAATTGGAAAGAAAGAAGTCAAAATTTCACTATTTGCAGATAATGTGATCCTATACATAGAAAACCCCGAGGAGTCTACAAGAAAGCTTCTAGAACTTATGAGTTCAGTAAAGCCACAGGTTACAAGATCAATGCGCAAAAAATCAGTAGCATTTCTATACACCAATAATGATCAATCTGAGGAGGAAATCAGGAATCAAATACCATTTCCAATAGTAAATAAAATCAAATACCTAGGAATAAATTTAACTAGAGATGTAAAAGAAATCTATGATAAGCTGGAGGTAAGTATTTATACAGGGAAGGGATAAAATGGGGGCTTAGGATGGGACTTTGTGGGCTTGAGGGGGGCTAGGGATGGGAGGATGGGGCAGATGGCCCAAGAAATTGGGGGGAACATTTGAACATAGGAGATTGTCAGGTATATGTTAAAATTATAATGCAGAAAAACTCTTTAGAAAATATAATATGGAAGGTTACCTGTTTAAGATGCTTAAGGGGGGGGCATCTGACACAGGGCAGGCTTCTAGGGAGTGTGTGAGTGTTCATTTTGTCATAGTGCATTATATCATTGGGTGGAGACCCATACAATGAGAGTGAAGGTATACACACATCCTGAGCAGGACTGATGTTCTGAAACAAAGGGAATTGTATCTTTCAAGAGAATTGGTGGCTCCCAATGGGTTCGGGTAGTCAAGTATGTCAAGTCCTCAACATTGTTGCAAGTATCTCTGAATATGGTCTTCAAGTAATGAAGATTGATTGTTGTGGTGGGCCCTGATGGGAGGGGAAAGAGGGGTTGAATAGATGGAATCAGTGTAACTGTGCGGCAATAAAAGTGTTCCACAAGACATTCAATTATGGATATAGAACATGTTAAATTACACAAAAAATGTATAAATGTCTATAGGCTAAAAATGCAAACCATAATGTAAAACATAAAATAACTAAAAATTTAGAAAATTGTATAGTCAAAAATACAAAGCATAATGTAAACTCAAATGGAACCATGTTTGAAAGCTATTGTTTCAATATTTGTACATCAGCTGCAGCAAATATAATATGAACACATAAAAGGATCATTGCTGGGGAAGGCACAAAATGATGTTGGATATGTGGGAGTACATGTGAATTACTGTGATCTAAAACTTATGTGAAGACAAACTTAATAATTAGGGGAAAAAAAGAAAGGATATAGACACTGAGGAAGAAATGGAAGAAATTGCCTTGCCACTGTACATACAGGACAATACCTATAGCAGTGATGAAAGGCAAAATGTCAAAAACCAAACTTTTTCATTTTTTCATTTTTTGATACCCCAATTTTTCTTTTTTTATTTTTTAATGTTACATAAAAAAATATGAGGTCCCCATATACCCTCCACCCCCCCACCCCACTCCTCCCACATCAGCAACTTCTTTCATCATTGTGGCACATTCACTGCATTTGGTGAATACATTTTGGAGCACTGCTGCACCACAGGGATAGTGGTTACATTGTAGTTTACACTCTCACCCAGTCCACCCAGTGGGCCATGGGAGGACATATGATGTCCAGGAACTGTCCCTGGACATCCTGAAAATGCCCCCACATCATATCTCTTCTTCCCTCTCCCTACCCTCAGCAGCTACCATGGCCACTTTTCCACATTAATGCTACCTTTTCTTCCATTACTAATCACAATAGTTCCAGAATAGAATATCAGTAAGTCCACTCTAATCCATCTCTATTCCTCCATCCTGTGGACCCTGGGATGGTTATGTCCACTCCACCTCTATATTGAGATGGGGCTTAGATTCCACATGGATGATGGATGCAATTCTCCTGCATGCAGTTGTAGGCACTCTTGGCTCCCTGGTGTGGTGGTTGAGCATCTTTTCACATGCATTTTGGCCATTAGTATTACCTCTTTGGAAAATTTTCCAGTCTTTTGGCTTTTTAAAAATTGGGTTGCTTGCCATTTTGTCAAGTTGTGTGATCTCTTTATATAATGTGGAAATAAACCCTTGTCAAATATGTGGATTCTGAAGATATTTTCTCATTGAGTTGGCTACCTTTTCACCATCTTAGTAAAATTTTTTAAGCACAAAAGTGTTCAATTTTGAGAAAGTCCTATTTACCTATTTTTTCTTTATTGCCTGTGCTTTGGGTGTAATCTCCATGGAACCACCATGTACCACAAGGTACTAAAGATGCTGACCTAATTTTTTTGTTCTAGGAGTTTTATTGTCCTTGCGTTTATATTTAGTTGTTTGATCCATTTTGAGTTCATTTTTTAATAAGGTGTGGGATAGGGGGCACTTTCTTTAGGCTAAGAATATCCAGTTTTCCCAGTACCATTTGTTGAAGAGGCTGTACTGACCTGGCTGAGTAGCTTTGACAGCTCTGTGAAAAATCACTTAACCACAGATTTGAAGGTCTTGTTTTGAGCACTTGGTTTGATTCCATTTGGCAATCTGTCTGTCTTTATTCAAGTACCAAGCTGTTATTACCTCTGTACCAAGATAGTATCTTTTAAAGCCTGGAAGTGAGAATCTTCCATCTTTATTCTTTTTAAAGATATTTTTGGCTATTTTGGCCCTTATCCTTTCAGACATTTTTAAAAATTGGCTTTTCCAATTCCCCAAAATGACTGTTGGAATTTTGATTGGGATTGTGTTAAAACTGTAGTTCAGTTTGCATAGAATTGACATCTTAATGATATTTAGTCTTCCCAGTTATGCATCCAGAATATTCCTCCATTTATTTATATCATCATTCTTTCTTTTAGCTATGTTTTATACTTTCCTGAATATATGTAATTTATGGTCTTGTTTTAATTTATTCCTAAGTATTTGATATTTTAGAAACTATGGTAAATGAAATTTTTTCTGACTTCCCCCTCAGATTTATCATTAATAATGTATATAAACACTATTGATTTTTGTAAATTAGCCTTGTATCAAGCCACTTTGGTGAAATTGTCTATTAGTTCTAGGAGTGTAGTTGTAGATTTTTTGGAATGTACTAGTTATAGGATTATATCATCAGTGAATAGTGGTTTTACATCTTCCTTTCCTATTTGGGTACCTTTGTTTTCCCTTGCCTAATGGCTCTTCCAGAACTTGTAGCACAATATTGAATAACAGTGGACAGAGTGGACACCCTTCTTTTATTCCTCATCTTAGCGGAAAAGTTTTCAATTTTTTATATATGTATTTTATTGTATTAAGAATGTTTCCTGCTATTCCTATGTTTTGGAAGGATTTTATCAGGAAATGATGTTGTATTTTGTCAAATGCCCTCTTTTGCACGTATTGAGATGATCATGTGTGGTCCCAAGGCAAATATTTTCTCCATTTTGTTCTCCCAGGACAATGTGTAAATACGTGATACAACAAGGTACTGTTTTTACTTAACTTTGTGTGTTCTGTTTATATTATAGATAATCCTATTGATAACTGAGACTGTGGCTTGGTTTTGAATATGAAATACAATAAAAATCCAGCAAAAAGTAGATAGGAAACAATTTCAATTTAATTTAATAATACAAAGTCAATCTGGGTTCTTTCATTTTTCACCATTCTTGTCTGTTTTATTATTATTATTATTATGAAAAAAATTAAAATACTTTAATAATGATTGAAGTGATGGAGACTGCCCATCTGCAGAGAAGATTCATAAGTAAAGCACCCTATGCCCTAGAGGCCAGTGCCCATCCTCCACTGGAGGAAAAAACCACTTCGGAATTATTCTGCAGTTGGAAACGGAAGCTCCACTTCCCAAAAATGGGCAGGAAGATACAACTGGGCACCAGCTTCAGCTACTGATTAGTAAATTTGGCAGGCTAAAGTATAGTCCTTAGAATGGCTAAAATTTAAACATATCCAAGTCAGAAGAGACTGGTATCCACCATTTTAACTCCACCCCATGCACGAGGGAGGCAAATGGACTAAAAAGCCCAGTGCTGGTAGGGACCAGCTCCTTTCCATCCAGATTGGATTGCAGCTCTAGCCCAAGACCCAGTCCCACTTCCAGAGAAAGTTGGGGGGACCTTTGCCAGACTCTCTGGAAAAATACAGGCCACACCATGGATGCCAGTAATCATACTATACTGGTGGTGCAAGCCATCTCAGGAGCTCCTCTGTGACTGGAACTGGAAGCTCTATTTCCCAAAAACAGGGAAGGAAGAGATGGTTGGCCACTGATTTCAGCTTCTAATTAGTAAATTTGGCCACCTAAAGTACAATCCTAAGAACAGCTAAAGTTTTAACCTATCCAAGTCAGAAAAAGGCCAGTAGGCCATTTTGACTTTGCCCCCAGCAAAGATGAAGCTGGGCTGACTGAAAATCACCCTGCTGGTAAGGACCAACTTCTTTCACTCAGATCAGCCTGCAGGCCAAGCCAAGGCTTCAGCCCCACCTCTAGCAGGAAAGAAGCAGGTGGGTCCTCACCACCGTCTCCAGGTAACTGCAGGTACATTCAGTGGGGAAACTGAATAGTGGGAACTCTACTGGGGCAAATACAATCATTTTGGACATGCATGGCATAGATTATTGCCCATACCTGTAGCTCCACTCCTCCATAGGCAGGGGAGAAAAGGACTTGAGACATCATCAGTCTCTCTGGGTGACTACAATTAAGGCCTGCAAAACTTGGATTATCACACACAGCTGTGGCTCTGTCCATACACCTGGCAAAGGAGAAAGTTGGGACATGCTTCATCAGTCCCTGGGGAAATGAGGGCAACTTGAGCCTCACAGCTTAAAGCACCAACTACATCTTTGGTTCCTACTACACAACAAGCAAGGGAGTAAGGACAAGAAGCACTAAACTAAAAAGAAAACTGCACCCAGAATAAATACTTTTAGTAAGCCAGATGCCAAGACACCAACAAAAAACTGCAATCCATGCCAAGAAACAGGAAGCTATGGCCCACTTGAAGGAACAAGATAAGCCTCCAGATGATATAAAGGACAACGTTGAGACAACTAATCAGAGATGTTCCAACAAATCTCCTTAACTAATTCAATGAGATGCCTAAAGAGACTAAGGATATTAAGAAGACACTGCATGAGCACAAAGAAGAATTTGAAAGCATACATAGAAAACTAGCAGATCTTATGGGAATGAAAGGCACAATAAATGAAATTAAAGATACACATGAACCATAAAATAACAGATGAGGAGGCATAAAGATTGGTGAGCTTGAAGAAATGGCCTTTGAAAGCAAACATACAAAAGAACAGATAAAAAAAAAGAATGGGAAAAATTGAACAAGGTCTCAGAGAAATAAATGATAGCAAGAGACATGCAAACATATGTGTCATGGGTAGACCAGAAAGAGAAGAGTAAAAGGGCAGAAGGGATATTTGAAGAAATACTGGTAGAAAATTAATCAACCCTATTGAAGGACATGGATATGCACATCTAAGAAGCATAACACACTCCCATCTGGATAAATCTGAATAGCAACTGAGACACATACTAATCAGAATGTCAAATGTCAAAGACAAAGAAAGAATTCTGAGAGCAGCAAAAGAAAAGCAATGCATAACACATAAGTGATACCCAATAAGATTAAATGCCAATTTCTCATCAGAAACTATGGAGGCAAGAAGACAGAGTTATTATATATTTAAGATACTGCAAGAAAAAAGTGCCAGAAAAGAACCTTATATCCAGCAAGATTGTCTTTAAAAATTGAGGCTGAGTTTAGAATATTCACAGATTAAAAGAAATGGAGAGAGTTTATAACCAAAAGACTAGCTTTGCAGGAAATATTGAAGGGTGTGTTACAGCCTGAAAAGAAAAAACAGGAAAGAAAGGTTTGGAAGAGAGTCTAAAAATGAAGATTATATTAGTAAAAGTAGCTGAAGTAAAAAGAGTGGTGAAAGTAAAATATGACAGATAAAAGCTCAATATTTATGAATATACTTAACCCATGTTGTAAAGCACTTGTATTCAGAAAACCACAACTCATTGTTAAAAGAAATAAATAAGACCAAAATCTTTGGAAGAACATTCCATGCTCAGATTGGAAGACTAAATGTTACTAAGATGCCAATTCTACTCAAAATGATATACAGATTGAATGCATTCCTTATAAAAATTCCACCAGCATTTTAAAAATGAATGGAAATTTATTTGGAAGGGTAAGGAAGGGGTCCTGAATAGCCAGAAACATCTTAAAAAAGAAAAGCAAAGTCAGAGGACTCTCACTTCTGGACTTTAAACCATATTACCTAGCTACAGTGGTTAAAAACAGCAATGGTACTGGCATAAAAACAGACACATAGACCAACGGAACTGAATTGATTGTGGTAAGATGAGGTATGAGACCCCTGTATGATGTTATGTATGTTTGCTTTGTAAGTTCACAAAAATTACAATAAACTTATTGCCTATATATTTTATGTATGAGTGATATACTTCAATAAATGAAGAAAAATGGGGGAAAAAAATCCACAACCACTCCCAAGCAGCATATCTGCAGGCTTGGTTTCCTGCCATCTTCCAACCTTGGGGTCACCCTGATGAATACAACATCCCTCCCCCCTACTGCTCTGTGGGCCTCCAGCTGGCTCCAGTGCCACCTTCTTCCCATCTGACCAGGCCCTTCAGACACCCCAAGTGGCAGCACTGCCTCAGCCAGAAACCCCCAGCCTGCCCACACTTGGGTTCTGGAACCCCACCCCAAAGTGTAAAGACCCCTTTAACCCTAGAGTCACCCCCCCAGTCCCTATTTGGAGTCCCTGGTGGGCAGCCTCATGGAGCCATCATCTCTGACCATTCTTTCCAGTCTGCAAATCTGGCAGCTCCCACCTCAACCTCTCCTCAAGGCCAGCCACCCCTGGGCAGCACCAGTTAGCTTTGGGGGGTTGATACCCACAAGTTCCACCTTGGGCACCCAAGCCAGGCTCCAGCTGGCCTATGGGTCCACCCCTACTGAATTCTCCTCTGGCACAGCCAATGCATCTGATTTTGCATACATCACCAACGTGCCCTGTGCTGTGACCAATTTCAAGGCCAACGTGAGGCAGTG
Source organism: Dasypus novemcinctus (assembly GCF_030445035.2). NCBI lineage: Eukaryota > Metazoa > Chordata > Mammalia > Cingulata > Dasypodidae > Dasypus > Dasypus novemcinctus. The sequence goes on along the minus strand of NW_026688126.1, from coordinate 159,633 downwards.
AATCTCAACATTTGGCAGCACCACTCCAGTCGGGGTTTAAGCAGCACATAGGAGCTTTGGGAACCAAGTGGAGGTCACAGATCTGTGCTCCAACATTCAAGCACTCAGTATAAAAGCAGAATGGAGGGGGGTCCCACACTACAAATTGCTATGGAATAAGCTTAAGCCTGAAGCCCTAGGGCCCTGGAGCCAGAGCACCCCTACTGCCATCATGGGAACCAGCACCCCTAAGAGGAACCTTGTGTTTTGAGGCACTAATGCCCCTCTAAGCTATCCAACACCCAGGGACCTGCCATGGCAGAGCCCCATCCCGTGGAGGGCCCAGCACCTCTCAAACCCATATTGGATTTACATGCACATTCATCCCTTTATTCCCACCAACCCACCAGGAACAGCCTTGCTTTCAGGGTTCAGTCATCACAAGGCAGGGCTTTGCATGAGACAGAACTGTGGGCCCTCAGCTCATTCAATTCTCTCCAGGTGGGGCTCCACCATCTCAGGGTCTAAGAGGCAAAAGCTGGCCTGAGGGAGTGGAACCTCAAGAAGCAGCCTTGGGAAGTGGACATGGCTCAAGCAATTGGGCTCCCATCCACCATATAGGAGGTCCAGGGTTTGGTGCCCAGGGTCCACTGGTGAAAGCAAGCTGGCACATGTGGAGAGCTGGTGCAGCAAGATGACACAGCAAAAAGACACAGAGGAGAGACAATAAGAGACACTGCAGATCAGGGAGCTGAGGTGGCACAAGAGAATAGTCACCTGTCTCACACTCTGGGAGGTCCCAGAATTGGTTTCTGGAGCTGCCTAATGAGAATACAAGCAGACACAGAACACACAGCGAATGGACACAGAAAGCAGACATCGAGGTGGGGGGAGAAAGAAATAAAATAAATTAATAAAAAAAAAAGGAGTCTTGTTCACTTTCCTTCAGGCTGAATCTGCGATTGACCAATTTAAACGTGTTATACAAACCAACCCCTGTTCTCTTCACTCCTAGAGCCAGTTGGAGTCCCAAAGATAAAAGTTTCCATTTCCTTTGCATTCCCTGCAGTTTTGTTCCTGAAGTTGGGGGTTTGGGCTATCATCTGGTAGGGTCGCAGTAGCCAGATTAATTGGGCAGGACAGGAGGTGATGACCTGACCCCTCCAGACGTGGAGCCGGCTGAGCCCACAGCTGCCCATAGGTGCCTCCTGCCCTTCCCATTTTCCTTGTCAGTCTTAGAGATGTCTTATAAATAAAACCTGTTTTTTTTTTTTTACATAATATATCTCTGCTCTGTAAATCAAGTATAGAGAAGCCACTGACTTGTACAATTGGAGACAGATGAAGCCAGGTTTAACTCTTTAAAGTTTCTGATGTCCCAGCTAATGGGGTAGGGAAAGCAGCAAAATAAATGAAACCTGAGTATGAAGCCTGACACATAAATATTAAAAATGTGATCTGAGGTGGGGGGAGGAAAAACAAATAAATAAATAAAACCTTTTTAAAAAAATGTGATTTGACTTTAAGGTCTGGGAGTCCAGATATAGTGGATCCAGGGAAAGGATAGATGGGGTGCCCAGGGTAAAAGTGGCCTGGGGAAGGGATTGGTAGACAGGGAGCCTGGGGAGAAGAGGCCCTGGGGAGGGAGGGAGACAGGTGGAGGCCCAAGACAGTGGGTCCAGGGAAGGGGACTCTGACTGTGGAACAGGCTATATCATCACTAGTACACCCAATAAAACACATGTGATACATTTAGTGTTTTGAAGCTGATTTTTTTTTTTTTGCTTCTAATTAAGGTTTAGACAAATCATAGCTTCATCTAAAGAGTGTGGGACTGGCATCAAGGCCCTAGGACCAGAGTGAACAAGGGAAGAAAACTCACCTCTGCTCTGTAAGCGGTGAAATGCATATGTCTAAGATATGAAATATTCCTGGTCAATTTGTCTTAAAAAAAGCATAGGACTGGATATCCAGCAAGATGGCAGTGGAGTAAGAAGCTCCTAGAGTCAGCTTCTGCTATAGGGCAGTTAGTAAACATGCAGAGCTCTCTGGAGCTAGCTGAAGCACCTGTTTGGGGGCTCCAGGAGGCCAGAAGAGCATCCTGCAACATCCCTGAAAGAATAGGAGGAGGAGACTGCCCATCTACAGAGAAGGCTTGTAAGTAGAGCAAGTCGCACCATGGAGGCCAGTGCCCATCCTCCATTGGAGGCACAAGCTGTTCCACAACTGGAATTGAAAGGTCCACTTCCCAAAAATGGGGAGGAAGAGATGGTTGGGCACCAACTTCAGCTACTGATGAGTAAATTTGGTGGGCTAAAGTATAATCCTAAGAACAGCTAAAGTTTGATACTGTCGTCAGAAAAAGGCTTAACTCTGCACCTGGCATGAAGGGAAGTGGGGCAGACTGAAAATCCCAGTGCTGATAGGGACAGGCATCTTTCCATCCAGATCAGATTGCAGCTGTAGCCCAGGCCTCAGCCACACCTCCAGCAGAGAGGAAGCTGGGGGACCTGTGTTAGGCTTTCCAGGAAATTACCAGCCAAGCTACAGAGGCCAGTGAATATCTTACTATGGCAGCACAAGTCACCCCAAGAGCTATTCTGTGGCTGGAATTGGAAGTTCCATTTTCTCAAAAACAGGGAAGGAAGAGATTGTTAGCCACTGATTTCAACTACTGATTAGTAAATTCAGCTTGTTAAAGTCTAACCCTAAGAACAGCTAAAGTATGAACCTGTCCAAGTCAGAAAGAGGCTGGTAGCCACCATTTTGACTATGTCCCCAGCATGAGGGGAAGCCAGCCTGACTGAAAATCACTGTGACCATAAGGACCAGTTTCTTTCATCCAGATCAGCCTTATCATAGGCTTCAACCCCACCTCCAGCAGGGAGGACACTGGAAGGCCCTGTACCAGCCTATCCAGGTAATTGCAGGTACCTTTGGCTGACACAGACTGAATAATTAGAAGTCTACTAGGGCAACTGCAGTCATCTTGGACCCACACTCCATAGTCTGCTGTCCACACCTACAGCTCCATCCCTGCCCCAGGCAGGGGAGAAAGGGCTGTGAAGCTTCATCAGTCTCTCTGGGTAACTACAGTCTAGGCCTGCATGACTTGAATTATTCCACACAGCTCTGATTCTGTCCCTACCCCTGGCAATGGAGAAAGTTGGGAGAAACCTCATCCGTCCCTTGGTAAGGAGGGCAGCTTAAGCCTTCACAGCTTATTGTACCAACTATATGCTTGGCTCCTACTGCACAAACAGAAAGGGAGAAAGAGCAGGAAGCCCTAAACTTAAGAGAAAAACTGCACCCAGAATAAATACCCTAGTAAGCCAGATGCCAAGACAACAACAAAAAATTATAATCCACACCAAGAAACAGGAAGATATGGCCCAGTTAAAGGAACAAGATAAGCCTCCAAGAGTTGAGACAACTAGTCATAGAAGTTCAAACCTCCTTAATAAAGTCAATGAGATGGTTAAAGAGATTAAGGATACTGAGAAAACATTGCATGAGCCCAAAGAAGAATTTGAAAGAATACATGGAAAAATTGCAGGTTTTATGGGAATGAAAATCAATAAATGAAATTTTAAAAACATTGGAATCATATAATAGCATACTTGAGGAGGCAGAAGAAAGGACTGGTCTCTGAAAGTGAACATAAAAAAGAACAGATGAAGAATGGAAAAAAATTGAACAATGAATCAAGGAACTAAATGTAGCAAAAGACATGCAAATATACATATCATGGATGTCCAAGAGGAGAAGAGAAGGGAAAAGGGGCAGAAGGAATATTTGAAGAAAAAATGTTAAAAAATTTCCCAACCCTATGAAGGACATAGATATCCATGTCCAAGAAGCACAATCAACTCCCATCAAAAAAAATCTTAATAAACCAACTCTGAGACACATTCTAATCAGAATGTCAGATGCCAAAGACAAAGACAAAAGCAATGCATAACATAAGGGATACCCAATATGATTACATGCTGATTTCTCACCATAAGTCATGGAAGTAATAATACAGTGGTCTGATATATTTAAGATATTATAAGAGAAAAACTTTCAGCCAAGAATCTTATATTCAGCAAGACTGTCTTTCAAAAATGAGGGTGAAGGAAGTAGGCTTGGCTCAGTGGATAGGGCATCCGTCTACCACATGGGAGGTCCGTGGTTCAAACCCTGGGCCTCCTTGACCCAAGTGGAGCTGGCCCATGTGCAATGCTGATGTGTGCAAGCAGTGTCATGCCATGCAGGGGTGTTCCCTGTGTAGGGGAGCCCCATGTGCAAGGAGTGCACCCCATAAGGAGAGCCACCCAGTGTGAAAGAAAGTTCAGCCTGCCCAGTAATGGCACTGCCCACACAGAGAGTTGATGCAGCAAGATGATGCAACAAAAAGAAACACAGATTCCCATGCCATTGACAACAGAAGCTGACAAAGAAGAACATGCAGCAAACAGACAGAGAACAGACAACTAGGGTGGGAGGGAAGGGGAGAGAAATAAAATAAATAAATAAATATTTTAAAAATATTAGGGTAAGAGTAGAATATTCACAGATAAACAGAAACTGAGAGAATTTCTAAGCAAGAGACAAGAGTTTCAGGAATATTAAAGGGTGTGCCAGAGCCTGAAAAGACAAGACAGAAGAGAGAGGCCTGGAAGAGAGTCTAGAAATGAATATATCAATAAAAGTAACTAAAGTATCAAAGGAATGGTGAAAATAAAATATGACAGATAAAACTCAAATAGTCAAGAATAAATTTAACCAAAGATGTAAAGCACTTGTATTCAGAAAACTGCAACTCAATATTTTAAAAACATAAAAAAAGGCCTAAATAACTCAAAGAACATTCCATGCCCACACATTGGAAGACTAAATATCATTAAGATGTCAATTCTACTCAAATTGATATACAGAGTCAATGCAATCCTGATAAAAATTCCACCAGCATTTTTTAAATTGAAATCATGAATATTAAACTTATTTGCCAGGTTAAGGGGTCTTGAATAGCCAGAAACATCTTAAAAAGGAAAAGAAAATTCTCATCTCCAGATTTTAAATCATATTTCCTAGCTATAGAAGTTAAAAAAAAAAAAAAGCATGGTACTGGCATAAAGAAAGACACATAGACAAATGGAATCAATCTGATGGTTCAGAAACACACCCTCACATGTATGGTCAAATGATTTTTGACTAGCCTGTCAAACCCACACAGGTCAGGCAGAATAATCCATTCAACAAATGGTGCTGAAAAAACTGGATATCCATAGCCAAAAGAAGGAAAGGAGACCACTATTTCACACCTTATCCAAAAATTATCTCAAAATGGATCAAAAATCTAAAAATAAAAGAACCATAAAGCTTCTAGAAGAAATTGTGGGAAAGTATTTTCAAGACTTGGTGGTAGGTGGTGGATTCTTAAAAGACATAAGAGGAGGAATGAGATGTGGACTACTGATGGTTAGTATATGTAGAAGTTTTAATTAGCTTTGCTATAAAAGTGTGGAAAAGTATAGAGTAGATGGTAATACTCTAGTTTATAAAAGCTAGTTTATAAATGGGGATGTGGTTGAAAATGTTAGTCTAGGTATGAAATGCCAATTGACAAAATGCTAGAGAATAATCTAGGAACTAAATAGCACAGTAAACCAAGAGGTGGATGAGAATTGTGTTTGATGGTACAGATGCAAGAGTGTCCTTTGTTAGCTAATGCAAATGTACATCACTACTGCAAGGTGGTGGGAACGTGGAGAAGCATGGGAAAAATACAACTAGAGGGACCTTTGGACTGTGGTTAGCAGCAATAATATAATATTCTTGCATCTATGCCAAAGATGTACTGTGTTGATAATGGGGCAGTGTGGAGTATGTGTGCCAAATGTACACTATGGACATGGTAACAATCAGATGATATTCTTGTCTGTAACAAATGTTCAGATAGAGGGGTGTAGTTTGGGAATTCTGCACATGTGGATGATTATAAGTTTACAACTTCTTCCATAAAAATATACTTTAAAAAGTAATGAGGGTGGGTTGGGGGAAAAATACACCAAATGTAAGATAAGGACTTTAAGATTTTGACAATAATTTTTCATAATTTGTAACAAACGTCTCATGAAAATTCAAGGTGTTGATGGAGGGTTGATGTGTGTGACCCCTGTATGATGTTATACATTTGCTTTGTAAGCCCACAATTTTTACCATACTTATTGTTTATGTATGATCATATATAAATGATATAAAGATAATAATAGGGTGGGTTGGGGGAAAATGCTTTGGTTAGTTGTAATAGTTTGACAATGTCCTTTAATCATTAGTTAAAAATGTTTAAAAACATTTCAAGATATTGGTGGTAGGATGAGGTATGAGAGTTCTGTGCGATGCTATATGTTTGTTTTTTAAACTCCCAACTATTATTATATACTTATTGTTTATGTATGCTTATGTATGATATACTTCAATAAATTTTTAAAAAAGATTTATTTATTTATTTCTCCCCTCCCCCCGTTGTCTTTTCTCTGTGTCTATTTGCTGCGTGTTCTTTGCCTGCTTCTGTTGTTGTCAGTGGCATGGGAATCTGTGTTTCTTTTTGTTGCATCATCTTGTTGTGTCAGCTCTCCATATATGCAGCACCATTCCTGGGCAGGCTTCACTTTCTTTCGTGCTGGGCGGCTCTCCTTATGGGGTGCACACCTTGTGCATGGGGCTCCCCTATGCAGGGACATCCTGCGTGGCATGGCACTCCTTGCATGCATCAGCACTGCACATGGGCCAGCTCCACACGAGTCAAGGAGGCCCAAGGTTTGAATCGCAGACCTCCCATGTGGTAGATGGATGCACTAACCACTGGGCCAAGTGTGCTTCCTTTTTTTTTTTTTAATTTTAAAAAGCATGGGACCCACTGAATTGTTCAGTCTCCTTTCTGCAGAATAGGGAAGGAAGGAGGCTATTTGGGGAGTCAGGCAAGCTAAAATTAGATTTATAAAATAAAGTCTAAAAATTAGGTATGGCTTTTTTTTATCACCATTTTACAGATGAGGGATAGGTACAAAGATCTCAAAGTACTTTCCCTGAAGTGAATCACCAAGTACATGCCAGGATCTAAGTACAGGGAAATCTGACTTTAGGCTAACCCACTGTGGATATGACTCCACAAGAGTCACAATTCCACCCACGTTGGGCTGCCCTCAAAGCCCATGGTGAGCCTCAACTACATTCAAGGGCTGCAAATATGATGGTCTGAAACCACCTCCCCAGCCAGGAGACTCATCGTAGAGACAGTGGAAAGAGCCACCATCTCCACTCTTTATACTCTATTAAACAGTGAGTGATGACTGTGTATGTAACCCTGTACTAGGCACAGGGCAGGGAGAGATGGATGTAAGCCTTATGGGAGTGATTTACAATCCAGTGAGGAAGAAATAAAGAATTAGCAAATACAACTTGAGGGGGTCAGTGTTAGGATAACAGAGCAGGTACGAAAGATGCTGGGAGTGGATGAGGTTCAAGCAGTTGAGCATCTGCTTCCCACACAGGATGCCCCAGGTTTGGTTCCTAGTGCCTTCTAAAAACAAGCAAACAAATGAATAAACCAACTCAAGGGAGCCTATGTGGCTCAGTGGTTCAGTGCCAGCTTCCCACATATGAGGTCCCAGGTTCAATGCCCAGTCCTGGTACCTAAAAAAAAAAAGTTGCCTAAGTCAGAGAACACAAGACTAGAGCTGGGAATCAAGGAGGAGGAGGAAGCAGCCAACTGATGAGGGGCTATTTCCACATCAAGGACATAGCCAGTGAAAAGTGGAGAAGGAAGACAGAGCTTGAGTCACTGGGTAACCTCCAAGGGAGGAGGGCATGGCAAAGAAACTCATTTAAAATGGGCAAAGTATTTAAATAGACATTTCTACAAAGAACATATACAAATGGCAAATAAGCATATGAAAAGCTGCTCAAGTCTATTAGCCATTAGGGAAAGGCACATCAAAAGCATGATGAGTTATTACTTCACACCCATACAAAAGGCTATTATTTTTAAAATTGGAAAATAGCAAGTGCTGGTGAGGATGCATATAATTAGGAAAACTTGTACACTGTTAGTAGGAATATAAAATAATGCATTGGCTCTGGAAAACAGCTTGGCAGTAACTCAAAAAGTTAAACTTAGAATTACCATATGACCTGGCAATCCCACTTCTGGATATGTATCCAAAAGAACTGAAAGCAGAGATTTAGACAGGTATTTGCATGCCAATGTTCAGAGCACAATAGAGAAAAAATAGAAGCCAAATAACTATCAACAGAAGAATGGATAAGCAAAATGTGGTAAATATATATGATGGAATATTATTCAGCTCTAAGAAAGAAGTTCTGATGCATGAGACAACATGGATGAACCATGAGGACATTACATTCAGTAAAATAAACCTGGCACAAAAGGACAAATATTGTATGATCTCACTGATATGAAAGAATTATAATAAGCAAAATCATAGAGTTAGAATCTAGATTATAAGTTACCAAGAGATAGAATGGGGTAGAGAATGGAGAGCTGATGCTTAAATTGTGTAGAATTTCTATTTAGGTTGATTATAAGTGTTTGGGAATGGATAGTGGTGATGGCAGGACCTTACTGTGAATTATGTTTGTAAATGTGGTTGAGAGAAGTTTAAGGTCATATACGTTACTAGAAGGAAAATTAGAAGCCAAAACATGGGATTGTTTAATTAAGTGAATACTGTTGTGGATGATGGACTGAGGTTAATAGTACATATATAAAATTGTTCTTTCATGAATTATATCAAATGTCTGACACTATTATATGTTGTTAATTATAGGAAGGTAGATAAAAAACACCTACCTAATGTAAACTATGGATTATAGTTATCACTAATATCTTATATTCCTTCATCAATCCTCACAAAGGTAATACACTAATGCAGAGTCAACAATAGAGGGAAACATAAGAACACTGTATTTTTTACATGAATTTTCTGTAAACATACAACTTCCCTAATTTTAAAAAATTGCAATAATTTAAGAAAGCATTATGCTAAGTGAAAGAAACTACACACAAAGTACTACATAGTCTATGATTTCATTAACATAAAATGTAAAGATAAATAAATGTATAAAGATGGAATGAGATTAGTGGTTATGTAGGACTGGGGATTGATAGAGGTATTGAGAGGTGATTTCTAAGGGACATAGGGCTTTTCTTCTAGGAGTGATGAAAATGTTCTAAACTTGATTGTGGTGATGAATGCACAACTCTGTGATTATACTAAAGTACACTATGGATAGATTATATGGTATGTGACTGTATCTCAAAACAGCTTTTAAAACTTGGGGCACACATTGTGGAGGTTCTTGTAGTCCAGTGTAATACCATTGCATTTTACTGTAAGCTGGGAATGCATGGGGGTTTCAGTAAAGAGAAACAAGAGACAAGACCTGCCTTAGATTTCAACAGGATCATTCTGGCTGCTAGGTAAGAATGGACCACAGTGGCAAGCAAGTCAAAGGCAGACCAGTTAGGGAGCTACCACAGTAGTCCAGGCAAGTGATATGGTAGATGAGACAGAGCAGTAGCAGTTAGGGAAATGGGTGGTCAGGTTTTGCACATATTTGAAGTAGTTGGTGCTGGAATGATGTGGGGTAAGAAAGTGACACAACTTCAACTCCAAAAGAGAGAGGAATGAACAAACAGGAGGAACACAACTATGGATTAAAGGAGACTACTATTATTCTAATAATGTAAGAACTTGTAACACTGATATAAAGACAGTGGACACAAGAGGTTCTGAGGGGAGGGAAAGGGAAGAATAGGTATAACATGCAGTATTTTTGAAACACTGGAATAATTTTGCATGATACTACAATAACAGATACAAGTCACTATACATTTTCTCAAAACTTATAAAAATGTGCTGTGCAAATGTGAAACATAATGTAAACTATAGACCATGCTTAGCAGTAATGCTTCAATGTTTTTGTCATGTGAAACAAATGGACCACATTAATGAATGATGATGTTCTTGGGGAAAAGTGTTAGGGGGAGGGAGTAGGGTATATGGGTATCCCTGATATTTTTTATGGAACATCTATGTCATTTAAAGCTCCATTAAAAATAAGGGAAACAAAATTTTTAAAAATTGTGACACTGAAGCAGAAGAACCAATGAAGTTGTCATGCTAGGCAAGAGAAAGACTGGAGTATCATCAAAACTATTTGATATTTGAAAACATGGAAAGAGATTCCAAAGGAAGAGTGCTTTGAATGAGATCCATAAAAAATAAAAATGATACATTGGTCTTCACCAAATTTTAAAACTGCAGATCTGAAAAAAAAAAACTATAAAGGTAAACTACAGATGGGGAATAATATTTGCAAACTTAACTATGACAAAGAAAGAACAGATACCTAGAATATCTGGAGCTGATATCTGGAACAGGTATCTAGAATATTAGCAGTGGATGTGGTTCAAGGAGTTGAGTGCCTGCTTCCCACATGGGAAGTTCTGGGTTCAGTTGCAGGTACTTGCTAAAATAAACAAAAAGAAAAAACAAGCAAAGAAATGAAAAAAAATTCAGGGGAGCCAATGTGACTTAGTGGTAGAGCACTGGCTTCCTGCTTACAAGGTCCTGGGTTCAACCCCTGGCCCTGACACCAAAAACAAACAAACAAAAACAAAAAAAAACCCACAGATATATAGAATAAATTAAAAGAATTTCCAATATTGTCAAAATTCAACCATGAAAAAACAATTCTATTAGAAAATGGGCAATATATATGAGCAAACATTTCACCATAGTAGATAAATAGATTGGAAATAACTTCAGGAAGAGATGCTGTATATAATTAGCCATTAGGGAAATGCAAACTACACCATTATGATATATAACTACACATGATTAAAACAACTAAAATGCTGTTGGTGACAACATCAAATGCTAGTGAGGATGCAGAGAAATTGAATCTCTCATACATTGCATAAGGGAATGTAAAATGATATAGTCACTCTGAAAACTAGTTAGCAGTTTCTTATAAAACTAAATATATACTTATCATACAGCCCAGCAAGTGTACTCCTGTACATTGACCACATAGAAATGAAAATGTATTCCCAAACTAAAGCATTAGTTTGTTGTTTGAAAAGATTTAATCAAACTGATAAGCCTCTAGCTAGGCTAACCAAACATAAAATAGAGAAGATAAAAATTACTAATACCAGGAATAGAAGAGGGGTCATCACTACTGGTTCCACAGACATTAAATGAATAATCAGATAAGACTATGAACATCCCTAGGTCCAATAATTTGATAACTTAGATGTAATCACTCAAAAGTTCTTGAGAGGTGCAAGCTATCAAAACTCACACAAAAACAAATATATAATCAGAATAGCCCTATAGCCATTAAAAATTTGATTCAATAATATCATTCCAAAATGAAAGGACCTGGTTCAGATAGTTCACTGGCAAATTCTACCAACATTTAAGGAAAAATAAAACCAATTCTCCACAGCCTCTTTCAGAAAACAAAGCAGAGGGAACATTTCCTAACACTCGCAAGGAGGCCAACATTATCCTAATGGCAAAACAAGGAAAAGATATTACTAATAAAAATCAAATGTTGAGGGAAGCGGACTTGGCCCAGGGGGTAGGACATCTGCCTACCACATGAGAGGTCCGGGGTCCAAACCCCGGGCCTCCTGACCCATGTGGAGCTGGCCCACATGCAGTGCTGATGTGCACAAGGAGTGCCCTGCCATGCAGGGGTGTCCCCTCCATAGGAGAGCCCCACGCACAAGGAGTGTGCCCCATAATGAGAGCCACCCAGCATGAAAGAAAGGGCCGCCTGCCCAGGAATGGCACCACATACATGGAGAGCTGACACACCAAGATGATGCAACAAAAAGAAACACAGATTCCTGTGCCACTGACAAAGACAGAAGCAGACAAATAAAAGAACACACAGCAAATGGACACAATGAACAGACAACTGGGGTGGGGGAGAAAGGGGAGAGAAATAAATTTAAAAAATCTTTAAAAAAAATCAAATGTTGAAAAAGCTACATAATGAAAGGTAAGCCTCCCTCTCATCCAGCCCCTGTTCCTTTAGTTTTTCCCCTGCCCAGACACCCACTTACCAATGTCACACATCTCCTTGCTGGATAGGCTGTCCAGGCAGAAGTATATATGCCTGTATCTGATTGTACAGCCTATTTTTTGCATTTTTTTTTACTTAAATTAAGTTATTCAGTCATTAAGCCAATGTTTCTTAAAGAAATGTCCAAAATAGACCTACCAGCATGACCATGTAACAAAGTCACATTAGGAAACTCTTAGTGAGAGGGAGTGACATGAAAAGGCAAAACAGACATAAACCAGGACTGCCCTAGACAAGTGGGAGCACACAGTCATCTTGAAGCTCATCCATCTGTTTAACAGCTCTATGGTAATCCAGTTCATGGACTTACTTTAGTTGACATATCAGTGATCTGGAGTCCACCAGGTCCACGAAGACAAATGTACCACCTCCAACTCCAGCAGCAGGAGGTCCAGTATTAAAGGATAAGAAACTCAGCACAGGGTCTGAACCCTCCCTAGTGCACAGGACTAACACCTCCCACAAACACTCCAGGGTGCAGAGCTCCAGGCAGCCTAGCACCTGAGGAGCCACAGACATCACCAAAGGCCTGGAGGAAGGAGCCTGGAGCTGAGCAACATGGGAGAGAGGGGCAGGACAGCTTCTAGCACTGCCCACATGCAGGCCCCACCCAGACCTCAGTACCCAGCCAGGCCTCAGACTGGGATGGTCCTGGCGACTTCTTGGTTCAGGTACCCAGGGCTTAGCTATTGGATCATCCGAACCAATCCTCAACTTCTGAGTTTTTTTCCAAATCTTTAACATTCTCCATTTAATTTTTAGGCCCATTCAACTTTTCACCTTTGCTTTCTACTTAAGCATTATCTTGTCAACCTATTTTTTAGAGATTCCATTTCAAGTTTGAATTATGTTCCCGTTTTTCTTATTTTTTAATTTCTTCTCATTCATTTTTTGTTTTTTTTTAAATTTATCATGTCTTATTTCGTTTTCTTTTTTTGTCTCTATTTTTTTAATGTTACATTTTAAAAATATGAGGTCCCCATATACCCCCACTCCCTTACCCCACTCCTCCCACCATAACAACAACCTCCTCCATTATCATGAGACATTCATTGCATTTGGTGAATACATCTCTGAGCACCATTGCAATCATGGTCAATGGTCCACATTATAATCCACACTCTTCCAGTCCACCCAGTGGGCCATGGGAGGACATACAATGTCCAGTAACTGTCCCTGCAGCACCACCCAGGACAACTCCAAGTCCCGAAAATGCCCCCACATCACAACTCTTCCTCCCACTCCCAACCCCCAGCAGCCAACATGGCCACTTTCTCCATACCAATGCCACATTTTCTTCAATTACTAATCACAATAGTTCATGCATAGAATATCAGTAAGTCCACTCTAATCTATACTCTATTCGTCCATCCTGTGGACCTTCTAAAATGGTTGTGTCCACTCCACATCTATATCAAGAGGGGGCTTAGATTCCACATGGATGCTGGATGCAACCCTCCTGCTTCCAGCTGTAGGCACTCTTGGCTCCCTGGTGTGGTGGTTGACCTTCTTGAACTCCATGTTAGTTGAGTGGGGTAAGTCCAATAAACCAGAATGTAGGAGCTGCAAGTCTGTTGAGGCTCAGGGCCTGGCTATCACATGGGCAGTCCAGAGATTCAGGTCCCCTGGGTATACATTAAACCCCAGCAACAACTACAGTTCTGGTAAAAGTAACAGGAGAGACTTGTGGACCAAGATCACATCTGAGTCCAGCTCCATCACACAGAAACACAAACTCCAAAGTAGGGGCAACTGGCATGGCACTGAACTCCATCTGCCATGACCATAGAACCTGTGGGTCTCTGTAGCCCTCAGAAGAACCAATACCTGAGGTTGTATCTACTTTATCTGTCTCTGGGACTCTGCTGAGGCATGCATAAGGGTGACCCCTCTGATAACCTCCCACCTCTTTTTGGAGACTCATAGCCATATAAACTCATTTGTCCTTTCCATTTCCCCCTTTTCTTCAGGTCAAAATGTATTTTTAACTCCTGGTATTAATTATATGTAGATTGAGATATTCTGCTGGTCTGAGTTGACCCTTTTATTCAAGGTCATTTTCTAGTTACATCATCAGCTGGTACTTGGTAGTAATCCTTCGGCACCAGGGAGATTCATTCCCAGGCATCATGTCCCATGCTGGGGGGAAGGCAACACATTTACGTGCTGAGTTTGGCTTTGAGACTGGCCACATTTGAGCAACAAGGAGGCTCTCAGGAGGTAACTCTTATGCACTCTGCAGCTCTAGGCCTTGTCCTTATTTCAGGTGCACAGGCTCACAAGCATAGTCATAGTCTTTTTTTGGTCTTTGCCATTGCACTTGGGGGATTGTTGCTATTCCTTTAGGGACTGTGATAGAGCTCCCCTGGCCATTTTCTTAATGCCTTATATATTCTTTTCAGAAACTATATGTCAGTATATGACGTAGGTCATGATGAAGAACTTTCATCCATTTGTTGTGGGTTACTCCACACTTGCTCCTTTTCTCCCTATATTACTTTGGTACTTGAAAGTAACATGAAATTTTTCTGTTGGTATGCATACAATTTTAAAACATTATAGACAAAACTGAGATTCAAAATAGCTTCAGCAAAGCAGAGATCTGTTTCTTTTCCTAGACTTTTAATGAAATTTTTTAAATTATGCAACTTTCTTTCTGATATTTCTGGATTCTCTACTTCTGCCACTCTTAAAAATGGGTCCTCACTCTCATTATCTCTATTGCACCTTCTGTTGTTCATTTTCTTTCTCTATCTGACTACCAAATATTCCTTTTACATATACTCTGTTGAGAAGAAACATTATTACATTGGCAAAATCTTGTCATTCTCTATGAATGTGTATATATTTTCAAAATCAATTACCTACAGGTTATTTCAATAAGTTACATTGGATTTCATTTCTGAATTATCTTATTGCATATTTATATGTATTGTATTTCTACAATCACTAGATTTTAGTTTTTTATATATTTTTTATAATGAAATTTCTTTGTTTTTATACTGAGTCATTTGACTACAGTTTTTAATTTTATATCAATCTATTTTCATACATATTTGGTATTACCAATGGCAGTCTATATTCAACAAATTTTTAAAAATATCTATTGCTTCAGATTCACAATCACATAGGTTCAGTGTCATTTCTATCTGGACTACAATATTACCACTATATGGCTTTATATCTATCATCAGGCACATACACTGACATCCCCCAAAGTAATCTTTATATTTCCCATGGTCCTCAAGGATTCTCGTTAATACTTGCTCTTGCGATGGTTAAAAAAAAAACAAAAACAATATTTTATAAATAACCTCTAGAAAGAAAAATTCATTTAATAGGGTTTACTGAATTTTTAAAATTTAAGAACACAAACATTTATGTATATTCTGTCATGATCTTATTATTAAAACTTGAACACAAGTACATTAGTAAGAAACATGTAATTCAAAACCATACAAATATAGGTCTACAATTAGCTCACATTCCAGGATTTCAGAAATGCACTCCCAAGCATCCTATATCCTGGGGGTTTTCTGCTTCTCTCTGAGTGGATGGTCATTTGTGGAACTCATTCCACTCTGTTCTGAGCTGCATCTAAATAACCCACTGCTAAAATAAGCAATAATAAAATACTGAATGTCTTTCCCATGAGGTCAAGAACAAGATACATTAGTTCATTTTCATCACTGCCATTGAACACTGTACTGGAAATTCTAGCCAGGGCATTAGGCAACATAAAGAAATAAAGTCATCAAAATTGGAATGGAAGAAGTAAACTATCTTTATACACAGATGAAAGAATGCTTTCAACAGACAGTCCCAAGGAATCCACAATACAACTGGAAGAAATGGAGATTAAGCAAACTTGCATTCTACAAGACATGCACTCAAAAGTCTGTTTTGTTTATATAGCAGAAAATAATATGAAATGGATTTTTTTAAGAAAATCCATTCATTTAGCCTCTAACAAATAAAATAACTAAGAATGAATTTAATGAAAGGGTGAAGACTTGAATAACTGACATACATACATGGAAGAATTTAAGAAGACATATACATATGGCAAGACAACCATTGTTAATGGTTGATGGGACTCATTATTGCTCTAATATCAATACTACACACAGGGAACTACAGATTCAATATAATAGTTATAAAAATCCTGGCAGCCTTATTTTTTTCTTACAGAAATGGAAAAACCAATTCTCAAATTTACATGACATCAGTAAGGGGCTTGACTGGTAAAACAATCACCTATTTCTCTTGTGAGATTGGGTAGATTAATTTATGTAACATGAAGACATTTGGCTGACTTAGATATGTAGGATTTGTGGGATCCTATAAGGGATACTGGGGTCACAGAAAAGAGGGATTAATTCTTCCCCTTAATGGAGAGACATCATTTTCCTGTAAGTCTTGAGGGGACTCAGAGGAAAGGATGTGGAATATCTCTGAGAACAGAGCTGTGCCTCTCCTTTGGGGGATTTTTGTTCAGGCTGGGTAAAGCTTTTGGATCTCAGAAGGAAGTGGAGGTCTCTAAAAGAACTAATAATTCACCATGTCCCTTCATCTGTATACCATAAATCATAGGACCTGCAGTGAGTTAAGCATGAGCAAAGGTATAAACATTCATTCACCATCACTACTGACCAGTAAAATTCATGTGAAAACTACAAGGTCTCACTGCTACATCTTTTGGGAAGGGCATGATCTGGGAGAGGAAGGACTGAAATAGGAAAGGTGCACACACCAAGCCGCTCAGAGTTATTCATGTCTTTCAACAGGGAGCCAAGTGTTGTTGACCACCTCCAGATAAATTCTCATATCACTGATTGGACTTTTCAAATGCAAAGTTTTTATTTCTGTTGATTTACTATTTTCTATCTCTTTGTTAATATTCTCTATTTGGTGAGACATAATTCTCATATTTTCCTTTTACTCATAGAGAATATTAAAAACTCATATATATTTTTTTAATGTAATATTATTAGAAAGTCAATTAAAAAAAACTAGTAATTTATAATCTTTATTTATCAAGTTCAAAATCTGGGCTCCAGAATGAGGAGGATGGCGGTGGAGTAAGGAGCTCCCAGAGTCAGCTCCTGCTACAGGGCAGTTAGTAAACACCCAGAGCTATCTGGAGCTAGGTGAAGCATCCATCTCGGGGCTCAAGGAGGCCAGAAGAGCATCCTGCCACATCGCTGAAGGAATGGAAGGAGGAGACTGCCCATCTGCAGAGAAAACTTGTAAGTAGATCACTCCACACCACGGAGGCCAGTGCCCATCCTCTACTGAAGGTATAAGCCACATCACAAACTGTTCTATGGCTGGAATTGAAAGCTCCACTTCCAAAAAATGGGGAGGAAGAGATAGTTGGGCACCAACTTCAGCTGCTGATGAGTAAATTCAGTGGGCCAAAGTATAATCCTAAGAACAACTAAAGTTTGAGACTGTCCATGTCAAAAAGAGGCTGGTAGCTGCTGTCTTCACTCCACACTTGGCATGAGGGGAAGCAGGGTGGACTGACAATCACAGAGCTGGTGGGGACCAGCTTCCTTCAATCCAGGTCAGATTGCAGCTCTAGCCTAGGCACCAGTGTCACCTCCAGCAGGGAAGAAGCTGTAGGGACCTGCATCAGCCTCTCCAGGAAATTATCAGCCAAGCCATGAAGGCCAGTGTTTTTATTCTACTTTGGCAGCATGAGCCACCCCAGGACCTATTCTGTGGCTGGAATTGGAAGCTCCATTTCCAAAAAACAGGGGAGAAGGAGATGGTTGGTCATGATTTCAGCTACTGATAAGTAAATTCAGCTTACTAAAGTCTAACCCTAAGAACAGGTAAAGTATGAACCTGTCTAAGCTGGAAAGAGTCCAATGGCCACCATTTTGACTCCAAACCCCAGCCTGAGGGGAAGCTGGGCTGACCAAAAGTCATGGTGATGGTAGGAACCAGTTTCTTTCACCCAGATGAGCCTGCAGTCCTAGACTAGGCTTCAGCCCCACCTCTGGTAGGGAAGAGACTGGCAGGCCCTGCACTGTCCTATCCAGGTAACTTTAGGTACATTTGGCTGGCACAAACTGAATAATCAGAAGTCTATCAGGTCAACAGCAGTCATCTTGAATCTGCACTGCATAGATTGCTGCCCACACCTGCAGCTCCATCCTCACCCCAGGCAGGGAAGAAAGGGACATGAAACTTCATCAGTCTCTCTGAACAACTAGAGTCTAGGGCTGCATACTTGAGATTATTCTGTCCCAACCCTTGGCAAGAAGAAAGTTGGGAAAACCTTCATTGGTCCCTTAGGCAAGGCAGGCAGTTTGAGCCTCCACAGCATATAGCACCTACTGCACAACCAGGAAGGGAGAAATAGCAGGAAGTCCTAAACTAAAGAGAAAACCTCACCCAAAATAAATACTCTAATAAGCCAGATGCCAAGATACCAACACAAAATCACAATGCACACCAAGACACAAGAAGAAATGGCCCAGTTAAAGTAACAAGATAAGCCTCCAGATGACATAAAGGAGCTGAGACAACTAATTGCAGATGTTCAAACAAATCTCCTTAATAAATTCAATGAGATGGCTAAAGAGATTAAGGATATTAAGAAGACATTGCATGAGCACAAAGAAGAATTTGAAAGCATACATATAATAATAGCAGATTTATATGAAGGAAAGGCACAATAAATGAAATTTTAAAAACTTTGGAATCATATAATAGCAGATTTGAGGAGGTGGAAGAAAGGATTTGTGAGCTTGAAGAAATGGCCTCTGAAAGTGAACATACAAAAGAACAGATGAAGAAAAGAATAGAAAAATTGAACAAGGTTTCAGGGAAACTAAATGACAGCAAAAGAAATGCAAACATATGTGTCATGGGTGTCCTAGAAGGAGAAGAGACAGGAAAAGGGGCAGAAAGAATACCTGAAGAAATAATGACAGAAAATTTCCCAATCCTATTGAAGGACATAAACATCCATGTTCAAGAAGCAAAATATACTCCCATCCAAAAAAGTCCATATAGACAAACTTCAAGACACATACTAAAAAGAATGTAAAATGCCAAAGATGTAAAGAGAATTCTGAGACTAGCAAGAGAAAAGCAATGCATAACATATAAAGGATATCCAAAAAGATTAAGTGCTGATCTCTTACCAGAAACCATGAATACAAGACAATGGTGTGATATATCTAAGATACTACAAAAGAAAAACTTCCAGCCAAGAATCTTATATCCAGCAAGATTGTCTTTCAAAAATGAGGGCAAACTTAAGATTTCACCATTGTAAATTATGTTAGCTGTGGGTTTTTCATATATACCCTTTATCATGTTCAGAAAGTGTCCTTCTATTCCTATCTTTTGCAGTGTTTTTACCAGGAACAGGTGTTTTAGTTTGTCAAATGCTTTTTCTGTATCTAAAAATATGATCATGTGATTTTTTTCCTTTTCTGGTCATGTGACATATTAATTACATTGATTGATTTTAAGTTGAATCATCCTTGCATACCAGGGATGAATTCCACTTGGTCGTGGTGTATAATTCATTTGATGTGTTGTTGAATATGATCAGCAAGTATTTTGTTGAGGATTTAAAAAGATTGGCCTGTAATTTTCCTATCTTGTGGTGTCTTTGTTTGGCTTTTGTATTAGGGTAGTGTTGCCATTATTGAATGAGTTAGGCAATGTTCCTTCTATTTCAATTTTTTGAAAGAGTTTAGGCAAGATTGGTGTTAGTTCTTTCTGGAATGTTTGGTAGAATTCACTTGTGAAGTCATCTGGCCCAGGGTTCTTCTTAGTTGGGAGGTTTTAAAGAACTGATTCTCTTTATTTGTGATTGGTTTATTGAGATCAACTTCTTTCATCAATGTAGGTTGCTTATGTGTTTCTAGGAATTTGTCCATTTCCACTAAATTGTCTTTCTGTTGGCATAGAGACTTTCAAAGTATACTCTTTGGATAGTCTCTATTTCTGTGGGGTCAGTGGTGATATCCCCTTTCTCAGGTATATAGAGTATATAAATATGTTTAGATATTAATTGGGTATTGTCCTTCAAGGTAGACATGACAACTGAGGGAGTGTTGAGCTCTACTGCATTCCCCAATTTAACAGCAACAATCCCCCAAGTCCTAGGGCAAAGACCAGAGAAGGATGGTAGAATGATGGGCCCTGGATACTGAGAACTATGCTTATAAGCCTGTGTGCTTGAAATTTCAACTAGGCCTAGAGCTGCAAGGTACCTAAATGTTACCTCCTGAGAGCCTCCGTGATGCTTAAATGTGGCCACTATCTAAGCCAAACTCAGCATGCACTACCCTCCCCCCAGTATGGGACATGAGTCATGGTGATAAGCCTCCCTGGTGCTGAGGGATTACTACCAATTACTAGCTGGTGTTGCAACTAGGAAAAGACCTTCAATAAAAGGGTGAAATGGTAAAGACAAATGAATTCATATGGCTAAGAGATTTCAAAATGAGTCAGGAGGTCATCAGAGGGGTCATGCTTATGCATGTCTCAGAAGGATCCCAGAGATAGCAAAGTAGATACAACCCCAGGTAGTGGTGCTCCTGAGGGCTACAGAAACACACAGGTTCTCTGGTCATGGTAGATGGCTCTGGAGTTCAGTGCCTTGTCAGTGGGCCATACTTTGGAATTTGTGCTCCTGAGTGTGGTGGAGTTGGACTCTATCTCCACACATGCCTCTTCTGTCACTTTTACTGAACATGTGGCTGGCACTGGGGTTGGTGTATGCTCAGGAGAATTCAATCTCTGGACTGTCCATGTGCCAGCTGGTCCCTGAGCCTCAGCAGAATTGCAAAACCTACTCTCTGGTTCATTGATCTTAACCAGGTCAGCTAACAGGGAGGTGAGGATGGTCAACTACCACACCAGGGAACTGAGAGAGTAGACAACTACAAGCAGGAGAATTGCATCAATCAACCATATTGGATCTACACCCCCTCTTGATTTAGAGGTGATGTGGACATCACGATCCCAGGGTCCACAGGATGAGGAATAAAATATGGATTAGAGTGGACTTACTGGTATTCTACTATAGAACTATTGTGACTCTAGCAATGGAAGAAATTGTATCATTGATGTGGAGATAGTGGCCACAGGTGCTGCTGAGGACAGGGAGAAGAAAACAGAGGTGTGACACGAGGGCATTTTCAGGACTTGGATTTGTCCTGAATGATATCTGAGGGAGAGATGCAGGACCTTATATATCCTACCACAACCCACTGAATAGACTAGGAGAGAGTGTAAACTACAATGTAAACGATAATCCATGCAGTGCAGCATTGCTCCAAAATGTATTCACCAAATGCAATGAAAGTGCCACACTGATGAAAGAGGTTGTTGATGTGGGAGGAGAGAGTGGATAAGGAGTGGGGTATATGGAAACATCTTATTTTTTTAATGTAACATTTTGTGTGATCTATGTATCTGAAAAAAGACAAGAAAAAAATTTGCTAAAAAAAATGAGAGTTTAGAATATTCACAGATAACCAGAAACTGAGAGAATTTCTAACCAAGAGATGAGATTTTCAGGAAATTCTAAAGGGTGGGCTAGAGCCTGAAAAGAAAAGACTGGAGAGATGGGCCTAGCAGAGAGTCTAGAAATCAAGCTTATATCAGTAAAAGTAACTAAAAGTGTAAAAAAAGTGATGAAAATAAAACATGCCAGAAAACTCAAATACTCAGGAATAAACTTAAACCAATGTTGTAAAGCACTTGTATTCAGAAAGCTGCAACTCAATGTTAAAGGAAATCAAGAAATGCCTAAATAACTGGAAGAACATTCCATGCTCATGGATTAGAAGACTAAGTATCTTTAAGATATCAATTCTACTCAAATTGATACACAGATTCAATGCAATCCTGATAAAAATTCCACCAACATTTTTAAAATTGAATACACAGGGACGTGGCTATGGCTCAATCAGTTGGGCTCCCATCTACCATATGGGAGGCCCTGGGTTCATGTCCCAGGGCCTCTTTGTGAAAGGCAGGCTCACCCGTCACCCAGCCCACAGCACTGCTGAGAGGCAACTCAACAAGGTGATGCAACAAAAAAAGGGAGACAAGCAAAAAAAAAAACACACAAAAGAGAGCACAGCAAATGGGCACAGAGAGCAGACAGCAAGCAAGCTGCAAGAGGGGAGGGGAAATAAATAAATAAGTACACACACAGAAGGAACACAGTGAATGGACACAGAAAGCAGACAGCACATCAAAAAAGCCACAAGGTGGGGGATAAAATTTTTTTAAAAAACATGACTATCTAATATTTGGAAAGGTAAGTGGTCCTCAATAGCCAGAAACATCTTAAAAAGGAAAAATGAACTTTCCTCTCTAGAGTTTAAATTATATTACTTAGCAATCATGGTAAATACAGCATGGTACTGGCAAAAGACAGTGGAACCAAACTGATGGTTCAGAAACAGGCCCTCACATGTATGGTCAAGTGATTTTTGACTAGCCTGTCAAACCCACACAACTCAGACAGAACAGTCCATTCAACAAATGGTGTTGAAAGAACTGGATATCCAAAGCAAAAAAAAAAAAAAAAAACGGAAAAAGGACCCCTATTTCACACCTTATCCAAAAATTAACTCAAAATGGATTAAAAAAAAAAAAACAAAAACAAAAAATAAAACAAGAATACAGCTTCTAGAAGAAATTGTAGGAAAATAGCTTCAAGACCTGGTGGTAGGTGGCAGATTCTTAAAGGAGATAAGAGAAGGACTGAGGGAAACGGACTTTGGCCCAGTGGTTAGGGCGTCCGTCTACCATATGGGAGGTCCGCGGTTCAAACCCCGGGCCTCCTTGACCCGTGTGGAGCTGGCCATGCGCAGTGCTGATGCGCGCAAGGAGTGCCCTGCCACGCAAGGGTGTCCCCCGCGTGGGGGAGCCCCACGCTCAAGGAGTGCGCCCGTGAGGAAAGCCTCCCAGCGTGAAAAGAAAGAGCAGCCTGCCCAGGAATGGCGCCGCCCACACTTCCCGTGCCGCTGACGACAACAGAAGTGGACAAAGAAACAAGACGCAGTGAATGGACACCAAGAACAGACAACCAGGGGAGGTGGGGAAATTAAATAAATAAATAAATCTTTAAAAAAAAAAAAAAAAAAAAAAAAAAGAGAAGGACTGAGATGGACTACTGATGTTCAATGTATGTAGTTTTAAAAGCTTTAATGTAAATATGTGGAAATGCATAGAGTTGGATGGAAACACATAGTAACAGCTAGTTTATAAATGGGGATATGGCTGAAAATGGTAGTAGTCTAGGTATGTAAATGCCAATTAACAGAATGCTAGAGAATATTCTGGGAACTGAATAGCACAGTAAACCAAGAGATGCATGAGAATTATGGTTGATGGTATAGATGCAAGATTGTCCTTTGTTAGCTAGAGTAAATGTACTTATTGCAGGGTCATGGGAATGTGGAGAAGCATGGGAAAGATACAACTGGAGTGACCTATAGACTGTGGATATCAGTAATAATACAATATTCTTTCATTTATGCCAAAGATATACAGTACTGATTATGGGGCAGTATGGAAAATGTGTGCTAAATGTACACTATGGATGTGGTAACAATCAGATGATATTATATTATTTGTAATAAATGTCCCACCACAGTGTGGTGTGTTGATAGAGGGGTATTGTTTGGGAATTCTGCATGTGTGCACAATTTTTTTATAAATTTACAACTTCTGTCATAAAAAATATATTTTAAAAAGAATAGCATGGATTGGGAAAACATACATGAAATAGAAGATAAGGACTGTAATTAGGAAGATTTTGACAATATTCTTTCATAATTTGTAACAAATATCTCACAACAATGCAAGGTGTTGGTGAAGGATTGATGAATGGACCCCTGTATTATATTATGCACTTTTGCTATGTAAGTTCCCAACTTTTACTATGCACTTACGGTTTTGTATGTTCATATATAAATGAAATAAAGATAATAATAGGGTGGGTTGGGGAAAATACTGTTAGTAATAATATTTTGACAATGCTCTCTAATCATTAGTTAAATATTCTAACAACAATGCAAGGTATTGGTGGTATGGTGAGGTACAAGAGTCCTGTATGATGTTATATATGTGTTGTAAGTTCACAACTATTAATATTTGTTTATTGTTTATGTATGTTTACATGAGTGATATACTTCAATAAATTTTTAAAAATCTGAGCTTAATGGGGGATAGTTTCTATTAACTGTCTTTTACCTTGTGTGTGTAGTATTTTTTCTTGTTTCAGTGCATGTGCAAAAAACTGGATCTTTGAATATTTTAAGGTGGCCAGTCTGGAAATCCCAGTGTGTCAGAGCTGGACTCAGTTGCATTTTCCTTACATGAGGCTTTTCTGTCCCTTATATCTGAACCTATTTTTAGTACCAGAGTTAAGAGGTGTATGTCCAAGAGACTTAAATCTTTGGTCTGTCCATGTACCATTTGGCCCTGACTCTCAACAGATTTGCAACACCTACTCTCCAGTTCATTGGACTCACCCAGGACAACAAGGAGATGATGATGGACAACAAGCATGTCAAGGAACAGAGAGAGTCTGCAAATGGAAGCAAGATAGTCCCATCCATCTGCCCCATGGGATCTAAGCCCTCTCTCAGAGGTTAAGTGGGCATCACTATCCTAGAAACCTCCAGTTCAGGGAATGAACAATGGATGAGAGTAGACTTATTGTTATTCTACTACAGACTCATTATGATTCTGGCAATGGAAGAACATTTATCACTGATGTGGAGGCAGTGGTCACTGGAGGTTCTGAGAGGAAGGGGAGGGAAAACCAGGTCTACTTTGGGGGCATTTTCAGGATGTGGGAATTGTCCTGAATGGCATTACAATGACAGATATAGGCTATTATATATCTTGTGATAACTTACAAAAATGTGGAGAGAGGTGGCGGACATGGCCCAGTGGTTAGGGCATCCATCTACCACATGGGAGGTCCACAGTTCAAACCCTGGGCCTCCTTGACCCGTGTGGAACTGGCCCATGTGCAGTGCTGATGTGTGCAGGGAGTGCCATGCCATGCAGGGTTGTCCCCCATGCAGGGGAGCCCCACACACAAGGAGTGCACCGTGCAAGGAGAGCCACCCAGTGCCAAAGAAATTGCAGCCTGCCTAAGAATGGCACCACCCAAATGGGGAAATGACACAACAGGATGATGCAGCAGAAGGAAACACAGACTCCCATGCCACTGACAACAGCAGAAGTGGACAAAGAAGATGCAGCAAATAGACACAGAGAGTGGACAACTGGGGTGGAGGGGAAGGAGAGAGAGAGAGAGAGAGAGAAATAAATAAATAAATAAATAAATAAATAAATAAATAAATGTATGTATGTATGTATGTAGGTATGTGGAGAGAATGTGAACTATAGTGTAAACAATAATCCAAGCTTAGTGGTCCAGTGCTCCAAAATGTGTTCATCAATTGTAACAAATGTATCACAGTAATGAAGGATGTTGTTAATGTGGGAAAGTATGGGAGGGTAGGGAGCAGGGCATATGGGAATTCCCTATATTGTTTATGTAACATTCATATAATCTAAGTATCTTTTTTTTAAAAAAATAAAAACTACATAAAAAATAAAAGGATTAAACACCTTGATCAAGGGTGATTTATCCCAGGAACAAAAGAGGGGTTCAACACAATACCATTCAATGTTATAATCCTTATTTCTCAAGTAAGGAAATACTGCATGAACATTTCAATGAACAAAGAAAAGATATTTCCAAAATCCAATATCCTTTTATGTAAAAAAACACTCTGGAAAATAGTTTGAGATATTAACTTCCTCAATGTGATGAAAGATCGTGTACAATAACTCACAGCTAAAATTATAGTCAATGGTGAAATTCTGAAAATCCACAACCCAAGGCCAGGAACAGGTTAAGGTATATCAATTTTATCACTGCTACTCATTATTGTATAGGAAGTTCTGTCCAGGGCAATCAGGCAAGAGAATATAAAAGGCATACAAATTGTAAAGGAAGAAGTAAAGCTATCTCTTTACAAAGATTACATGATCCTTTATATACAAAATCCAAAAGAAAACTAAAAAAAAAAAGGATCTACTAAATGAATTCAGTAAATTTGTAGAGTATAAAACAAAAATCCAAAAATTAGTTACGTTTTGACACTCCAGCAAAGAATTATCTGAAATGAAAATGAAAAGATTCTACTCAATTGACATCTAAAAGAAAAAGTCCTAAGTATAAATTTAATGAAATAGGTGCAACACTGTACACTAAACTAGAAAAAAGACTGCTGAACACAATTGAAGACTGAAACCAAAGGCAGGACATCCATTGGTCATGTCTCATAAGTCAAAGTATTGTTAATGTGTCAATACTACCCAAAGTGAGCTACAGATTCAATGACATATTTATCAAATTCCTACTTTACTTTTACAGAAATGGAAAACTTAATCCTCAAATTCACATGGAATCTTTAATTGTCTCACATTATAAAAACAACTTTGAAAAAGTATCAAAATACAATAAGCATGCTAACCAGAATATTACCCAAAATTATACTACATAACATGCAGTGAACCAGGTAAATCTGTTCTCTTCTCCAGGGTAATGTCTTATAACAGAACTAGATAAATTTGCTCTCTTTTCAAGGGTAAATACTTATAAACAGAATCAGTCCTTAATAACCACAGAAAGGGTAATCAAAATACCTACTATATGTTGCTCAATGAGAAACCAAATCCTTAGAATGAATGGAAAGAAAAGAGTTCTCAGTAGATAAACAGAAGGAATTAAAAGATGTAAATGAATATTTCAGAGCTCAGACTAAATTATCAAATACAAAAAAATTACTGGTGGGCTTAATAAAATGCAGGCATCAGAGGAAAATACTGTCATGCTGGAAGCTAGATGAGTAGAAATCATTTAAGCTCAGTATATACACAGAAAGAGGATACAAAATTAACAGTCTAAAAGAACTGTAGGACACTTAAAGTTTTAATATTCATTCCAAAGATGGAAGGAGATAGAAGGAATTTGATGTGAAATAAATACAAGTTAAAAGTGACTGAACACCACCCAACTTTGCAAATACAGATCCCAAAGATCTCAGAAAATGTCACCTGGAGAAAATCCAGTCAAACAATTGAAGAAATGAAGTCAATCTTGAAAAATCTTGAAAAGAGGCACAGGGAAATGAAACATCTTGAAAAGAGGCATAGAGAAATGAACATTACATATAGGAAAATATTATTTTGAAGGACTGTATTTCCCATCAGAAAACATACATGCCATAAGGGAGTTTAACTTTAAAGTGCTGAAAGAAAGGAATTGTTATTTACCAAAAAGAGATTAGGCTGCAAATGTTGCTTACACTTTGAAGGGAAAATTAAGAAAGGACAGACTGAAAAACAGACTTCTTCACTAGAGTCCTTCCTCTATAAAGATGTGAAAGAACTGCTTCAGGTTGAATAGAAATGATACAAGAAGGAAGCTTCAGGAATAAAAGACGTACTGGGCTCCTGGCCGGGGGGTCACTGTTGTGGGCCCTGGGAGAGCAGCGACAATCCTCCAGGTGCAACGGCAAGAACCAGGAAGGAAGGAGGGCCCAACAGTGGGCTCGTGATACTAATGGTTACACTTTTGAGCCTATACACCTGCAATAAGAACAAGGCCTAGAGTAGCATTGTGCCTGAGGGTTTCCTCCTGACAGCCTGCATGTTACTCAAATGTGGCCACTCTCACAGCCAAACTCAGCATGTAGGTGCGATGCATTCCCCCCAGCGTGGGACATGACACCCGGGGATGAGCCTCCCTGGCACCGAGGGATCACTACCACATACCAGCTGAAGAAGCAACTAGAAAATGACCTTGAATTAAAGATTCAATGCGGAACAGCAGAATATACCTGTCTACATATAATGACATGACTTCGGGAAGCTGTTTGACCTAATGTAAGGGGGAAATGGAAAGGAGAAATGAGATTATAAGGCTGTGAGTCTCTAAAAAAAGAGTCTGGAGGTTGTCAGAAGGAATACCCCTATGTACAACTGAACAGAGTCTAAGAGACAGATAAGGTAGATACAACCCCAGGTATTGGTTCTTTTGAGGGATAAAGAGACCCACGGGTTCTATGGTCATGGCAGGAGGGGTTCACTGCCATGACAGATAGCCCTTCTTTGGAGCTGGTGTTTCTGCATGATGGAATTGGACTCAGAGGGGATCTCTTTTCACAAACTTGCATGCTACTTTATTGGAATTGTAGTTGGTGCTGGGTTTAAGATATATGTAGGGGATTCGAATCTCTGGACTGATAATATGACACCCAGGCCCAGAGCCTCAACAGACTTCAGCTCCTACACTTTGATTTATTGGACTTACTCCACTCAGCTAACATGGAGTTGAAGAAGGTCAACCACCACAACATGGAGCCTAGAGTGTCTACAACTGGAAGCGGGAGGAGTGCATCCAGTACCCATATGGAATCTAAGCCCTCACTTGACATAGATGTGCAATGGACACAACCAATCCAATGTCCACAGAGAAAATGTGGAATGGGTGTGGGAACGGTAGCCATGGTGGCTGCTGGGTGTGGGGAACGGGAGGAAGAGATGAGATGTGGAGGAGTTTTCAGGAAGTGGAGTTGTCCTGGATAGTGCTTCATGGACAATTACGGGACATTATAGATCCCCCCAGGGCCCACTGGATGGAACGTGAGAGAGTCTGGGCTATGATGTGGACCATTGACTATGGGGTGCAGTGATGCTCAGAGATGAACTTACCAGGTGCAATGGATGTGTCATGATGATGGGAGAGAGTGTTGCTGTGGGGGGAGTGGGGGGCGGGGGCGGTGGGGTTGAATGGGACCTCATATTTTTCATAATGTAATTAAAAAGTAAATAAATAATTAATTAAAAAAAAAGGAATAAAAGATATAGTCCAGAAATGGGTAAAGGAAATAACCTATTTTTAAACTTTAAAATTGTTTCATATATTTTAAAAGGTACAATATTTTTGTAAAAGTTAGACTCTACTCTGGGTGGGAGGACACCCTCCATGTAGAGGGAATGTAGGTGACCACTATAAGAAGTGGGGTTGAAATGATCCAAGTGCTTCAAAGGCTGTCAGTTGAATTGCTATGTTAACTCTAATACATTTGACTAGATTGGTATACATATGTTATTCTCAGAGCAATCAGTTCAGTGCCATGTCAGTTGACCCAACTTTGGAGTTTGTGTTCCTGAGTGTGATGGAGTTGGACTCAGATGTGACCTTTCTACACATGCCTCTTCTGTTACTTTCACCAGATCTGTGGTTGGCGCTAGTGTTGGTGTGTACTCAGGAGACCTGAATTTCTGGACTGTCCATGTGACAGCCAGGTCCTGAGCCTCAGCAGACTCACAACTCCTACCCTCTGGTTTATTGGACTTAACCCAGCCTCCTAACAGGGAGGTGAAGAAGGTTAACAACCACACCAGGGAACCGAGAGTGCCTACAACTGTAAGCAGGAGAATTGCATCCATCATCCGTGTGGAATCTAAACCACCTCTCAATATAGAAGTGGAGTGGACACAACCATCCCAGGGTCTACAGAAATGGAGGAATAGAGTATGGACAAGAGTAGACTTGCTGATAATGTACTATGGAACTATTGTGATTAGTAATGGAAGAAATTGTAGCATTGAGGTGGAGAAAGTGGCCATGGTAGCTGCTGAGGGTAGGGAGAGGGAAGAGGAGATATGTGGGGGCATTTTCAGGACTTGGAGTTGTCCTGGGTAGTACTGCAGGGACAGATGCTTGACATTGTATGTCCTGCCATGGTCCACCGGGTGGACTAGGGGAGAGTGTAAACTACAATGTAAACCATTATGCATGTGGTGCAGCAGTGCTCCAAAATGTATTCATCAAATGCAATGAATGTCCCACGATGCTGAAAAAGGTTGCTCATGTGGGAGGAGTGGGTGAGGGGGGTGGGGGGTATTTGAGGACTGCTTATATTTTTTAATGTAAATTTCAAAAAATAGAGAGAAAAAACAATTGCAAAAAACTCTAGAAAAATTATGTGACCTAAATAGTCCTTTATCTAAGAGACACATATAAAGCACCTAAAACATTGGCATACAACTTGTGGAGTGAGCAACAGTATTCATTTCTCTTGGCTGAATACCTAGGAGTAGAATTGCTGGGTCAGAGGGGAAGTCGGTCTTTTCCAGCTATCCTCCCTACCAAGGTAGGCCATACTACAGCAGGATCTGGGTGGCCTCTACTTTTCAGCTGTGCATGAGGCTGCCAGTCACCCTGGAGAAAATGCAAGATTTCCTGGTGCTGACCCCACAGCTCCTCCTATAGTAGGCTTCCAAGAGTCTAAGACCAATGACCCCCCTGATTCTGCCCTGCAAGTTCAGGGGACTCCTGCCTTACATGGATGATGGCAGTGCTGGTGCTGGAGCAGAAGGTTGGGTATATCTACCATTAAGTCCTTTCTCAATCATACCAAACATGATTTTCAAGCAACAGAGTCCAGTAATGAGGAGTGTCCTGGGGGCTGGACCACAGGTTTTAACACACCAATATCCTGCCTGTGTTTGTGAACGTTCTTTCCTCCATTGCACCCCAGGCACAAGTCAATCAGGGTGGACTCTGCCTTTAATAGAGTTTTTCTGGACCATGGTAAGATATTCAGAGACCCACCCTATGTATCTGCTCTTTATGGGCACTTGCCTGGGCAAGCTTTGCCCCTGCCACCAGCTCTGCACAGTCTTAGATGAGCCTCTTTGGCTCTGGGAGCACAAAAAGTTCACATTTATGCTCCAGGTGTCAGTGGGGGCCTCTCCTCCTTCCTGGAAGACCTTGACCTCTAAAGAGAAACCTCTGTTCCAATTGCTCAGAAAGCAGCTCCATCCAGAACTCACAGACCTCTCCCATGACTTCACGTGCCAAACAAAATGCCATTTTCATGAGCCCATACAGCAATACTGGAGGTTTCCCTGGAGGGCAGGAGTCCGGATCCACACCCCTCCCTGCTGTACCAGAGGTCCTCAGAGAACATGAGCTGGATGGCCAGAAGACTATCAACTTAGCCTCACAGGTGGTAAGAGAAGATGGTTTAGATTTGTCCACAGGAATAAAAGGAAGTCAAGGAATTGCTCACCCAAATCTGATAGTTATAGACAGAGTGAAGGGAAGACATTTGACTGCCACACAGGCAAGGGGAGGCTCGGAGGTGGCTGCCATGCCCAGCTAGCTAAATAGATCACTTATGTGGCTCTAGACTTGAAGATGGAAGCACATTCCTTAGCATCAATGTACTGGGGGGGTGGTGGGGAGGGGTGACAGAAGACTGAGTCCATACTGACTGTAGTGCCACCAAGCCTTTCAGTTCCTTCCTTCTGTCTACTGTTTAATCCTGTCTTTATTTATATGGTCAACTTCAGGAATTCACATCAATATACCCATTTTAACCCCCATCCACAGATATTGTTGAGATTCTTGCATTTACATATAAGTAGCTGTTTCCTGTATGCACATTAAGCAAATGTGATGAGATACAACACAGGATTGTTTGTTTCACTAGAATCCCATGGCTGTGGTGAGATACATGAATGGAACTGGTCACCTTTGGGCCACACTTTATACACTGGGCCACTGATTTCTTTCTTCTATTCAGCTTTGCACTCACTCTATCTCCCTGCTTCTGTCATCTCTGCTAAAACAGGGCAAAGCCTTGTGAAAACTCATGTAGTGAAGCATATCTCTCCTGTGAGGTTGTGATAGACTAAATCATATCACATGGAGTGGTCTTTGGTTGAGCTTCAGTTGACCTAGATATGTAAGAATTTGTGGGACTCTCTGATGATGTAGGTGTGTAATTACCCTCCTTAACAGAGGGATGCAATTCTCTCAAATGTCTTATTGGGACACATAGGGAAGGTTGTAGCTCATCTCACAGAACAGGGCTGGTTGTTTTCCTTGGGGGTTTTGGGATTGGGCTGAAAGCAGGATGGGTTCTCAAAAGGTTGTGGAAGCCTCTGAAAGAACAAATAATCCACAGTATCTGCTCTTCTGTGAACCATAAATCATTGGATCTTGTATTAGTCAGGGTTCTCTAGGGAAATAATCAGCAAGAAACATCTGTCAATAGTATGTGATTCTATAAGAGTCTCTCACACAACTATGGAGATGCACAAGTCCAGGTTCCACAGACAGGCTGCAACCAGGGGCTGCAATGAAAGTCCAATGAAGGTTCATGACAAGTTCTGGGAGATGTTGGCTGTTGAAGATGAGCTGGGAAATCCTCTCTCAATGCTGGAATTGCTTCCCCTTTTTAAGGGATTCAACTGATTGGGTTAAGTGTTACTCATTGCTGATTGCAATCTCCCTGATTGATGCAATTATAACCAGCTATCTATGATTTACCACAGCAATAAAGTTAAAGGTGACTGAAGTCCATAAATACCCTTGTATTACAGTTAGTCCAGTGCTTGATTGACCAAACAACTGGGCACAATTACATGGTCTGGTTGACACAATAGCCTAACCATCACAGTCCACCCCTTGTCAACCTGGTACCCATACACATTACCTTAAACCATACTTAGTCTCTAAGCAAAAACAGTAACAGACATGCATATATCTATATTTCTGCCTAACAATGTTCAACTCTCTTGGGTACAACTGGAAACATATTAATTCCATATAGAATAGGGTGCAAGTTCTTGAGTAATATTCACTCTCAAACTTAATATCCTCAAATATTATGACATTAAATTGATAAAACTTGTTATATGATAAGGCAAAAGTTTGGGGAAGAAGACAAAGAAATTTGTTTTGTGTACATATAAAATCATCATAATAATGAAACAAGGAAGAAAGATTCATGACCATTCACTTTTCTAACTGGTCACATGACAAAGTTCATATTTATCACTTCTTCCACTACCCATTCCATGTTTCCATATCCTCAGAAAGCATCTCAGCTGGCCATGGTTCTTTGCCTGGTGGGGTGACTGAAACTTTCATTCCTGAAGAATATGGGCCATTGTTAGTCCTGCTTGGATTGGGTTGTTGCAAATTTCCATTGACATTAATCATAGGACACGGCAGTACTAGAAGATGCCCTACAGGATCTCGTGTATTCCAGGCAAACTCTTCTGTACTCCTATTATGTAGATGCAGTAGTAGCTCCCCTTGACAGTCAGGATCAATCACCTGATTGATCAATCACCTGATTCAGAGGTAAGAGATCTGGTAGCAGTTTTAACTTCCATTTCAATGGAATCATTGTTGTGTTCCCTGGTGACAGCACTCTTTCTTTTGTGACTAAAACCTGTAGGCCAGCAGAGTTTGAGGTTGCAGGGACAGGAAGCAAAAATTTTCCTGGTGGGTCACTAGGGGTAATAGTCAGTGGTGCCACTCCCACTTCCATCCCTTGATTCCTGGACCCATGGATCCTGGTTATGGGAGAAACAGTGCCATAGAGTGGACACTGATTTAAAGCATACACAGCCTCCTGGAGAACACTGCCTCAGCCCTGCAAGGTATTGCCACCTGGTTGGCACTGTATTTGAGTCTTCAAAAGGCCATTCCACCATTCTATCAATCTAGCTGTTTCAGGGTGATGGGGAACATGGTAAGGCCAGTGAATTCCATGGGCATGTGCCCATTCCCACACATCATTTGCTGTTAAATAGGTTCCCTGATCAGAAACAATGCTGTGTAGAATGCCATGGAGGTATATAAAGCATTTGGTTAGTCCACAGATAGTAGTTTTAGAAGAAGCATTGCATGCAGGAAATGCAAACCCATATCCAGAGTATGTGTCTTACTCCAGTTAAAACAAATCACTGCCCCTTCCATGGTGGAGTGGTCCAATGAGGTCATCCTGCAACCAGGTAGAAGGCTGGTCACCTTGAGGAAATGGTGCCATTTCAGGGGCTGAGTGTGGGTCTCTGTTGCTGGCAGGTTGCGCAATCAGCAGTGGCTATAGCCAAGTCAACCTTGGTAAGGGTAAGTCTATATTGCTGAGCCCATGCATAACCTCCATCCCTACCTCATGGCCACTTTGTTCATGGGCCCACTGGGCAATGACAGGAGTGGCTGGGGAAAGAGACAGCATTAGTCACAGAGCAGGTCATCTTATTCACTTGATTAAAATCTTCCTCTACTGAAGTCACCCCATGGTGAACATTCATGTGGGACACAAGTATTTTCATGTCTTTGCCCACTCAAAAAGGCCTATCCACATACCTCTTCCCCAGACCTCTTTGTCACCAATTTTCCAATCATGTTCCTTCCAAGTACCTGACCATCCAGCCAAACCATTGGCAACAGCCCATGAATCAGTGAACAAATGCACCTCTGGCCATTTCTTCTTCCAAGCAAAATGAACAACCAGGTGCACTACTCCAAGTTCTTCCCACTGGGAGGATTTTCCCTCACCACTGTCCTTCAGGGATGTCCCAGAAAGGGGCTGCAGTGTTGTAGCTGCCCACTTTTGGGTGCTACCAGCATGTTGTGCAGAACCATCTATAAACCAGGCCCAAGTTTTCTCTTCCTCAATCAACTGATTGTAAGGACTCCCCTAGAGGCCAAAACAGTGGGCTGGGAAAGAAAAGGTAACAAGGCAGGGGTGGTGACCATGGGTATTTGGGTTACTTCCTCATGTAACTTACTTCAGGACCAGCTCGAGTCCTATCTCATATATACCACTTCCACTTTATTATGCAGTGCAACTGTGCACTCCCAACTTTATGGTTTGGTGGGTCAGACAATACCCAGCTCATGATAAGAAACTCAAGTCTCATGGTAACTTGATGTCCCATGGTTAAGAATTCAGTCTCCACTATAGCCAAGTAGCAGGCCAAAACCTGTTTCTCAAAAGGGGAGTAGTTATCTGCAGAGGATGGCAGGGCTTTGCTCCAAAATCCTAAGAGTCTGCATTGTGATCCTCCTGTAGGGGCCTGCCAAAGGCTCCAGGTAGCATCTTTATTTGCCACTGAAACTTCCAGCACCATTGGATCTGCTGGATCATATATGGACACCTAGAAATTTCACTGAGGTGGAAGGACCTTGTATTTTAATTGGATTTATCTCCCATTCTCTCTTATGCAAATGCCTTACTAATAAGTCTAGAGTCTTTGCTACTTCTTGCTTACTAGGTCCTATCGACATGATATCATCAATATAATGGACCAGTGTGATGCCCTGAGGGAGGGAGAGATGATCGATATCCCTGCAGACAATATTATGACATAGAGCTGTAGAGTTCATAAACTCATGAGACAGGACAGTGAAGGTTAACTGCTGGCCTTGCCAGCTGAAAGCAAACTGTTTCTGGTGGTTCTTACCAATAGCAACTGAGAAAAAACACATTGGCTAAATCAACAGCTGCATACCAGGTACCAGGGAATGTGATTTACACAAGCAATGGTAACACATCTGGAACAGCAGGTGCAATTGAGGTCACCATCTGGTTAAGTTCACTATAATCTACTGCCATCCTCCAAGATCCATCTGTTTTATGCATAGGCCAAATAGGACAGTTGAATGAGGTTGTGGTGGGAATCACCACCCCTGCACCCTTCAAATCTTTGATGGTGGCACTACTTTTTGCAATCCATCCGGGAATCCAGTATTGCTTTTGATTTACTATTTTGCTAGGTAGGGGCAGTTCTAGTGGCCCAACCATAATGGCCCTCACTCCACAAGTCAGGGATCCAATGTGGGGATTTATCTAGTCACTTACTGAGTATGTCTATTCCAATTATGCATCCCGCAACTGGGGAAATAACCACAGAATGAGTCCAGGGACCTAC
Source organism: Dasypus novemcinctus (assembly GCF_030445035.2). Lineage (NCBI taxonomy): Eukaryota > Metazoa > Chordata > Mammalia > Cingulata > Dasypodidae > Dasypus > Dasypus novemcinctus. Next base: position 123,660 of record NW_026688126.1, on the reverse strand, counting down.
TGGACCAACTGTGGGACAGACCTGAGCTCCATTAATCATCTAACTTCCATAAGCCCCTACTCTGACTGGCGGACCATACTGATATTTTGGGTTTCCTGGAATTAATGTCACTTCTGAGCCAGTATCTAATAATTACCAAAATGTCTGATCATTTCCTTTTCCCCAATGCAGTTACTCTGGTAAAAGTAGGTCTCCTTGGGGAAAAGTGGGAGGAAGATTAACAGTATAAAGTTTGGGCAGTTTAATGGGATCCTTCCCCCAAGGAGACTTGGCCTTCTCCTCATTCAAGGGGCTCTGGGTCTGTAAACCATCTCAAGTCTGGGAATTGATTAAGGTGCTGTGATACTCTGCATCTGTAATTTGAGTTAGGGTTTTATTCACTCAACCTAGAACACTTCTGTTTATAAAGATTGTGAAGAAAATTAGTAGACTGCTTATTTCACTGCTAGGTCCCCCATTATGTATTATCCAATACCATAAATCTACGCAACTCAGACTATTTTGAGTGCTTTTTTGAATCTGCCTTTCATGGTGGTAGCCATGCCCACCTTGACTTTGAGATTATCTGCTATTTGACTTTTACCAGACTGACATCCAATCATCCCCATAATGTTTAAGGATTCTAATTCCATCAGAGTCCCCCCTACAGTTATATCTGGACTACAGAGAACAACAACCACAGAGCTCTCCAGGGAAGATGGAGTAAGTCTTACAAAATTATTCCTTACAGTCCTGATTAAAGGTGTGTCCTCTGGACATTTCTGGGGTGGGTGGGCAGCTCTAAAATGGTAAATCCATTCTAGCATTACAATCTCCCTAAACCTTTGAATTCCTTCTACTGTGTACAAGCATAAATCAGGTATCTCAACCTCAGACATGATAGGCCATCTTTTGGCCCATGCTTCAATCAGCCACCCAAACAAACTGTTAAAGCCCTTTCTAACCCACCCAGCTATAGCATGGCATCCAGAATTTCTGCTTAGTGGGCCCATATCAATAAATTCAGTCTGATCCAACTTTATATTTCTTCTACCATTATCCCATACCCTTAGTATCCATTTCCATGCATATTCCCATGATTTCTGTCTATATAAGTTGAAAACTCATGCCATTCTTTCTGAGTATACATTACTTCCTCATGGGTCACACTTTGTATTTCACCTTTGGGGTCTTGTTGTGATTTTAGTCTAGTAATAGGTCTCAAATACAAGAGAGGTGGTGGGGGTGGGTAAGGAGAAGGATTAGAAATGCCTTGCAAGCTACTGACCTCAGGGCATTCTCTTGCATTTTCTTCTGGTGAGACAGGATTAATCTCTTCAGGCAGGGGTTGGAAGGTAGTTTCCTCAGGGCAGACTGGAGGCTAGGCAGTGCATGCTGGAGTTTGGCTGGTACATGTCTCAGTGCTGGGAGGAGGTCCAGACTCCTTGGGGCAGGCCAGAGACTGGGCAGGGCAGGCTTCAGTTTGGCTGGTACCCACCTCAGGGCTGGAAGTTGTTTCAGACTCCCTGGAGCAGGCTGGAGGTTGGATGATACAAGGTTGGCAAGGTATGATCTGGACAGGGCAGGCCATGGCAGGCTTATGTGATAAAGTCACAGCAGAATTCAGGGTTTCAATGTCCCCATCAATATCATCATCCCATATATCTCCATCCCAATTCTCTGAATTCCACTCTTTTCCAATCAAAGTCTTCAGTTTGAAGAAACCCTGCAGGATTGGGATTTTAGTTTCCTTTGTAACTCCATTACTCATACAATGAGAGTCTGAGTTTGGTTCTCAGATATTTCAAGCCTGTGCCACAGGAGACAAGATTTTCTTTCAGAGCACACATAGAAACTTTTGCATCATCCATGTGGAGTTTAAGTTTCAAATCTGAAGCCTTTAAATCATCTCTTTCTTTTGTAACACTATCCAGACTATCTAGGAGGAGCCAGCCAACATCATTACACTGTTTGACTGCACAGAACTCTGTTAAGGTATTGAAAACACTCTCACCCAGATCCTTGCTTCTTATAAGTATGGAAGTAGGGGAATCCAGTGATGCTATCTGTGCATCTCGATTGCTAACTCATACCATAAATCATTAGCAGCCTCTTTGTTATTGGAAAGGGAATTGTCAGTTCCCTTGAGTCCAATTAAAGAGACTATTGCAAAACTCCCAAAACCATCTCAGACACCCCATGTAAAGACTCTGTTCCTCAAGAACCACTCCCAGGCATTCTTAGGACTTGGAGTTGTCCTGGGTGGTACCCCAGGGACAATTGCCGGATGTTGTATGTCCTCCCATGGCCCACTGGATGGAACATGGGAAAGTGTGGGCTGTGGTGTGGAACATGGGACATGGGGTGCAGTGATGCCCAGAGATGTACTCATCAGATGCAATGGATATGACATGATGATGGGGAAGAGTGTTACTGAGGGGGGAGTGGTGAGGTGTGGTGGGGGCGAATGGGGACCTCATATATATATATATTTTTTAATGTAATATCTTTTTAAAAAATGAATAAATTGAGTAGAAATTGGAAAAAAAAACCACTCCCTGTACAAAGCTGTATGTCAGTGTTCTCTAGGGAACTAGAATCAACAAGAAATTATGTCAATAGTATGTGATTCTATAAGAATCTCTCGGGAAACGGACTTTGGCCCAGTGGTTAGGGCGTCCGTCTACCACATGGGAGATCCGCAGTTCAAACCCCGGGCCTCCTTGACCCGTGTGGAGCTGGCCCATGCGCAGTGCTGATGCGTGCAAGGAGTGCTGTGCCACGCAAGGGTGTCCCCCGCGTGGGGGAGCCCCACGCGCAAGGAGTGCGCCCATAAGGAGAGCCGCCCAGCGTGAAAAGAAAGAGCAGCCTGCCCAGGAATGGCGCCGCCCACACTTCCCGTGCCACTGACGACAACAGAAGCGGACAAAGAAACAAGACGCAACAAATAGACACCAAGAACAGACAACCAGGGGAGGGGGGGAAATTAAATAAATAAATAAATCTTTTAAAAAAAAAAGAATCTCTCACACAGCCATGGGGATGCACAAGTCCAGGTTCCACAGGCAGGCTGCAACCAGGGGCTGCAATGAAAGTCCAGTAAAGGTTCTTGACAAATTCTGGGACATATTGGCTGTACAAAGATGGGCTGGGCAATTCTCTTTCAATGCCAGAATCACTTCCCCCATATATATATTTATATATATTTACATATATGTAATATATATATATTTACAAAACAATCATGCTGATATGCAGAATTCCCATACTACAAGTCTTCAACAACCACACCATTGTGGAACATTCATTTGTTACAGATTATGAGATTTATCATCAGACTATTACCACTAAATATGGTCCATAGCATACATTTAGTATATCTCTTCTGTACTCCCCTAGCCTTAACACGTACATTTTGATATTGATGTAAGAATGTTACAATCATGGTTGTTAATAACTTTTAATTGGGTTTTTGCTTTCTTAATGTTGGGTGGCATTTAACTGATTGGGTTAAGCATCACTCACTGCTGATGGCAATGCCCCTGACTGATGTAATTATAACCAGCTATCCATGATTTACCACTGCAGTAGAGTCAATGGTGACTAAAAGTTCATAAATGCCCTTGTATTACAGTTAGCCCAGTGCTTGCTTGACCAAACAACTGGGCACAATTACATGGCTGAGTTGACACATTAGCCTAACTGTCACAGATCTGTAGTGAGTTCAGCTTGTGAAACAGTAAAGAAAAAGGCATGTAGTATCAGTAATGGTCAGTAAAATTCATAAGGACTGTAAGGTCTCAGACCCATATCTTCCAGAATGGACCTGGTTTGGTGAGGAAGAACACTTGCAGGGAAGGTACATAATTAGTGCTTGTGAACTCTATGCCTATTTTCAATCCAGGCTGCTCAGACAGGATTGAAGACCTTAGCCAGGGAAAAAGCTGGGGGCTTCCAGACTTCATCCATTGAACCAAAAAGCCCTGGTGCAGTGGGTCACTATCCCTGTTGATGAACATCAACTGATCACCCAGGGTTGTTCAGTGGAAGGTGAAGCTAATCATTTGAGGAGCTGCTGTGTAGCAGTTGGTCTGGGATGTCCAGGGTTCTGCACCAGCTTGGGGAGCCAAATAGACCACCAGTCACTCAGGGATGTCCCTTGACTGTCAGAGAGGCTCGCCAAAGTAGGTGACAGATAATGTAAAAATGCTGTGGGAAGAGGGCTACAAGTCTAGACTTCATCTAGACCTTTGGGGGGGGGTTCATGTGAGGGAAATGACATAATTGTTAGGGTTTGAAATGTAGAGTCAGGAAATTGTGTCAGCATTGGGGCCATTCTTGTGGCTCATGAACATCCTTTGGGCATTGATTCTCTCCCTCAACAGCTTTGAGAAAGCAGCATTTTTAAGGACAGTCTCAACGGTGAAAGCAGGAAAGTAATTAGGAAACATTCTGAGATGATTGAAAACAAAACCACCACATACAAAAACTTACAGGATGTAGCAAACGCAGTACTGAGGGGAGAATTTATAACCCTAAATGCTTAAACTACAAAAGGAAAAAGACCAAAAGTCAAACACCAAACTGCACATCAGGAAGAACTAACAAAACAACAGCACAAACTAAATCCAACACAAGCAGAAAGAAATCACAAAGATTGGAGAGTTTAAAAACCAAAAATGAAGGGGGGAAAAAAAAACAATATCATCTAAATTAATGCAGAAAAAGCATGTGACAAAATCCAGCATCGTTTCTTCCTAAAATCACTTAGAAAAACAAGAATAAAAGGAAACTTCACCAACATTATAAAGGGCATACTTGAAAAACACCACTGCAAACACCATATCACTGGTGAAAGATTGAAAACTTTCCAAGATCTGGAATGAGACAAGGATGCCCAATGTCACCGATGTAATTCAACATTGTACTGGATGTTGTAGGCAGAGCCAAGTAAGCAAGAAAAAGAAATTAAAGACATCCAATTAGGAAAAGAAGTAAAACTTTCTACTTGCAAATGACATGATCTTATATATAGAAAGTCCTGTAAATTATACAACAAAGTTATTCAAGCTAACAATTCCAGCAAAGTGATGTTTGTTGAGATAAACATGAGCAAATCAGTAGTATTTATGTATAATTTCAGGAAGAAATGAAAAAAAAAGAGTCCATTTCCAATTATCAGAATAAATTTAATTGAGGATGTAAAGGAATTATGCATGGGAAACTTCAAAATTATGAATACAAAAAGAATTTTTAAGAGAATGGAAGGATATTCCCTGCTCATGGATTGGAAGGTTAAATATACCAAGATATATGAATTACCGATGCTATGCAGTCCCAATGAAAATTGCAATAAACAACTTTGTAGAAATGGAAAAGACAAGTCAACACATTTATTTGGAAGGACATACAGTCCCAAAAAGCCAAAACCATCATGAAAAAACAAGCTCAGAGGACACACACTTCTTCACTTTAAAACATATTACAAAGCTACAGTGGCCTAAACAACATGGTCCTGGGACAAGTAGATACATAGACCAATTGAACTGAATGGACCCTCAAAATTATTCAGAAATAGACTCTCATAACTATGGCCAATTGATTTTTGACAAGGCTGCCAAGTCCATTCAAAATAGTCTCTTCAATAAATAATGCTAAGAGAACTGGATATCCATATGTAAAACAATGACAGAGGACCCTGATCTCATCTCATATACAAAAAATTAACTGAAAATGTATAAAGATCTAAAAGAACTAGTAAGATAAGATTTCTAGAAGAAAACATAGGAAATGATCTTCAGCACCTCATGTTGGGCAATGGTTTCTTAGACTTTACACCCAAAGCACAAGCAACAAAGGAAAAATTGATAAGACCTCATCTAAATTAAAAAGTTTTCCACCTAAAATCATTTTATCATGAAAATGAAAAGACAAGTCATTCCATGGGAGAAAACAATTGGAAACTATATATTCAATTAGGGTTTAATACCTAGACTATACAAAGAAATCCTAAAACTCAACAATAGAATGAAAGAAAACCCAATTAAATATGGGGAAAAGACTTGTGTCTCCAAAGAGTATACACAAATGAACAGAAAGCACATGAAAAGATGCTTACTTTCATTAGCTATTATGGACATGCAACTCAAAACCAAACTGAAATACCATGTCACACTCACTATAATGGTGTTATTAAGAAACAGAAAATAAAAAATATTGGAGAGGATGTTGAGATATAGAAACACCCATTCAATGCTGATGGCCAAGTAAAATGGCCATACAGCAGCAGTTGGACCTTGCAATAAGGAGAATACATTCCCTTTGAAAATTCTGTGATGACCGGTTGCCATGGTTATCTCATGATGCACGTAAGGCTCATGGTCCTAACTGTCACTCTATGCCCAGAGAGATTTGGAGTTGGTAGCAGGTGGAAAAGCTCCCAGCTTAGTTTCCACAGTACATAGAGATGGGAAATCTCAATTGCTGCTTGAGAGGTATGATCATATTGGCCTACATGATTAATTCAATCCCCAAAAAATTGGCAGGAAATTTTTCCACAAAATATGATTCACTTTTCTTCTGGTTTCTCCTCTCCAATTTGTCCTAAAGAGTTTTAGATGTGATTTATACTTTTCTCTTAATTCTTATTTTATATTTTAGATCCATCTATCAAGCTGGTTGCCTTAAAATGAGTCTCCCTTTAGAAAAATTTAGCATTTCTTATAAAGTTCTTTACCATTCACTCTCTTCCTCAAGACCATGTCTGTGCTAATGTTATTTTACTCAGCAGAGATGTAGTAAAGTAATTACTGCAGAATATGGAGTGAATCTGGATTGGTAGGGACCAGAAAGGATGCATTTCATATGATGAGGTGTACTAAAGATGTTTTTAACACCCTTTTCAACCTCTATTCATCATTAAGTGTATATATAACTCAGTATACTTGGGGTATGTTAGTACCATTCATATAACTAGTTTTCCAAACCTAGCTATAAGAACTTGAGTTTCCAAATGTCAGTTTATAAACCAATATACATATTTCCTTTAATCCTTGGGGGTTATCCAAAATTTTCATTTTAAGAAGTTACCTACTGATTTTCTCACTGCCCTGTATGCTCTTCAATAGTAAGTATGGGGAAAATAGAATAATTTTTTTCCATTGTGTTTTACATTACAAAATAAGCTTCTTTAGATGTTGACCATAATAACACATATTAGACTTGTTAGTGGTTTCATGGTTTAGGAAGCTAGACCATAAGTAAGACAAATGTTGAACTTAAATGGAGTGATTCCCTTCACTATCCTTTCTCACTAATGGATTGTCTATCTTTACCTAAAAGGCCATATGATTTTGCCAGATTTCATGGTGGGATTTCTGTGGGATAATAGCAGAGGGCGCAGGTAATTGAGTGCAGCCTGAGGGAGGGAGAAGAAGGGACATCCCTTAGTACATGAGCAATTGGGGCCCAAAGAAAGGAGGCTAGAGGTGCTGAGGAAAGTCCTGGGTGGGGATAGCTATGGATGGGACTCTCTCCTCTGCCACTGCTTGTTCAGACTTGAGTGCAAGGAGAACACATTCTCTGCAGAGCTCTCATGTGGCAGCTCTTTGTGAAAAGGTGGGTTCTGAGCCAGGATGGGAATCAAGCACACCCCTGATCACTAGGAGAGATTACATGCCCCCAGGAAGGCTCACATGAGGCAGCTGACAATGGGAGTATTTGGGGCATGATGTTCACAAGTTTTGTTGTTCCCTGGTCCTTCAGAGGAACTCTATGAGAGGAAACCTGAGTCCTGGTTTGGGTCAGAGAACTCACTTAGGCAGAAGGCAGGGTGAGGGTTTGAACCACTCTCTCTCCTGTAATAAAGCAGTTGGCAGGCCTTTCTCCACAGCTCCTGGGAGGTAACTTGTAACCCCAGAATCTGCTTAGTGGGGACACTGACTACATTTCCTGACTAGAATCACTCACTCAGCAGTGTTGTGACCACACAGGGTTGATGTGGGATCTCAGAACAGAGCACGTGTTCTCCGTGAGCTGTAAAGGATCACCCCACTGAGGGCTGAAAGTCAGTGTCCATCCACCCCTGTCCTGGAACCATCAGACACCCACTCTGGAGGGAAGCACTAGCAAGTTTCTTGCAAATTCCTCCCAACATTTAATAAGTGAACTCTTCTGGGGCTTTTATGGTATATTGGGCATTTTTCTTAAGGATTTCCTTACATTTGCTTATTTTTAGTCTCATAATACAAACTAATAAGCAGGTCTGGCTAAAATCTTCAAAAGACAGCATGGAAAACTGGACACATAGAGTTTACATAATGTTCCCTGTTTTGGGTGGCCTCTGAATTAGATTTGAACACAGTTGACCATGCTTTTGGTCACTGTGCTCTGCTGCCTTCCTATGCTGTGTCATCTATATAAAGTACCCTACATCTGTCTTTTGGGTGTCTAAAGTGAACCCCAAACTACAACTTTTTTTGAAACCCACCTTTGACTCAAGTGGGACACCTGTGTAGACTGTAAATAAGGGATCACAGTGTGAACTGTAAATAAATTAATAATTATTTCCTACATTCATCTGTTGGAAGGATGTCACCTGAGAGTTCTGTTGTGATTGCCTTTCCCAGTTCTTGTCTCAAGCATGAAAAAAGAAAATTTCCTACCCAGTCCAAAAAATCTACTATCTGATAATCCCATTCAGTTGGAAACCTCAAAATCAGCATCTGGCCAAAGAAAAGGGAGTGTCCTCAAACATTCCCTAGAAATTTTCCACAGACAGTACAGTAGAAATGCAATTATTTTATTGCATCAGTAATGTTGACTGTAGATACTAAGTATTCCATATTGAGAAAAACCTTTAAAAAGGTTAAACCATGATAGTTTTCTTAATTCACATGTGAAATTTTGCTTTTAGTAATGAGTCAGTAGTGCCACAACCATATAATTAAAAATGTAGTTACAACTAAAGTTGGTTCACATTTACTGGTAGATTGTATTTTAAGTTAATGTTTGGTCAGTCTATTTCTGAACATTAGTAGGAAGAGTTATCTTCTGAAAAAGTGCTGTGAGATTATTAAAAATCTGATATATTTTTAAGAGAAGTTTTAGATTCACATAAAAACTGTGGAGAATACAAACAGTTCCCACATATTCCCCTGCCACCCTCCCAGTCTAGAGCCAGCAGTTTCCCCTGTTAATAACTCTCATCACTGTGGTATGAACAATTGAAGGGACAGTATTGATACAGTGTTTTGGAGGCTCACTCTTCCTAATCCTCAGCTTTGTGCATTTTGACAAAGGCATATTGTCATGTACCTACCATGACAGAACATCAGTGGTTGAATTGTGTCCCTCCAAATTACACGGAGAAAACCTTGGTACCTGTGAGTGTGACCACTTTTGGAAATAAGATGTTTGCAAATGTGATTAAGATGAAGTCTACTGAATCAGGGTGAACTGCAATATAATACAACTTGTGCACTTACAAGAAGGGAAGAGACAGAGAGGAGAAGGCTGTGTGAAGATGGACCAACACTGGAGAAGAAGGCCAGGTGGAGATGAGGAAGAGAATAGAGTCATGCTGCCAGGAGCCAGGACACCTGGAGCCACCAGAAGCTGGAAGAGTCAAGGAATGGCTCCTAGCAAGGACCTTCAGAGAGAGACACAGAGTATGGTGCTGTGGACACATTAATGCTGGACTTTTTGTCCCTAGAACTGTGAAGGTTTAAGTTTGTGTTCTCAAACCACCCAGTCTGTGGCAATGTATTATAGAAGTGCTAAGAAACTAAACACATATAGTGCTGGGAAGTAAGGTGCTGCTGTAACAGATATATGTGGAAGGCTCACAGAGGCTTCTAGGCAAAATATAGCTTCTGAGCACAGTCATGGGTGAAATTAGCCCAGATATTTCCAGCCTACCTATAGCCATGACTCTGCATTGAAGCTTCAGACTCCAGAAAGCACAAATGGACCTCATCAATGTGCCTCTCTGGATTGCTAAAGATGTGATACAAAAACCTACTGAAATTGTTGTATTCCACAATTTGGGACAGTAGGGTTTTCATACAAAATACCAGCAAAAATAATGCATTAATAAGAAATTTAAAATGTATGCAGGACTGTATATTGAAATCTGATTGACCTACCCTCCATTTTCTTTAGCCCTCTAGGTTCTGTGTCTCAAGTAAGAACAGTTAAGTTTTTGCACATCCTTTTGGATTGAGTAATTGAGTATTCATATAAAATTGACACTGTATCACAGTTTTCTAAGGGTTTTACCTATATGTACGCATGGTCTTTTTTCCCTTTATTTTTAAGGAAATTTTAGATTACATGAAAGTTAAAGCAAAATTAGGTGGGATTCCCATATACCCCACCTCCACCCCCTCACACTTTACCCATTAAAAACATCTTTCATTAATGTTGGACATTTCTTATAAATCTTGAAGCACTGCTACTAACCATGGTCCAGAGTTTCCTAGGTAAGGCCCACTGATGGGTTGCCAATTTCCTGGGGATATCTGCCCTGGCTAGAATGTCCAGATGTCTTTAGAGCCCTCAGGAACATTCCTGCCTGAGACATTATTTACTGTGGCAGCCACAGAGATCCTCCTGTGACCTGCCTAAACTTTCCTCTGGAATGACTTCCTGACTCATATTGAAGTATCCTAGCCATAAACACTCATTTGTATTTAATATTCCCTCTCTTGGTCAAAGTCTTTTTACAAATGTATCTCTAGTTGGCAATTGGTAACAATCCCTCAGTGCCAAGGGGGCCCATCCTTGGGAGCAATGTCCCATGCTAGGGAGAAAGCAGACTTCCATGCTGAGTTTGGCTTAGAAAGAGGCCACATTTGAGCAACATACACATTTTCAGAAGGTAACTCTTAGGCAGTATATATCACTAGGCTAAGTTTCAGTTTTACAAGAATGAAGTTCATAACTACCAGCATTAATCTCAAGGGCCTGGCATATTGGTCTGTCCTCTTTTAGCTAGGTTCTGATGATGTATTGATATTCTTGCCACTGTATTAGAAAATGTAGCAGGGCTCCAAGAATGGGAATTGAAAGTTTTGTTGGTTATTGTATGGGTTCCATCTACTGAGATAACACCCCATGACCATATGGACACATTCATAATCCCTAGAGGCATGCCTGAGGTGCACCCCTCCCCACACATCTGTCCCTCACTGTCACCCTGCACCAGTAGACCTCCCCTGCCATAGCTGTAACTTGTGCAGTTCGAAACCTCCCCATAAAGAAAGTCAAAAGTTTTTTGCATTGTGACTTTCATCACCTTAATATCTGTTATTTTTTATGTATACTTACAATTTCATCTGTATCTTCCCCCAACGTCTTATTTTTTTTCACTTTATCTTCAAAGAAGCTTTAGGTTACAGAAATGTCACATCAAAAATATAGGGAATGAGCAGATGTGACTTAAACGTTTGAATGCCTGCTCTCCACATGGGAGGTCCCAGTATGATTCCCAATGCCTCCTAAAAACAAAGACAAACAAAAAGTAAATGAAAAAAGCAAACACACACACACAAAAACAACTCAAAGGAACTGATGTGGCTCAGTGGTTGACTACTGGCTTCCCACTTACAAAATCTGGGTTTCACTCCCTGGTCCTGGTACCTAAAAAAAGAGAGAAGAAAATTGAAGAATATATAGGTGATTCCCATATACTGCACCCCTTCCCATCTCATATTTATTCCTATTAGCAACATCATACATGAGTAGGGTTCATCTGTTACAATTGAAAAAAAAAAATGGAAGCATTGCTACAAACTATGGTCAATGGTTTATGTTATGGTTTACACTTTGCATCATACTTTTATACGTTTTCACACAATGTACAATCATCTGTATCCATCATTGCAAAATCACACAGAACAGTTCCAATGCCCTCAAAATGCCCTATGATCCATCTATTCTTCCCTCCATCTTCCCTCAGAACCTATGTTAGCCACTAAGTTTCAATTTTCCAAGAATAAGGTTCATAGTCTTATGCATTAATAATGAGGCTTTGACATACTGGTCTGCTTTTATTTGGCACTGCCCATGTACTCTAGAGATTCTTGCCCCTCTCTTTGAGTATATAGCAGGATTCCCAGAATGGAATTTTAATATTTTCTCATTGTTTGTGGGTCTCCATCCACTGATATAACACCTTATGACAAGATGAACACATTCATATTCCTTTGAAGCATCCCCCAGGGGCATCCTTTTCTGTATGCCCCGCTAGCACCGGTACACTGCACCAGTGACCTACCTGCTGTATTTGCCAAAAGAACATTCCCATCCTTGTAGTCCCAACACAAACCAACAAATCCCAAGTACACTTGTTCCTTTCTCCAAGACTTCCACAATTCCATACAGTCCAAATTAAATACCTCCACCCTGCTCACCCTTCCATTCCAGTTCCATCAACCCACTCATATCCCTGCATCACCATCACCCCATCCACTGCCAAACCACCCCTTTCTGCCTTATCATAGGCACTGCCCATATTGAGCTTGGTTCACCACACTCAAGTCCCTTTCTGTCTCCTTTAATCTATCTTCCGGAATCTCTGTGAGTCTCCTAAATAAACTTAGGTCATATCAGTTAGGTCAAGAAGTATTTGCCTTTAGTGACTGGCTTACTTCACTCAACATAAGGTCAAGATTCAACTATGTTGTCACATATATCAACACGCCATTCCTTCCTACAGCTGAGTAATATTCCATTGTATGTATAAACCATATTTGCTTATCCATTCATTTGTTGCTGGTCACAATTCTTATGCATATATACCCAGTAGTGGGATTGCACAATCATATGGCAATTCTATATAACCCTTTTGAGCACTGCCAAATCATCCTCCAAAATGGCTGCACCATTCCACTTTCCCAGCAGCAGTTGAAGAGGGTTAGTCTTTAAGGAAATGGAGATACCATTTTTAATAAGTAGGGTGGCTAATATTTTAGAAAGAAACAAAACTAGAAAATAACAAATAGAGATGTGGATATGAGTAAACTGGAATCCCCATATATTGGTGATAGGAATCTAAAATAAAGCAGTCAATTCGGGAAATAGTTTGACATTCCCTCAAAAAGCTAAACCTAGAACTACTATATGACAGCTACCTACTAGGTTTATATATTAAAGAATTAAAAACAGAGGCTGAAAGAGGTACTTGAAACCAGTATTATTGCAGCATTATTTGCAATACCCAAAAGCTGGAAACCACCTAAGTGTGCTCATTTAGAGGAATAAGTTTTTTAAAAGTGGTATATCCATACAATGGAATATAATTGAGCCATAAAAAGTATTGAAGTTCTGATACATACTACTATATGCATGACCCTTAAAAATGTACTGAATAAGGCAGGCACAAAAGTAAAACAGTTGGTGATTGCAATTATTTGAAAGCTAAGAAAAAGTAAATTCATAGAAACAGATAGATTAGAGTTTATTACCAGGGACTAGCAGAAAGTAGAATGGGCTTAATAGCTAATAACTACAGAGTTTCTGTTTCAGGTAACGAGAAAGTTTTGGAATTGAATGTTTGGTGACAGTAACAAAACACTGTAAATGTAATTGATTCAAGTAAATTGTACATGCTGTAAAAATGAGTAAACTGGCAAATTTTCTATTATACAGCTATCTCATTGAAAATTTTTAAAAAATCCTCTAGAATGGATGGGATATTCAAAGTCAACAAGGCTGTGAGGCTGAAGCAGTATTTCTTGAAGTCAGTGTGATACTGACAATTTCCTTGGCCTTCAGAATAGGTTGGATATATATCATCATACTGTATAGTTTAGTACCACTTATACATGAACTATTTATCATGGACTTAGATTGTCTTCAGCTACAAAGCCAAGGATTCTATTCTGATTACATTCCACTCTTTCCTTTGTCTCTCTTTCCTACATGAAGTGTTTCTGGGTAGCTCCACCATCCTTGTTTGCACATTGTAGCCTCTTGTCTGGGCAAAGCAAAATGCCCTGAGTAATGCAGGAGCTGCACCCCAGTGTACTGATCATTACTCTGTGTCCCCCTAGCTCCCATGGAAGACCTAGTAGAGGAGCCTTCTAGTGACAGGGTGGTTGAGGAGGTCCCATCTAATGTTGAGGTGAAGTCATCTGTTTTTGTCTAAGATAGAAATGTTCCTTTCTCATATTTGTCCTTTTTTAAATTTGAGTACAGCACTTATTATATGATGGTATGAATTATAAATATTTTTAAAGATTAGACTACAGCATAATTATATTTTTTCTTCTCCTCCCCCAGCCCCACCCCCACCTCCATCCTACTGTTCTTACTGTCTGTGCCCATTCACTGTATGACCTGCATTTTTGTCTTGTCTTCTCATCTTTCTCCTCTAGGATTCACTAAGACTCGGTCCTGGGGACCTCTGATGTGGAGAGAGGTACCCTTTCACATGTGCCACATCAGTTCCTGGTCTCTGCTGCCCTTCACTTTGACTTTCCCCTTTGTTTCTCTTTTGTTGCATCATCATCTTACTGTGTGACTCACCTGAGCAGGCACTGGCTCACCACAGAGGCACTCAGCTCACCATGTGAGCACTAGCTCACTGCATAGGTACTCACATAGGCACTTGGCTTAACACATGGGCACTTGGCTTACTGTGTGGGCACTGGATCCCTTTACAGGCACTGGCTCAGCACATGGGCATTCACATGGACAATCGGCTCACCACATGGGCACACAGCTCACCATGAGGGCACTTGGCTCACTACATAGGCACTGGCTCACCATACAGGCTCACTTTCTCTTTTTCACCAGGAGGCCCCAGTGATCAAACCCAGGTTCTCCTATATGGTAGGTGGAAGCCTTATCACTTGAACCACATCTGCTTCCCTGAACTACAGATATTAACTGTCTGATCCAGTGGGGGTGGATTCCAGGAGCCTATGGGAAGAAGTGCAACAGGGAACAAGAAGAATGGAGGCAAGACAGGATTCTGATCAAGCCTCATTTATTGGGGGTAGAACATGGGAATATATACTGAGGGAAGGAAATGTGTCCATGGGTGATAGGCTGGTCTTGTGGGTGGCAAGCGTCCAAGGAGGGCATTGGCTGAAAGTTCATGCCAGGTCTGCAGAATTTCGCGCCTTGCACATGCATGCTGCTGTGGTTACCAGAGTTGTGGCGGAAAGTGGAGAACAAAGAAACAAGGAGGAAGAAGAAGGAAATGGTGGGGCAGGGCTGAGGTAGTTGTGAAATCCGCCCATGTTCTCTGAGGCTGTAAATAGATTTCACAGTGGGTGGCTCCCCACAGGTCCCCCTTCTCTGTTTAATATGTTAGGAACTGAAGTGGACAGCTGGTGATGGCTCACGTTAGGGCAGGGCTTATGCTCAGTGGTGACGTATGGCTGCAAGGTGCTCCTGTACTGAGGGGGGCTGTGCCTGTCTTAGGTTGGGGCTGCACCCGTTAAGTGATCAGTCTTACCTGTCATTGGGAATCGTGGCAGCAAAAGGCCACGTCTGTCTTAGGTTGACTGATGGGTCAGCCCAGTTGCCCATCATTGACTAACCAGACCAGTGCCTCAGCAATAAATGACTTGCAAATATAACAAGCTATAACAGGGAGCTCTACACCATGCATGACATGCATGATGTACTGAGATTAGTGGGTGAGGCCACACCCACCCTGGTCTTGTTTGGCTAGAGCACCTGCTGCTCATTTGAACCACTAAACTCCTCACTGAAGCTGTTTTCCTTACCGAAGCTGTTCAGCAATATTAATTAAACAGAGAAGGGTTAGCTGTGATAGGGGCAGTTGTGACCATGGGCAGGGAGGACAGGCAAGGAAACGCCATTAGGGTACAGGTTGGCAATGAGGCAGCATAAGAGATTTGCATTTTCAAAGGTTGGTTGTTTGTTCTTCGGTCAGGATAGGCTGGTATTGACGAACAGCAGCAAGATACATCACGTGGGCAGAAATTTGCTTCATCCTTTCTTGGAGGAATTTAAGGAGGCAAGGTGCAAATGCAGAGATTAAAAGGAGAGTGATTAGGGGGCTGAGGAGTGGACCTAGCCATGTTATGAAGGGGGAGGTGAGCCAGGCAGATAAGGAGGAGGTTGATTGGGAGGGCAGTATTCCTTCCTGCAATTCTCACAATTTCTTAACATTTTGCTCAACAATACCAGATTCATTTATATAGTAGCAGCATTCCTCCTGGAGGAAAAGGCAGGTTCCCCCTTTTTTCAGCTGTAAGTTAAGGGCCCTGCAGTTTTGAAGGATTACTTGGGCGAGGGATGTTAGTTGCCACTGCAGAGAGTCAAGAGACTGTGCACTGGGTTCTAGGCTAATTTGTCATTCTTGTTTAAAGTACTGCAAGCTGATGAGGCCATGACCAAGAGCACCACCTGCCATGGCAGCTGCAGCGACTGAACCTGTGAGGCTAATTTTTTACCAATATAGGGAGGAAGGCGGCTCTCTTTGACACAGATGCGGATAGTAAAATTTTTAGTTTGCCTTCTCCATAGTATGTTAGTTGCAGGGTAATGGCTACTAGGATGCAAGGCCTCATTTTTATAGAATAGAGCATTTTTGGGTTATAGTTAATTTTCCAACAATCATGAGTAGGATTCTTGGTTATGATTAAATTGTAAGAGGGAAACAAAGTCACAATAAACTGAGTATTACTATTTTTGAAAATAATTATGGCCTGATTTTTAACCTACATACAGGAAGGATGGTTACTAATGCATAAGGGTTGATAATCAAATGGTAATATGAGATTATCGATTCTTTGTCTTTATAGGGTTTAATTGGCAATCAATTATCAATTGGTTTAGGGAATATATGGGTTTTATTCAGATATATATGAAAGAATGGATTTTTCCAGGTTAACACTCTAAGTAATGGGGGTTTAGGTATAAAGGCCTAATAAGTGTAATTACTGGCAGCTTCCTTATTACTTATGATCACCATCATCAGAAGTTGTAGAAGATTCCATCTCTTCATTCTGGGGTTTAATCCTTTTCAGAGATAACTAAATTTGTTCTCCATTTCTGAAATAATAAGCGCATAGCCTCACCCCCTTACTTTAATCCTACCTTTTTTCCATTCATTGCTTAACATATCTTTCTAGAATATTGGTTGATCTTCATTTCCTGTGTCTACTGTAGATGTTTGACATTTTCCAGAGTGACATTCCACAGGTGTTAATGAATTATAAACATTAAGAAAATGCAAAGTAAATAAAGCTTTTGCTAATTAATCTTTTGGTGTCATAATACCATTATTTCCCCCTTTTTGTTTTAAAAGCATAGTTTTTAGGGTATGATGGTTGCATTCAACTATGGCTTGACATGTAGGATTATAAGGAATATTAGCAACATATTGAATACCATATTTTAAAAGGAAAGATTCAAAGGATTTACTAATGTAAGAAGGTGTATTATTAATTTTTAGAGGACATCCCATTACAGCAAAAGCAGACTATAGATGTGAACAAACATGATGCAACTGTTCCTTACTTTGAGCAGCAGTGTACATAAAATGAGAATAAGTGTCAATATAAACATGAACATATTGTAGTTTACTAAAGGATGGTATGTGAGTAACACCCATCTGCCATAATTGATTAGGAGTCAGGCCTCTGGGATTAGTTCCAGCCTGAAAAGGTACCACTGTTAGTGGTCCACAAGTAGGACAAGCGTGAATAATTTTTGTGCCTGTAGTTTTGTTAACTTTTGATATTTATTTTGCAGGCTTTTAGCATTAATGTGAGTTAGAGCATGAGCACCTTGTAAACACCCTATTAATAAATCAGCTTGAGCATTATTTGCTGTCATAGGACTAGGCAAAGAGGTATGAGAGTGTATGTGAGTAATGTAAATAGGATGCTGTTTTAACCTGATGAGATGTTGCAAGTCAGTGAAAAGTTGAGATAACTTATTAGTAGCAAAGATATGAACTGTTTCAATATGCTAAACAGTAAGGCATACATATTCAGAATTAGAGACAACATTCAAAGGTTCCTTAAGTATTGTTAACACCTTAATGATGGCAGCAAGTTCAGTATGCTGAGCAGACATGAATGGAGTCTGCCAAGCCTGTTCTTTTCAAGAAGTAATGTATGCTGCTTTTTTATTACTATTACAGTCAGTAAATACTGTACAAGATGGTTAGGCCATGCACATAGTCCTGAAAAGCACTGCAAAAGTTCATTGTTAGGTTTTTTATAGATAGAGGAATGCAGCTGGCTTGATTTGTGTAAGAAGACACTAAAGAAAGTCTTAGCAAGTTTTAAAACAAAGTGATAGCTGTGCTGGACTTTAACTTTTTGCAACAAACTAGCAGTGTTTGGGATTGCTGCATACTAGTGTTGTTACTTTAATCTATGATAAGAGGTTGTTTCTGTGACACATACTCTTTTATTATAATTAAAACCATGAATAACCACACTGTACTTCTCTTTAATATTATGCTGAAATATTGGTAACTTTATACACTTTTAAGCATTTATAGAAACCTTTTGTTCATACGACTTTAATAGAGGGTTTAAGGGAAAAAAAACTTGTTAATTTTATAACACTGTAAAACACCTTTTATTTACTTATAACATATTAAATGAACTTAATTATTACTTTAATTTTTCTTTCAAGGTAAAAGAACAAATCTCTTATAATTAGTTTGGAATAAAAGGCTACTGTTCAGGATTAGGTTTTGAGAAAGCAGTTTTGAACATTATGTTCCTTTAAAAGAGATAAAACTTTCCTTTCTTGGAACACCGAGGAAATGATAAGCAGAAGAAGCACAAGAAGCTATTTTGGTAAGACAGACTTTCTTTGTATACTGATTATTGAGGATAAGAACTTTTACCAAAACAGATTAATGATGAGAGGCCTTCAGAAAGAATAAAAATTTTCAACTTTGCATCAGCATACTACTTGATACTAAAGCCTTTAAAATTTTATAGATAGACCCATCAAATCTTATTCAACTTTAACTATAAAATTTCCTTTTTCACGAACCTTCTGCACTTTTAGTGGTCACTCAGGTTTTGTTCCATATTTTACCCTTTCTTAATAACCAATCATTTTCTCTTAGGACAAAATTATCCTGTTTCCTTAATAATAAAAACACATTCCATATAGCCTACATACAAAGTTATCAAGCAACCTTTTTATAACATAATACCGTGAACACTAAATGAGCTTGTTAAAATAATGAACTTTTCTTTACTTTAAATATTTAGTAGCATGCAATATCAGAAACAGTTTCCTAAAAGCAAGTTGTCAAGGGAGGCTGGCTGCAGCCAAGCTTCCCTGTTATAAAATTACTTTTTATTATTATTATTATTAATTCAGGTTTGTTTAATAATGACCTTTTGGAAATAGCCACTTAAACACTTTAATTTAAATAATGCTTTATAAGACCTTTTATAATTATTTATAATTATAGTCTATATAAATATATAAATATATAAATATATATAAATATATAAATATAGTCTATAACATATAGACTATAATTATATCATTTTTAGACAAATTTTATCTTTACAGAACACATTCCCTTACTTAAAGTTATCACAATACCTTCTACAACTTGCCACATGCAAATTAAGTTTCAAGAGTTTATGAAAAATTAGCCATCCTACTTTAGGACAAAACACACCCCCTTGCAAAACCCATTAAATTTCAGCTAGCATTGCCACAAACCCCCAACTCTTTAACATTCATTCAAGTTTCGCATCCCCCACACCACCCTGCAAAGAAAAACAAGCCATTCATTTCAATCTAGGCAAGAACCATCCCCTATGAAAAGGCATAGTAATTTTGTTAATCAAGACTTACAATTTTTATCATTGTAGATATCTTATTAACATTTAAACTTATGTATTAATATAATTAACTTAACTATTAATATAAGTGCTTATTTAATTTTTAGCCATTTGAATAGAGCTCTTTTAAAAATTTCTACTAATTTATATTTAGCATCCGGAGGTATCACAATATACACTGACACCGAATGAACAGACAGACAAACACAAAACAATTACAACACATTAACAGAAACATACAATTTATTTACAATTGACTCATAATTATTACTTTCTTGGTATAGCTGCTTTTAAATCCTCTGTTATATATCACATCTTAGATTGTACCTTTTAAGATTTCTTCTGGAATTCATGTCACCTGTAATATGCAAGCTTGTGCTTGGAAACATTATTAGTTATCAGCAATCAATTAAAATAACTTGAGCAGCATAAATATAGTTAAGTTTTTATTTTGCAGTTTAGACAGACCATTAACACACATTTTTGGATTATTACTGTAAGACTATACTGAGACTTGAAGTTCTGGAGAAAACTATTGATTTAAAACTGAAAATTCCTTTTAGACCTTGATAAAAACTTGGTAGTAATTTTATTACCTTGGTTATGTAAGCCCAATCAGAATTAGCATGGAAACAAAACAAAACACAAATGTTGCCACATTTTTCTCTCTTTCCAGTGGCTTAACTATATTAGCCCTCACTTGCCCAGAGCTACATTGTCACATAAACAGCAGGGAGTTTGAAGAGTTGTGAAAGGGATTGGCATTCGCCGGAGCAAAGTTGATTGCCTCATAAGCTTGTTTGGGTTTTGGGGCCTGTAGCTGGCCTCACCTCCCATTTCCCTGATGGGGAGGGAGAGGTTGACCCTGCATGTCGATTTGGGACTGACAGCCACTAGCCCAGTGCTGGCTGCAGCGGCAACAAGGACAGACTTTAGGGGCACTACTAGGCTTTTTGTTAATACCAGGGGTGGGACAGTCTTGGGTGAAATGGCCAGGATCACTGCACTTAAAACAAGTTCTTATTTGCTGCGGCTGTAAAACCTCTTTTAAAGTGGCGGCCATAGCAAGGCCTTGTTGGTAGGCAGGGCCAATTTCAGAACAAAGCCTGATGTAACCAGACAAGTCCTCCTTCTTTCTATAAGGTCTAACTGTGGCCTGACAAGCCGCATTCACATTTTCAAAGGCAATTTGCTTTACATAGTCTGTTTCTGTATTGGTATCACCAAACAGTCTTTCTGCAGCCATGCACAATCTGCCTACAAAATCTGAAAAGGGTTTCTCTGGCCCCTGCTTAATATTAGTGAGGGAGGAGGCAGGGTGTTCTTTTGTGAGCAACCTTTTGCAGGCCCTAAGGGCTGCAGTTTGAATTTGGGCAAATAGGCCAGGGTTATAATTCATATGCTGTATAGTGCCTTCATAATCTCCCGAGCCTGTTACAGAGCAGTGGGCCCATAGGTGGCAGCGGCAGTTTTAAGCTCTTTTAAAGATTTAAAGGGGAAAGTGGAATGCACACAAATTATCTTCACCTCACCATCTGCCTCATTATCTGCCTCATTGTTTTGCCCCTCGGTTTGCCTTTCGATGACCAGATATGTAAAAAAGGGGGGGTTTTCACTGCAGGGAATGCCTGCCTGGGTGGCCTTTCTAAGCAGGTGCAGGTGGGTGGGAAGTTGATAAAAGGATTGTGGTTAAACTGCCTTTCTGCATTTATGGTGTTGTAATCCTTTTAGCTGCTGTAGCTCCTTTATGAGTTGTAAATGCTCCCTTCCTATTGAAACCAGGGATAAACTTCTTTTAGGAAGGCAAAGAATTTAGAGAGTTCTTTAACATTAACCTTTACTCCTCTCATCCTAAGTGGGGCCTGCAGGCCAGACAGGAAAAGGGAACGATTATTAGAGGATGCCTGCCCCATCCTCGCCAGATCACTTACCGATCCTTCAGAAGATAGGAAGTCTTCTGAAAGTCTCTTCCACCCAAGCTGATAGCTCAGGTCTTCTGCCCAAGCCAATGGCTTAGGTCTTCCACCCAAGCTGATTGCTCAGGTCTTCTGCCCAAGCCGATGGCTTAGGTCTTCTGCCCAAGCTGATTGCTCAGGTCTTCCGCCCAAGAATTCTCAGGTCTTCCGAGTTCGTGTAGATCACCTGGCCAGGTTTTCTGTTGTGTCAGCCTATCACGAGTACTTCATTCCCGGCCCCACCCACGTAGGGCACCGCTCCGATCCAGTGGGGGTGGATTCCAGGGGCCTGTGGGAAGAAGTGGGGGCAGGGGATGAGAAGAATGGAGGCAAGACAGGATTCTGATCAAGCCTCATTTATTGGGGGTAGAACATGGGAATATATACTGAGGGAAGGAAACGTGTCCATGGGTGATAGGCTGGTTTTGTGGGTGGCAGGTGTCCAAGGAGGGAATTGGCTGAAATTTCATGGCAGGTCTGCAGAATTTCATGCCTTGCACATGCGTGCTGCTGTGGTTACCAGAGTTGTGGCAGGAAGGGGAGAACAAAGAAACAAGGAGGTAGAAGAAGAAGGAAATGGCGGGGCAGGGCTGAGGTAGTTGTGAAATCCGCCCATGTTGTCTGAGGCCGTAAATAGATTTCACAGTGGGTGGCTCCCCACAATTAACCACTCTTTGGGGGAAGGATAGTTGGGAGATGCCTACCAAAAGATCTCAGACGATGGAAGTGTTAAAATGGCAGTGTTGTTTCATAAAACGTATGGCAGTGAATTTATACTTGAGCACCATTATTCCTGATCAGATTAGGACTTTGCTAATTGCCATCAAAATGGATTTGAGAAACACATACTTCAGGAAAAGGTTGACTCCCAAAGTTAGTTGCCAGGCTTATTCATGGGGGCTTTGACTTTACTAGTGCTTCCTATATGTTTTTATAAAATCACCATCTGAACAGACCCTATTCAACATCATAGTATCCTCATAGTTTTCTTTTCAACAATTGCAGGGGAACTCCAGAGCAAGTGAAAAAGTAGGTGTTCTGGGCTCATCCAATGTCTGATTAGAAAACAAATATAAAAGACTCGGGCTTCAAACTAGAGACTCAGGCTAATCACAGCATCATGGTGAGATGAGGATTAGGAGTATGATGAAGGGTTTCCATGGAGGAAATGTGCCCTTGTTACTACATTCTGTGGTAATGGCTGTGATCTCTCTAAGTTGTGCAAGTTTTGCATGCAAGGGGGTTTGCAGGTACTCTAGTTTTAGTTTCTGTGGTGTAATTTTTAGTTTGTCTCTGAGCAAAAGGGGTGACCATAAGCAGCTCCCTAGATGTTAGGTGCCATTTACACTGGACAATTACCAGGGACAGTTTTCTCAAATACAACCCATCACCACAGCATGCTCTATGTATATTACCTTGTTCTGTCCTCACCACAGCTGGATCTGGGGTTTGCTTTCTATGATGGAAAAAAGATGTAAAAGTGAGGTCCAGATGTGAACCCACACTCTTGCACTGCTAAAGGGAAGGTCATTAATGTGAACTCAGCCATGTGTCATAATACTGTGACCTACAGACATGAACTTACCACACAACCATATGCTTGCTAGAAACCATGCAAGAGAGTTCTAGCACATGTGTATGTACCTACACCCAAATTACCTGGGCCTACAAAGAGAACAAAACTGCCCATCATTATAAAGTAGCCTCCATAGTCACATGGCCTAGGGAAGCTAGCTGCCCAGAATATTACAGACTTTGGCATAGTTATTAGTACCCAAAGCACACAGTACTCCCACATGCAAATGAGCAGCTCAAAATTCTGAGTTGTGTGGCAATGCATAGGATAACATGGTCAATCCTAAGAGGGATGAGGACACAGCTCAGCAAGTCACCAAAAGCAGACAGGCAGGAAGTGGCTGTGGCTCAATCAGTTGGGCTCCTGTCTACCATATGGCATGAACCCAGGGCCTCTTTGTAAAGGCAGGCTCAGCCACATGCTGCAGAGAGCTACTGGCCCAGGCGCCATGGAATGCCACTGGCCCGCAAGCACTGCAGAAGGTCTCCAGGCCCGCAAGCACCATGGAGCGCCAAGTCAGCAAGGTGACACAACAAAAAGGGAGACAAGCAAAAAAACACAAAAGAGCATGCAGCAAATGGACACAGAGCAGACAGCAAGCAAGCCACAAAGCAGGGGGGGAGGGGGAAATAAATAAGTAAAAATACAGACTCGGAAGAACACACTGTGAATGGACACAAAGAACTGAGAGCAAGCAAAAAAAAAAGCTGCAAAGCGGTGATTAAAAATACATATATATTAAGAAAAAGCAGATAGGCATTGAGAAGACAATACAGTGCATTTGATAACATCATCCTAAATGACACCATAGATGCTTGAATCATGAGTCAACACAATACTGTCACTGAAAAATAAGAACTCAGGAACATCATCATTCTTAACCTGGTTTCTAAAACCCTTCTTGAAACATTCTTAAACAGCTGTCTTTATGGGTGTTGGCACTCAATCTAGGCAGCCCTCCATAATGAGCATCCCAGAGTTGATGGCCAATAATGAACAAACAATATTTCAATGAATTAACAAAGGGGGTTGCAAAGAAAGACTGGAAGAAAATCCATATGATTAACAAGCAGTGACATTTAAATGGTAATATTTTAGATCAATCTTCTACAATTGATTATCTTTATTACAATATGATACTGATAAATGCAATGGAATCTACAATGTAGACTGGAATCTAGACCACCAAAAAAAAGTTGCTTTTAATCAAGTGGAAATTCCTGTGGAACAAATGGTAAATGTAGCATCAGTACATGTGTATCCAAGGAGCTGAATTTGTTGGATTTGTCAAGAGGATACTGGCAATTTAGGTGAGATACACTATAGAGAGGAGGTGTGATAGTACTCAGCCACTGGGTCACAGCATGTATTTTTGTGCCATTTGTACACTGGGTATGGCCAATTGCTTTAGGCTTCCATTAGCTACAAAGCTGGGGACACTGAGTTTTGTTTCTTTCCTCCTACTCTCCCTGCCATCTTTCTTTCATGATGGAAGGCCCCACAGCAGCAAACGTCATGCTTGTTAAACTACCATCTCTACAAAATTTAGCATCTTGTCCAAGGCCATAAATTTCTTTAGCAATTCATAAGCAACCCACAAATATGAGGCATTATTCTGTGTCCTCATAGCACCCCAGGAACAACTGATGGTGGCACTTCCAAAGGACCAAGATGATAAAGAGGTCCCATCTACAGCCAGGGTGAGGTTACTATTCTTTATCTAAAATGACAACGTTCCTTTTCAGTCACTTTCAGATGAGGATGCCTCATCATGTACATATTACATGACATAACACAATTTTCTTAGGGTAGGAAGCATCAAGTAAGAACCTCTATTAACTGATCCAACTTTGAAGAGATCATCGACAAAGTGGGGCAGCAGTTTACAAAGTAGTCTTTTACTGAACTATAACTTTTTTCACCTTAGATTGAGAATTTGCAATCACAATCAAAACTGAATTTAACAGATGCATGTCTCAGAAAAAACTCATGTCTCTCCTGAAGTGTCTGCTATAATTGCTTATCAGGTCTTGCTTGACCACTCTTTCACATCTGATTTACTAATCATGCCAAACAAGCAAAAGTCCTTTGCAAACAGACAAAACATGATATGATCCTCATAGGCTTTTCTCTAATTGCAGATGGCCCCAGGAGCAAGTCAGATTGGTAGGTATCTAGAATACTGATTAAGGAAATATATGGGTAAGGTAAGTTTGCCTGTAGAGCCATGGCAGCTCCAGGTACTGGTGGGAGTGAAGATTGTGGTATGGTTAGACATGAATTTCTCATGATAAGGAATATGGCCATTCTCTATTGTCCAGTAAGCAAATGCATTCCCTTTAGGTGGCATGGATTTGTGTGTACTGTGGTTAGGGCATTGTATGGCTGACCCTATGTGCAGGAATTGTGGAGGTGTGTGGGGCATTAATGTGTGTTTCCCTAAGAGAAGCCCAACATACAAAGGACAATTGTCATTGAAAACTTTCTAAAAAATCATCCCATCACCACTGCACATTTCACATATATTAACCTGTAAAATCCTCACCAGAATCATTCTTGCAATGATGTACACTCTCCCCATCCCTTACATGAAGATTCTGAGGGGCATTGATTAATCACCCAAGACTTCAAATTCCTAAGTGGTAGAGTCAAATATTCTACCACTAATATCTGTGGTAGTGCTACCTATCACAATATATACGAATATTGTGATAGTATATCACAATATACCAATATTGTGAGCTACTATCACTTACATCACAGGCATGATTTATTAGTGACAATGAAGGAGTTTCCATCATCTGTATATATGCATGTGCCCTAGACAGTTCTTAAACACTGCACTTATATATTTGATATACTCAGGGGTCATATAACCCAGGGTTGCATTAGTTGCATTTTACCAAATCTTTTAGTTACTAGTTTGAAAAGCAAGAGAAAACCCAAAATGTTTCTGGTAAATTCCAAGACTTGTGAGGCATCAGTAGAACAAGTTGCCAATCTCTGCCAATGTTGGGTCACAGCTCAGTGCATGGCCCAAGTAGACAGGTATTGGGGAGATATTTTCATTTACTTGATGACTTCATTGCCACAGCCATACAAATGATCATTCTGTGAGTACACATTGGAGGAACAGTAACCAGGAAGTAATCAAACTCCATCTTAGTCATAAGCTTCATGTTCATCACTCTCATTGCCACATTCCTGCATAGGTGGGATAAAGAATCAATGCTCAACCTCTCAATACAGTTAATCCAAATTAACTGTCCCACAGTGGGCTGGTTCATGTAAGCATGGAGAGTCACATCACTCAGTGAATACAAAAATACAGTAATGAAAAGAAAGAATGAAGGAAAAATGTAAGTTGAACATGTTACTTTTAAATGGTAATGCTTCAGTATAATGACAAGCTCTATAAAGACTATCCTTATGACACATCTCAGTGACTCAATACAAAGAATAATTTACCTAGAATTATATCCAGTCCACCAATACACACAAAGAAAAATACTACACAACAAATGAGTATTTTAGTAGCAGTATTTTGTAGTAGTGGAGATTGAAATGATCTTGTGAAGTACAGAAGGATACTACAATTAGCTTTGATTCAAAAGAGGAAGGAAGAGTGATAGGACTCTGAGGGAAAAGCATCTATTCAATACTATTTGTGGGTTGGATATATCATGTTGCTTTTGGATGCCTTAAGCTACATAGCCAAACATTCTTGTTTCTCATTTGTTTCCTGTTCCTCTCCTCCTTTAAAATCCTTCTTCCACCAGAAAGCATGGGCTACCACACATCATTCCAGGCTTATTGCCATCAGCTCCATATTTTCTTGCCCATTGCAAAGATATGGCAGCTGCCTGAATAATTCATGAACAACACCCCATGTAAAGATACTTACTCTGTGTCCTCCTAGCAACCGCCAACGGTCTGTTAGAGAAGTCCCCTAGAGATAGGGCAGACAAAGATGTTCCATCTAACTCAAAGGTAAGGTCACCCTTTCATTTACTGAAATAAACTTCCTAATTTTAGCTTTCATTAAGATATGAAAATCAGACCAAGTAATTATTCATGATGTATACAATTTCCTTGGTCAGGGGGAGTGTTCATTTGGAACCTGTTACTAACTTAGCCCTGACACAAGAGGAACCACAAGGAATCACCTGTATGATACAGGGCTAGTTTTTCCTCATAGGATTAAGATTTTATTTCCAACCTAAATAGACAGGAGAGATGGATCAAACAGGAAAATCCTGTGCATTTCCACACATCTGTTACAGTTACTTTACGGGCATTTCACTGGACCACTTTTTACCATCAGCTTTTCTAAAGGAAGCAACAGAGTAAAATATTTGTGCAAACATAAACAGCATGGTCCAATCCTCAGTGTTTTCATTTCTCTAATTGTAGGTGGCTTCAGGAGTAAGTGAAAATGGTATGGATTTTGGTATTGGTTACACGTTAAGAAAAAGAATCTAGATAATTTAACCACAAGGTTTTTCATGCTTACTTTACTGTGGAGAGAAGCCTGCTTTCAGCTTCCACGGGGACATAAGAAATAGGAATGTGCTTCTGTTTAAGGTGAAGACAAATGGCCATGTACTACAGTACTTGGAAGCAGCTGTATTCCCATTAGGTGGTTTGGGATTTTGCTCATGCTCCACCACAATTGCATACTTTACATATATTTGCACAGTCAATGGTCAAACTATAACACTGGGCTTCAAAAGGGGCATGAGGAGTGGTAAGAATCTCTCATTGAACAAACTGCTGCATTTTAGTCCCTTTGCAAGGTTATTTCCTGCTAAACACCAGTGACAGCTTCCCTTGCTATTGCTGCCCCTCCATGGTGTGGTTCTTCCTCTCCTCAGCAGCTCACTTGTGCTTGCTGATTACCTGCCTCATAGACCCTAATCCCTGCTCCAAATAAGGCCTCATGACCAATCCAGGAGGAACAAACCCAAGGTACTGACTGTGACTCCGTGTCCTCCAAGATCCTCCTGAAGGCCAGCTGGAATAGTTTCTAAGTGCCAGGGCAGAGAGCATGCACCATTTACTCCAAGGTGAGGTCAACTTTCTTCATCTGAGTTAGAACTGAGCCATTCTTCATTTCTTCCTTTTCCCATCTAATTCAGACAGGAAAATTTGATCCTGTGCACTAGAGGTGGGAAGTACAAATGTCTATTGGGTCAGTGATCAGTGGGCATCTCTTAGCTAATCACTATGTCAAGGGTAAAATCACAAAAGGCAGCATCAAGTTATTAACTATATGGTAGAAAAATATATTCTACTTGGGTTAAAAATTTTGGACTTAGTAATCAAAATGGACTTGAGAGATACATCATCCAGGACAAGCTTCTGTCTTTTCCTGATGTGTCTCCTTTCCTTGAGTTCTTTCCCATCCTGTATTCTAAAGTCACCAAGTGGACATAAGCTTCTGGTATCACTATACAGTGAGTTCTGATCCTTACAGTGCTTTCTTTTTTTTAATGAGCATTTATTTTTATTGTATTTTTTGTAGACACAGACCACAAAAAATGTTACATTAAAAAATAAAAGAGGTTCCCACATACCCCACACACACCCGCCTCCAAGGTCAACAACTTCCTTCATCACTGCAGCACATCCATTGCATTTGGTGAATACATCTTGGAACACTGCTGCACCATATGGATTATAGTTCACACTGTAGTTCACACTCTCCCCCAGTACATTCAGTGGGTTATGCCAGGATATATAATGTCCAGCATCTGTCCCTCCAATATTTTCTTTGTAATTGCAACCAGCCCATACAGAAAGCAATAGTAAGTATTCTGAAATCTCACTAGCTGAGGAAAAAAATCCACATAGTGAAAAAAAAAAAGGGTCTTCCATGCTAGTTTAGTCTCAAGAAGTCCCTGATTACAGCCTCCTGGTAGGAAGTGTGGTGAAAGCTGCGGCTATTCCAGGTAAGACAACAACTATGTTTCCTGAGAAGCTGTGTTCTCTTTCTTTGGCATTAGTCTGTGTGCACCAGAGTGGCACATGATGAAATGAAAACAGACATATGTGGCCATTCATTAACATATGAGACAGGGAAGACTTGAGAAGGTGTACAAAGTATTCAGAGCTGCACATTTAGTGAAAACAGACCCAGGCACTGGAGATATTAGAGGCTTGGATTCCTAAATCACACACTTTCTTCACACCTCTTCTGCCTGGCAGGGTCTCTAAAGTTCTAGTATGAATTTGTCAACATTTCCTATTTTAATTCCTGGTCCTGAGCCCCACAGGGTCAGTGCATGTATAGCAGATTGCAATTTTTGCAAATTTTCAAAAGCCCAGTATCCATTTGTGCTAGTAGTTATGATATGGACAATAGAGAGAACACATTCACCCTTGTAAAATGATCTCCAGGAGAGCTACCCAGAGTCTAGCACTAGGTCCATTCTTTGTACTCACCTTAGTGTGTGTGTCCAGTCAACATTTCAGGGTGATAAGATTTGAGAAGAATGCTGTAACTTTTGAGCTAAATGAGGCAGTGAGAAGTTGAGGGCTGATTCCTTCACCTCTTCTTCCACATTTGCAAACTGCTTGCAACATCTCGTTGGAGGCCTGGGACTCCAGAGAGCACAGGGAATGTCTCAGGACCCAGGCTAGGGAGCTGGGATTCCTATGGTAGCCAGCACGGCCTCAGGTAGAGAAGAGAGGGTGGAGGCCTTATTTTAATAATGTTCCTATGGATGCTTGTGTTCCTAAAAGACTAACTTGTGGATCAGAGGTACATCTCCACCAGAAGCAAAGATGATGACAATCCAGGTAGGTAACAATTCTCAAGGAAGGATCTAATGGAGAGGATTCCAGATCAGTAGTTATACCTGGTGCCAAATCCAAAATGCTGGATTAGGAATTAAACCTACATTTCATCACATTTGAGAAAGGCTTGATTCCAGCTGCCCCTTCAGTGCTAAAAATCCCTAGCAGGTTTTTGTAGGACTTCTGTGAATGGGCTCTGGATGGCTTCACACACTGGCTCTCCAAGTCCTACTCAGCTGGAGTTCTGGAATTGAGCAGGCCCAAGAGAAAATCTCTGGGCAGCAGGACCACAGCTTCCCTGCTCCTCCCTAAACCAGTGCTGCTGCCAGGCATCTCTGCTATGTCCTTCACACAACATGTGTGTCCCTCCCTATACCTTTCCCCAGGCTTGTCAAAGCACCCAAGGTACCCAGTCCTAGAGAGGCTTGATGAAGTCACTTCTTTAATTGGCCATGCATCCTGCATAAACCCTATTATGTCAATTGCAGGACAAGGGAATGTGGGCAAGGTACCTCTAATCTTGTGTTCATCCACCCAAAAGGGTTAGGAAACCTATGGGGGCATTGAGAGGACAAAGGTCTGCCCAATTCCTAAGGTCATCCCAGGCACTTGACAGCCACTTGGTTTGTGAGGTGGGTGGTAGCTCTCTTCCCCAGGATCTGATT
Source organism: Dasypus novemcinctus (assembly GCF_030445035.2). Taxonomy (NCBI): domain Eukaryota; kingdom Metazoa; phylum Chordata; class Mammalia; order Cingulata; family Dasypodidae; genus Dasypus; species Dasypus novemcinctus. The sequence goes on along the minus strand of NW_026688126.1, from coordinate 92,873 downwards.
CAACTCCAGGTTGCAGAGAGTTGCCCCTGGAGATGGGTGAATTGGTAAGTGAACAATTTATTGACTGGAGAGGACAACAATATACACTTGATCATTCCTCCATGTTCTCCTATGGAACAACAACACGAATGGAAATAAGAAAGCAAATAAGCACTAATTAGGAGACAGAAGAGAGGCAGGGAGGTTCTGAGCCAGGAAAATGGGAAGGAAAGCAATAGCATGCTTAGAAAGACAAGGAGACACTGACTGCTTTCTTAGTGCTCAAGGAAGATATGAGCATTTCTCCCTAAAATTAGAGCATGTGAGGTCTAGAACACAGACCCTATATCTTAGGCAAACCCCACAAGGCAGAAGAGAAGCAATTGAAGCTCAAAATCAGGATGAGATGAGGACAGAATTGTATCCTAGGTGCAGGTCATGTTATGACATCAACAATAGGGGCTTGAGCTCCCCTTTCAACCTGAACTTTCTCCTTTCCTTTTGCAAGGCCACCCCATCACCGTTACAGCATTGTGCATTCAGAAGCATTTTTCACAGATGAAGAAGATTCAGACATAGAGAATGGCAACTTGCATGTAATTTATTTCCTTTCTCCCTATTTTTAAAATCTGTTTCTTATCTGTAAGCATTTCTTTGTAGCTCTTCCTTTATCCATTCTTTATATAATTATCTTGAAGGTCTCTTCCAGGAAGATGAGTTCATACCAATGACAATGTTTTTAACACATGTCTTCAACTTCCTACCTACTATATTTCTACATTACACTGATTTTTCAACCTACTCTGCACCATGAATCAACTCATGGAATCCAGATGAGCCAGACAAGTAGCTGTGCTGGGATCAGAAGCCTGGATCTCCATCATGAGGAAGGGGACTCTGTGAAGTTGGTTCTGGGCTGGGCTATCCCCTCACGGTAGTGATGCTGCACATGCAGCTCTGGAAATGCAAGTCTGCTCTCCTCCCTGCAGCTGTCTACACTCTTTGAGGAGGAGAAGGAGTCTCTTTATGTCAATTGTCTGTTCCTGGAAAGCACAGATGGCATCCAAGATGTAGAAAGAGAAGAACAAGAAGAGGAAATGTTGAGTGTGGTGTGGGTAGAATGAGGAGGAGAAGGGAAACAGGTCAACTAACACTCCACTGATTCTTTACTTTCTCTTGACACTTCAGGAAATCCAGCCTTCTTGAGGAGCTTACTGAAGAGACTGCAAGTGTGGGAGCATGGAGATAGAGGTGAGAATTGGATGGTGAAAATAAGTGCAGGCAGGTGAAGGATGCCCTGAGACCCTCACCCCAGGGACTAGAAACCCATTCCACAAAAGTCCTAATTTGCTCAGCTATGGCTCCTTAGTTAAGAGGAGAGAGCTCTAGCCCAGTTTAAGAACAGAGTTTGCCCTCCCAATCCCCTTAAAGTCCACCAGCTCTTCCCCTCTCTATTATTGAGTGTGGTGGATAAAGTGGAGTGTCATTGAGTGCCACCTAGTCAGGTCTCAAGGGAAAAGGTTGAGTTAGATTGTTAGTTTGCCAGGGCTGCTTTACCCAATACCACTGACTAGTTGGTGTATACGCAGGAATTGACTGCCTAAAAGTTTCAGAGGTTAGAAGTAAACTCTAGGTGTGAGCATGGCCATGATTTCCCTCAAGCTGGTGGCAGTTTGCCAGCAATCCATAACTCCACTTCTCCCTCCATCACCTATCATCTCTTTATATTTGCCCCCTCTGCTCCTGCTCATGAATTTCTCTAGACTTGCTCTCTTCAGGACTCCATGCATAAAGTACTAAAGCCACCCTGTAGCAGACTGGCATCACTTACACCAAGAAGATCTAACAGCCCTATTCACAAACGAGTTCACTTCCCTAGGAGTCGAGGTGAGGGTGAAACCATGACTTTATGGCTGGACCTTACTTGATCTAACAAGAACAGTGATGCTCTGGGGTCCCTCTTAAGCAAGAAGGGTAGCTACTGTGGCCATTTGTTCTCACTGGGACCTGACTCTCAGTTGCCCAAGACATGGGGTTCTCAGCCTCTGCAGTTCTCTACCCAGATACCAGATTAGCTCATGCACCTTTTCTCCAGATGCAGGTCTTCAAGATTTCTCTATGTATGTAGAAGTCAAAGAAACAAAACCTGAAGGAAATTTCCCTGCAGAGCTAACTTGGGATGAGAGAAGCAAGTAGGATTTCACATTACTCATTTCCCCTTATTAAAGATTGTAATTATTAAAATAACTCTATTATACTATAATGAGGAGTGTTTTATAATATCTACATTTTGGAATATATTAATGTAAGAAAATTTGTTTTTGGTATCACAGTACAACTTTTTAAAAATGGAAAATGACAGGTAAGCTTTGTGTTTGATTAAGAATGAAACTGTTGATTAGGAAAAGGAAGGTTTTTTTTAATGTGAATCTTTCATGACTGAACTCTGTTGGAAATTTCTAGACAATCTTTGTCACAGACAGCACCCTCGGCAAAGAGCAGCAATAGGAATTCATTGCCTCCTAGATCTGGCTCCCAGGGGTACAGGGACCTAAAGTCACTTCTCCAGGGTCTGAGGTGTCCAGAAGGTGGGTCTTGCAACCCACCTCAGGTATTCCAGATTCTGTATTTGTGTTGCAGATCGTACAACTGACAGCTGCAGAGACCTTGACTAGAGGCCTCAGTTTGAGGCTAAGAGGAGCTGGAGATCTCACAGTGTTTGGAGATGCCTCAGTACTCACTCTTCTACTCCACTCAGAATGAGTCAATTTAATGACAGTTTAGTTTTACTTCAAAAGATTAGGTTGTTTTAGAAAGAGGTTACATTTAATTTTACTTATTAAACAATATTTGTATCTTTAATACATGTATATATATAGATAAGCACCCTAAACAAAGTTAGCACTATATGAATTATATTTGGTCTCCATAATGGCTCCCAAGGTCTCCCAAGGTCTCTCACTCCTAGAACCCTCATTGTTAGTTGAATAATGGTAAATTGAGTGTGTATCATCCATCCTCCTGTCAATGAATTTCTATAATTTCATTTACTGAACTCTGTTCACTCAACATGGAAGAGGTCTTGGCCAAAATATTAATCTTTGTCTAGTAGGATAATTGAGTTTCAATGAATTTTTTGCTGTTTTTTCTCTATTTTTTTAAATGTTACATTCAAAAAATATAAGAGGTCCCCATATACCTGCCACTCCCCTCACCCCACTCCTTCCACATCAACAACCTCTTTCATCATCATGGGATATTCACTGCACTTTATGAATACATTTTGGAGCACTGTTGCACCACGTGATAATGATTTAAATTGTAGTTTACACTCTCTCCCAGTCCACCCAGTGGTCAATGTCTTTTTTATTACATTTCTGTGTTGCTGGGTATAAAACCACAAATATTGCTTTCCACAAATATACTGCCCCATTTGCATCTGGCACAAAATATTGTTCTCAAAAATGTTGATGAAATAGTAATTACTTTGCATAATGCATGTATAAGGATTTTTATATTTTCTTTAATGGGTAATTTTCCTAAAATATGCCTTGCATTTAGCCTTTCTTAGTCAGTGCTCAGTGTGCACTTTTGATATGCAGCTTCAAAGAATTTCATATCAAACAAAGGAATTGTAATTTTTAGTATTTCTTTCAAGTCTTTCAACTGGTTTTCTGGTTCAGACATTCTATACCATTCCTCATTGTATTAATTCAGGGTTCTCTATGGAAACAGAATCAACAGGAGATATCTGTAAAGAGTATGAGATTTTATAAAATTCTCTTATGTATAGTGGGGATGCACAAATCCAGATTCTATAGGCAGGCTGCAAAGCCAGGGGCTCTGATGAAAGTCCCACGAAGTTCCCAGGAGACGCTGGCTGTCCAAAGAGGAGCTGGGAAATTTTCTCTCAATGCTGAATCACTTCCCCTTTTTAAGGCATTCAGTGGATTGCATAAAGCATCACACATTGCTGAAGGCAATCTCCCTGGTTGACTGTAGACATAATCAGCCATCTATGCAGTAAACTCACTGATGACTTAAGTCCACAAATGCCCTTATATTACAATTAGCCCAGTGCTTGCTTAACCAAAAAAACTGGGCACACGTTCTGGCCAAGTTGACATATTAACATAACCATCACACTCACCTGTTGACTTCTCTTTCAAATCTTTAACATTCTACACTTAATATCTTTTCAGCACTTTCCACTTATTACCTTCTCTTTCTACTTAAGCGTTGTCACCCTATTTCATATATATTACATTTCAAGTTTGAACTCATATTTTTCCAATTTTCTTACTGCCTAATTTCTCCCCATTCATTTTTTGTTTTATAAATAATTTATAATGTCTTCTCAAATATTGTTTCATTTTCTTAGTGCCTCATATCTTCTTTTGAGAAAGTATATTTCAGTACATAATATAAATCATGATAAAGAGCTTTCATTCATTTGGGGTTATTCTGTACTTCTTTTCTCACTATATTATTTGAAAATTACATGAATTTTTTCTTTTGATTTTCACATGATTTTAAAAAATTATAGACAGAAGTGAGATTCAAAATACCTTTTCCAACAACACAGAACTGTTTCTGTGTCTAGATGTATTATGAAATTTTTTTTTAAAGCATGGAAGCTTTCTTCCCGATATTTCTGGATTCTGTACTTTTACCACGCTTAAAAATGCATCGTCACTCTCATTACCTCTATTGCACCCATCATTGTGTATTTTTTTCCTCCATGTGACTACTGAATATTCCTTTTAGCAAGTGAAACATGAATTACCACTTTGCCAAAATCAAGTCATTCTCCATAAATGGTTATGTATTTTTAAAACCAATTATCTGTTATTTTCAAATATAACTTACATTGTATTTCATTACTGAATTAACTTATTTTTGAATATTTATATACATATTATTCCTATACTCATTAGGTTTTAGTTTCTTATATTTCTTATATATGTAAATTTCTTTGTTTTTACACTTTATATCTGAGTTGACTTCAGAGTTAACTTCCTTTTTATTTCATTTTAAATCAATCTATTTTCATACATATTTGGTGTTAGCAATGGCAGTTCATATCAGCAATTTTTTAAAAATTTCTATTATTTTGATTCACAATCACATGGGTTCAGTGTCATTTATATGGACTAAAATATCACCACCATATGGCTTTAAACTTATCATCAGGCACATACACCAACATCCCTGAAGGAATCTTGGTATTCCCATGGCCCCCAAGGATTGTCTTTAATACTTGTCCTTGACCCATTAATAGTACTGTTTTCTTAATAACCTCTAGAAAGAATAAATTCATTTGATATGCTTTACTGAATTTTAAAACTTAAGAACACATCAAAATGTTTCAGGCATATTTTATCATGAGCGGATTATTAAAACTTGAACACGTGGACATTAGAAAGAATTCAGTTCTTCAAAACCATAAAATTGTAGGTATGCTACAATTAACTCACATTCCAGGATTTCATAAATGCACTCACAGGATGCTATCACCTGGGAACTTTCTACTGCTTACTAAGCAGAGGGACATTTGTGGAAGTCATTCTACTCTGTTCATATACCTGCATCTACAAAACTCACTGCTAACATAATACTCAATAGTGAAATCCTGAAAATCTTGCCTATGAAGTCTAGCCAGAGCAGTTGGGTAAGAAAAAGAAATAAAGTCATTCAGATTGGAATGGAAGAAGGAAAGCTATCCTTACATACAGATGACATAATCTTATAAAAACAAATTCCAAAGAACCCACAATACTAATTTTACAATACTTTTACAATAAAGCAAACTTGTCATGTATAAGATACACAAAAAAGGTTTTATAATACAGCAAAGGATTTTTTTAGAAGTCCATTTAATTATCCACTAACAAATTGAATACCTAATGAATTTAATGAAAGGGTGAAACACTTGAACACTAGCAAACATACCTGCATTAAACTGAAGTCCTAGACATATGGTAAGACATCATTTGTTCAAGGATGGTAAGACTCAGTAATGTTCTAATATCAATACTACCTACAGGAAACTACAGATCAATATAATAGTTTAAAAAATCCCAGCAGCCATTATTCTTTTTGCAGAACTGGAAAAACTGATTGTCAAATTTAAATGGCATCAATTACTGTCTTGAAGAGTCAAAACAATCATCTTTCTCCTTTGTGAGATTGGGATAGGTTAATTTATATAACATCAGGAGGTCTTTCCTTGAGATCTGGTTGACTTAAGAATTTGTGGGATCCTCAGGGACATTGGGGTTCACAGAAATTTGGGTTATAATTCTCCTTGTTAATGGAGGGCCACTATCTTCCTGTAAGTTTAATGGGGACTCAGAGGCAAGAATGTGGAATATCTCTGAGTATAGAGCTGTATTGTTGTAGAATTTGAGAGGTTCAATTATTTGAGTATAGAGAGGCCAGGACTCAGGAATGATTTTGAGAAGGAAAAATGGTTTATTGACAGCAGGCTGGACTCAGGGAACTTTCCATTTCAATCCCTTTCCGTTTCAATCCCGAGCCCCAACAAGATTTTTTAGTCCCTTTTATACAGAGAGGAAAGGCCAAATGGTCCTTTTGTTTCAGTTCTCAATAGGCTTGAATCAGCATATATTTCCACTTCTTAGGTAAGCTTTTAGCATGGACCTCAGGCATTCGATAAGCTTTTAGCATATTTTGTTTGCATTTCCCCTGAATACTTAAAGTTTATAGACCTTGCTTTGTTAAACTGTTTCCTGCTCACCAAGGGCAGGACTGCAACCTTTTATCATCCCACACCCACAAGTCACAGATAGTTTAAGGTTATCTCTGAAGAGACAAAGAGCCTCTCACCCATAGCCCACATCAGTATCTCTCCTTTGCGGGACTTTCATTCACACTGGGTGCAGTCTTGGGTTCTCAGAAGGAAGTAAAGGTCTCTTAAAAAAATGAATAATTGACCACCTCCCTCCCCTGTAGACCTTAAGTCATAGGATCTGCAGTGAGTTAAGCATGAGCAAGGGTATGAGCATTCATTCAACCTCACTAGTGACCAGTAAAGTTCATAAGAAACCTAGAAAGTCTCACTGATACATCTTATGGAATGAACATGATCTGGGTGAGGAAGGACTGAAATAGGAAGGTGCACAACTCCAGGCTGCTCAGAGAGTGGTTCAGGTCTTTAGCCAGGGGAACTACTGTTGTCGACCACCTCTAGAGAAGTTCTCATTATCACAGATTATACTTTTCACCTCCAGAATTTCTATTTCAGTTGATTTTATACTTCTTAGCTGTTTATTTATAGTCTCTATTTGGTGAAACATCCTTCTCATGTTTTCCTTTTGCTCACTGAGCAGATTAAAAATTGGTAATTAAGAGACTAGTCTGGGAAAATGGCATCAATGGAGGTGGGCACTGCTGAGTTCTTTCACAAAAATGGTAGAGAAAGGGCAGGGCCTAACCTGAGTGAGCTGTTTGGGGAATCCACAGAGCAGGAGGCTGCAGGCATGCAGGCATCATTAAGGAGGGAGCTGGACAAAGAGACAAAGATCCCAAGGGAAAACCATGAGGTGCTCAGCCCTGTGGCTGGACAAGTTGGTGGATAAGTCCCACCCTCAAGGCAAATAGCCTGTGTGGACCCCCTGATCTCAAAGGCCAGCTGAGTGGGAGGAAGCATTCCCTGGAGGAAGGGAGCCCTGGTGAAGGGTGGAGAGTGGTTTCCTTTCTGCCATTTGGGAACCTGAGCCACCTTTGAATCTCAGGGAGGACACCAGCCAGCATTGAGGTGGCCCTGGGGAAAGGAAAGGGGGAATCTGCTCAGGCAAGCTGTCAGACCTAGCCACCTTGGGAGAGGAACTTGGCCAAGGAGGGGGCAGAGACAGGCATCTAACTAGTCCAGCCACTGAAAACTGTTAGAAGTCCACCTGCCTAAGGGAAATGGGGGCAGGAAGAGCCAGATAAACTTTCTTTTTTGTTGTGTTTGTTTCTTCGTGTTATTCAGGAGAAAAACTCTATCAACTTCTACTAAAACAGACTAACAGCTTAAGAAACTGTCACATTAATAGAGAAAGAACAAAATTTTAGCTTTACATTATTAGATTTGATATTAAAGCTTTTAAATTTTTATAAATAGACCCATCAAATCTTACTCAACTTTAACCATAAAAATTATTTTTCCATGAACCTTTTGAACTTTCTGTATTCATTCAGGATTTGTCCCACACTTTACTTTTTCTTAATAACCAGTTATTTTATTTTAGGGCATAACTACTTTCTTTTTCCATAATAATAAAACATTCTATTTACATACATAAGTTACAAAAGTGATTTTGGAAACTATCTCAGAGCAAATCTCTTACAATATATAATTACCTTGCTTACATTAACAGGTAGTTTATTTTAACAATACAGGAAAAATTACTTTTTCTATTGTTTTATGAAAACCTAAGATTCCCAATGGAATCAAGATCACTTTATTTTTACCACCGCCTTAATATGAAGATTGAGGTGTTTGTTGCCTATTTAGCTTGTAGAGCTGCTGTAGAAAAAGAGGGAAATGCCTACCTTGCACATAGGTACCTGGTTCAAACCTTGGTACCTCCTAAGAGAAGGGATCTAGAGAGAGTAAGGTACCCAGCTAGCACCTCATGATAGGAACTCATAGACTGTGTTTCTATTATTTTGTTTTATGGCTGTTTGGGATCTTTTTTCTTTTTTCTTTTATTCACTAAAACTGGTTACATCACCTGCAGAGGGCAGGCTGCAGGGTGAGTGACTGATGAGCACCAGCAGTCTTGGGAGGTCCCTAGGGGCCTAAGAGGGAAGGCTGCTCTTCCTGGGTTGTTACTCTTTCATTTCTTGTTTGTTCTTTTACCTTTTGTTTCCTTCATTCTTTTACCTAATTTTTCAACCTACTTTCTCTTCTTTCCTTCATTTTTCTGTCTTCCAGCTTCTGTTGATTTTCTTTCATTCCACCACTTCTTCTTTGGTCTTTATGTTTCTTTTTCTTTGTCTTCTTTTTTCCCCTTTCTATTCTCTTCTCATCTGCTTAGTCTTTCAATTCATTATTTTTTTCTATTTTGTTTCTTGTTTTATTTTTTCCCTCATCTGTCTAGTCTTAAAATTCATTCTATTTTTTTCTAGTTTTTTCAATCCCAACTCTTTATTCTTATTCCTTTGTATTTGTTATGAATTTTACTCATATTACTTAGTTTCCAAACTTTTGTACAGTTCCTCTTGTAAGTTTTATGATTAATACTATTCTCCTTTCCTTATCTCTTTCCTTTTCTCTGAGCCTTTTTTTTTTTTTTACAAGGGAACAGAGACAACTGCAAGGATATAGAATGAGAGGAACCAAGCAAAAAAAAATATTCTTGGTGAATGCAAAGAAACAAAATAGCTCATCAAGATAAATAGATGGTTAGACACAACAAAAAATTACAAGCCATACTAAGAAAACAGGAAGACACAGCCCACTCCAATGAACAAACTGAAAAACAGGAGAAGATACAAAATGGGGAACTAATCAACGGTGTCCAAACAAATATCATGAGTGAAATTAATGAAGTGAAGGAAGAGATAAAGGATATTAAGAAGTCACTGTGGGAACATACTGAAGAAATTGTAAATATACATAAAAAGATAAAAGACCTGATGGTGATGAATGGCATAATGCAAGAAATCAAAAATACCCTAGAGGTACAAACAACACATCTGAACTGGCAGAGGAAAGAATCAGCAAAGCAGAAGACAGGACAGCTGAAATCAGGACAGATAGATAAAAAGACCCAAAAAATTTCAGGAGGAACTAGGGATGTGAATGAGAACAAGAAATGCACAAACAAGCACAAGAACAGATAGAGCACAGTACTGTCCACAGTGGCATTATTCACTACTACCAAAAGATGGGAACCTAAATGTCCATCAACAGAGGAATGGATACACAAATTGTGCTATATATATACAATGGAATATTACTCAGCTGTAAGAAAGAATGCAGTGTTAACACATGGGATAACATGGATGAATCTTGAAGACCTTATGTTAAGTGAAGCAAGCCAGGCACTGAAGGACAAATATTACATGACCTTACTGATATGAACTAAACAAATTAAGAAAACTCACAGAGCTAGAGCCTGGAAGATAGGTTTACAGGAGACAGAAAGGGAGCAGAAGATTGTGAGCCAAGGCCCATATGAGAGAAACCTATGGTAAGGTGTATAGGAGTAGTTGTGCAGTGGAAGGGCATGACAGTGCTGGATTGGCAGTGATGCTATTAGGTAGGTGCTGGTTTGTGAAGGGTTAGGGAGGGGAGGGTTGGTTGGACTGTCAATGGAAATGGGGGAATGATGGGGGAGGGAGCAGGTGAACACTGGGGATTTGTAGGTATGTGATTGAAACTATAATGTTGGGAATGTTATTTTGCCAAGTATGGCAAGGGGGATTACCAGTTTACAGAGTTGGATGTAGGGAGGATGCAGGACAGGGTGCACCTGGGGTAGGCATCTAGGGAGTGAGAGTTCATCTTGTCAATTGTGTGTTGTATCAGTGGGTGCAGGGCCATATAATGAGTGGGAAGGTGTTGGACTCCCATCCTGGGGAGTTCTGCTGTGCTTATCAAATAGAAAGGAGGGAATCTCTCGAGAGCTAGGGTGGTGCCTCATAGGGGAGGACAGAACAGTATGTAAAGCCCAAAATGTTGTAAGTAACTCTGAAACTTGTTCTTCAAGGGAGGGAAAGGAAGGAATAAAATAGATGGAATATGGGGCATTTTTGGGGTGATGGAAGACCATGTTAAATTTCATCAAAATTTATAAAGGAGTATGGTTTCAAATGTAAACCATAATGTAAATCACTGACCATGGTTAGTAGCAATGTTTCAATATCTGTACATCAATTACAACAAATGTATCATCCACATGTAAATGCCTTCAATAGAGGAAAAAGGGGAAGATGTTGGGTATATGGAATCTCCTATACATTGTATGTGAATTTACTGTAATAAAAGCTTTTCTGAAGACAAAACAAAAATAAATAACACCCTGGGGGAATAAACAGAAGAAAATGTCACTTAACACACAATACAACACATCTTACAATGATGAAAGACATGTTAAATTTTTAAAATTTATTTTACTTTTCCTCATTTCAAATTTACCTTTAATTTTTTTTGTATTTTCATTGATAATTTTTAAACTATCATTATTTCATTTTCCTATTAATTGTATTTGATTATTGTGTTGATTTCATGTCTGAAGAAGTTCTGGATCACAGAAGGGTTACAACTGTGGCAGGAGAGGATGATTGCTGTAGGCTGTCAGTAATGGGGGATGCATGGGAGGAGGGTGACCTGGGGCAAACCTATAAGGCATATAAATGTATGTTAAGTATTCATGGGGCATTGTCACAATGGGCAGAGATTTACACACAACTGAAAGAATATCAAATTCCCGTTCTGGGGAGCATGCCACATTCTTGAATGGGGCAGCAAGAATCCCCCAAGTACAGAGACAGTGACTAGTGAAGAAGGATGGACTGATGGCAAGCCCTTGAAAGTGATGACTGTATTTATGAAATGTCACTTCTGAAATTGAAACTTAGCATAGTATTATAGGGTGCCTAAGAGTTACCTCCTGAGAGACTCCTTGTTGCTCAAATGTGGCCTCTCTTAAGTCAAACTCAATATATAAATGCATTACCTTCCTCCCAGCATGGGATTTGACTCATAAGGATGAGCCTCCCTGGCACTGATGGATTACTACCAAGCACCAACTATCAATGCTAGGAGGAGAAAGACCTTGACCAAAAGGGGGAAAGGGTAAAGACAAATGAGTTTATAAGGTAAGAGACTTCAAAGTGAGTCAGGAGGTCATTCCAGAGGTTATGCTTCAGCATGGTCTCATTGACTGCCAAAGTAAACACTGCCTCAAACATTAGGGCTCCTGAGGGCTCTGGAGACATCCAGACACTATAGGCAGGGCAGACAGCTCAGGCCTGGCATCATGCCAGAGGGCACTATTTTGAACTTATACTCCCCAGTGTGACAGAGGTGGACTCAGTTGTGGTTTCCCTACACGTGACTTTTCTGCCCCTTTTACCTGAACCTATAGTTAGTACTAGAGTTGATAAGGGTATGTAAATCTTTGGGCTATCCATATGGCATTTGAGGCCTGAATCTCAACAGAGTTGCAACACCTACTCTCCAGTTCATTGGACTCATCCAGGAGAACTAAAAAGGAGATAATGATGGACAAGGACCATCCCAAGCTACACAGTGTGTGCAACTGCAACCAAGATAGTCCCATCCATCTGCCCAATGGTATCTAAGACCCCTCCCAATTAAAGGATGGAGTGGATTCACCATCCCAGAATCCTCAGGATTGGGGAATGAATGATGGACTAGAGTAAACTCACTGGTATTCTACTATAGACAATGTGATTCTGGCAACGGAAGAACTTTTACCCTTCATGAGAAGGCAGTGGCCACTGGAGGTCCTGAGGGGAGGGAGAGGGAAAAATAGGTGTAATATGGGGGCATTTCCCAGACTTGGGAATTGTCCTGAATTTAATGGCAATGACAGATACAGGCCATCATATATCCTGTCAAAACTTACAAAATTGTGCAGGACATGGTGTAAACTACAATAGGAAACTATAATCCATATATAATGCCTATATAGCATTATAGGCAATGCTCCAAAATGTGTTCATCAATTTTCAAAAATGTACCACATGTATGAAGGATGCTGTTAATGTGGGAAAATGTGGGAGGAATGAGGAACAGGGCATATGGGAATCCCCTATATTTCTTATATATCATTTATGTAATCTAAATACCTTCTTTAAAAAAATGGAAAAGTATATAAAATTTGGTAATTTGTAATCTTTGCAGTGTATTAGTCAGGGTTTTCTAGGGAAACAGAATCAACAAGGGATATCTGTCAATAGTAAGAGACTTATCAGAGTTTCTCATGCAGCCATGGAGATACACAAGTTCAGGTTCTGCAGGCAGGCTGCAACCAGGAGCTCTGGTAAAAGTCCAGTGAAGATTCTTGATGCATTCTGGGAGATGTTGGCTGTCCAAAGATGAGCTGGGAAATTCTCTCAATGCTGGAATCACTTCCCCTTTTAAGGGATTCAACTGATTGGGTCAAGTGTCACTCATTGCTGATGGCAATCTCCCTGACTGATGTAATTATAACCAGCTATCTATGATTTACCACTACAGTAAGGTCAATGGTGACTAAAGTTCATAAATGCCCTTGTATTACAGTTAGTTCAGTGCTTGCTTGACCAAAGAACTGGGCATAATGACCTGGCCATGTTGACACAATAGCCTAACCATCACACCTAGTAAGTTCAAAATATGGGTTTCCTAAAGTTTCATTTATATCACTTTTTCCCTTGTATGTGGGATATTCTTCCTTCTTCCATTGCATGCTCTGAAAACTGGATCCTTTGAATATTTTAAGGTGGCCTGTTACTGCCTCCCTCTACCCCTCCTCCCCGCTGTTATCTTCCCCTTCCAGCCATTGCTGTCTTCCCCGCCAGTCCCGACCACATTGCCAACTCATAATCTGCCTCCTTCCTTAGCTACCGCTTACCTCATAGCCACCCGCCCACTTCCCCCTATCCACTACCGCCCTGTAGCTACCCGCCCTAGCTCCTACCCCTCCCTTTACCCAACCCTATATAACCAAGTGTACTTCCGCAATAAAGCAGACCTGTTCTTGCGCTCAAGCGGTCTCCGTGGTTTCTTCTCAACCGCGCATCCTCCGCGCCTGGAGAACAAGTGCTTCCTATGGGAGTACCTCCGCCGGTGGTGTTACAGGAGCGAGCCCTCCCCTGACCTCTGGCGCGTTGGGTCAGGCTATCGCGCCACGCAACATTAGGTGCCCAACGTGGGGCTGCTCCTCCCCCCGGCCCCTCTCTGCTGCTGCTGCTGCTGTGAATCGGACGGCTCATTCTCTTCTCCAGGTAGGGACCCCTCGCCGTTGTCCTGTCTCTATTTTAAACATGGGCGCCTCTCTATCAACACATCAGGTGCCACAAGTCAGGGCCCTCGCTGCCCTGCTTGACACCAATGGAGTCCACGTTTCCCTGCGGCAGCTCCAAAAATACTGGGACCTTTTGCTCCCTTTTGATCCGTGGCTCGCCACCTGCCAACTCTGGAGCCCAGATACATACTCTCGACTCATAGATCAAGTCACCTCCGCTATGGAGCATGAGAAATGCTCCTTCCTAGCGGGCCTCTTACCTGTTCTCATTGCCATTCGCGCCTGTCTCCTTGGCGCCCCATCCGAGGCTATCTGTGAGGCTTCTCCCAAGCAGCCTCTAAACTGTGATCCTGATGAGTCCGCCGACACTGACTCTTTGTCTGACCAACTTGTGGCCGCCCTCGAGCGTGAGCCCCCCCCGTCCCAGCTCCCCGCGGCACACAGAGACTGTTCCTGCCCACTCCCCAAAATGGTGACTCGGGCCCCCAAAATGGTAAACTTCCGCCTTCTTCCTCTGCCTATGCCCAAAATGGTGCACTTCCGGCTTCTTCATCAGGCCCGGAGCCCGCCGGCGGGAACAAAGGCACTTCTTCTCGCCTTTACCCGCCTCTTCCTGTCCGGTCAACATCCGGCTCCGCCCCAGAAGCTGGAGGGCTGCCATCTTCCACTAAACCGGAAGCGCCCCCTGCGCCATTTTGTTCACAACCGGAAACGGAAGTGCCTCCCGCGCCATTTTATACATCACCTTATGTAGCTGCTCCGCCATCTTGCCCAACACCCGAAAAGGCCCCCCCGCCATTTTGTTGCCAGATAAATGCCGCTAGGCCGCCATTTTTTCAGCTGCATTCCGCTTATCCTCAGCCGCCCCCATACGGTGGTAGCGCCCCGCCTGCGCAAATCGCTGCCCCTAATGCCACGCCTCCTCAAAACCCTCAACTGTACCCGCTGAATCTGCAGCCTATGCCACAACGGCCTCAAACCTGGCTGCCCTTTACAGCGGAAGAGGTTAAAACCCTCCGCAAAGCTGTTAAAGAGGATGGAATCGGCAGCCCTTATGTGCAGCAGCTCCTTGAAGAGCTAGGGACCCAACTCATTCTCCCATACGACTGGATTTCCCTGGCCCATGCCATCTTAATGCCAGGTCAATTTCTTGAATGGCGCGCTCACTACCAAGCGGCTGTTGACCAGCAAGTAGTAGAGAATGCCCAAGCTGGCGTCCTAGATCCACCTGATGCATACACGGGGATCAACAACTACGCGGACCCTCGTCCCTATCTACAAATTGACCCAGGATTTTGGCACCGGGTAAAATTCCTCGTCCAGTGGTCGTTCTCTCTGGTTTCCACCAAGCAACCCACCAAGCTTGAGCAATTGCTACAAGACTCCAATGAGACCTTCCCAGCCTTCGTTGCCCGCGTTATAGAAGCCTGCCAACGAAAGATCTCTAACGAAGACGTTCAGTTCACACTGGCCAAAGAGCTCATCATAGATGGATGCCTTGCGCCCTTCCGGGCTATAGTCCTCCCCATACGTGACAAGGCTATCCACGAATGGGTTCTCGCTTGCCGCGACGTTGACCCGCAAGTCAAAACGCTCACCGCTGCCTTTGCTTCTGCCATGGCCGTTTCATCTACTTCCACTTCTGTCTGCTTTCGATGCAGCCAGCCTGGCCATTTTGTCCGCGAGTGCCCTCAGCCAGGCCCAACGCCTTGCTCCGCCCTGCCACTGCGACTATCGAGAGGCCCTTCCACGCCGTGTCTGCGCTGTGGAAAAGGATATCACTGGGCCCGTGACTGCCGTGCCACCCAGAATTACCAGCAGCCTTTAAACTCCCAGCTGGGCAGGCCTCAGCCCCACCCGCAAGAGGTCCTCAGGAAAACTCCCAAACCATCATGTGGACAATGCCTATCTTGCGTCATCAAAAACCCTACCCTCATTAGAGCTTAAGATAGATGGACAATGGCTTGATGGACTCTTAGATTCTGGCGCTGAAATCTCCTGTGTTCCCTTCGAAGTCACTGCGTTCAATCACTGGCCCCTCGAGACTGGCCCTCAAGTCATCGGCGCCACGGGAGCCGCTACCTCCTGGAAAACATCCCAGCCTCTGCATTGGAGCGACCGAGAAGGCCACGAAGGTCAAATTCACCCACTCGTCCTCTCTTCAGTCCAAACCATCCTGTGGGGGAGAGATGTCCTCAGCCAGCTAAAAGCCCGAATCACCACAGAAGCCTTCTCAGCTGCACTGCCCCCCCCCTTATAGGGGCCACTGCTCCCATCGCAAAACCTGACCCTATCCCTCTGGAATGGGACACAGAGGAGCCCATCTGGGTCAAGCAGTGGCCCTTGCCAGCTCACAAGCTACAAGCTCTCTCTGCCCTCGTTGAAGAGCAGTTACAAGCAGGGCATATTGAGCCGTCCACCAGTCCCTATAATTCGCCAATCTTCGTCATTAACAAGAAAAACACAGGCAAGTTCCACCTTCTCCATGACCTCCGAGAAATCAACAAGCATATTAAACCAATGGGATCACCTCAGCCAGGATGCCCGCATCCCACCGCAGTCCCCCAACATTTTCATGCAGCAACCATCGACATCAAAGACTGCTTTTTCTCTATCCCCCTCCATCCCTGGGACTGTCCAAAGTTTGCGTTCACAGTTCTGCGCATCAACAACCAAGGTGCAGCGCGGCAATTTCAGTGGAAAGTGTTACCTCAAGGCATGCGCAACAGTCCTACTATATGCCAATTGTATGTCAACCATGCCATGGAGCCACTGCGCTCCAAGTTCAACCCAGAGCACACATACATCCTCCACTACATGGACGACCTCCTTTTAGCAGCAAGCTCCCATGCGCTCCTCAATGATCTACTCTCAACAACCATAACAAGCCTCTCCAACCTCGGGCTTGCAGTGCAATCAGACAAAATCAATCTCCAGCCTCCCTTTCAGTTCTTGGGCTTTCATTTTCACCAGTCCATTCAACCTGCGAGTCCAAAAATTCACATCTCTCACAAAATGACACTCACTGAGCTCCAGCGGCTTTGCGGGCAGATCAATTGGCTTCGATCAGCCCTCCCCATCACAACAGCACAAATGCAGCCCCTCTTCGAGCTCTTGCAAACCAAGGATAGCCCACCCACTGCAGTCACTCGCAACATCACCATCACCCCCGCCACTCGAGAGGCCGTCCAACAGGTCGGTGCCGCTCTCCAACAATGCCGCCTAGAGCGTTTCTCCCCTGACCTTCCAATTTTAGCTTTAGTCCTGCCAACGCCAATCACTCCCACAGGCCTCTTGTGGCAAGATGGCCCTCTCCTTTTTCTGCATACGTCAAAAAGCAAACTCCCGAAAATCTGTCCTTTCATAAAGGCCTGGATCGCGTTGGCCACTGACCTAGTACTTCTCTCCATACAAACGTACGGCATTCCGCCGCACACCATTGTTTGGCCTTTAGATGCCAAAGAAGTTACTTCCCTCATTATGAACAATGCTCAGATGCAGTGCCTAATAGAGCTCTTTCATGGCTCCTTTAACAACCACTATCCTCATCACCGATTGCTGCAAGGAATGTCTCAATTAGCGTTTTCCAACCCGTTCTGTCCATTGCCCGCACGGAACCCAATCCCTTCAGCCATCACTGCCTTCACAGATGCCTCAAAAAAACGGTGTTTGCTGCCATCATATACACTCCTGGAAATCCTGAGCCACGGCAACTGCTGTTCGCAAATGACTTTTCTGTTCAAGTAGGCGAGCTTCTGGCTGTCGCTGCAGTCCTCAATCTCCACCCAGACCAGCCTCTCAACATCTTTACTGACAGCCTGTACACTCTTCAGATGCCGCACCATCAGATGATGCCTCTATACAGCCTCGTGACCGTTCTCTTCGTTCCGGCTTCCTTCGCCCTCCCAGCCGCTGCCAACTTGAATCATCAACCCTTCAATTGGACTCTTTCCGTATTCGATAAGGTCCTCACCTATAATGTGACGGCAAGCGCCCCCTCTTTTTCACAGCACATCTGCTCCCTCGCCGGCTTCTCCACCTACTCATCTGGATCGCAAACCTACGCCCTCGGCCCCTCAGTTGCCTGCGGCTCTGGGAGAGATGCAGTCACCGTCGTCATTGGCTACTATATTTGCCCCTCTTCTGCAAGAGGCTGCCATGACCCGACACATTACTTTTGCCCCTCCTGGGGCTGTGAAACCATAGCCTATGGCTGGCCTGGAGCCCCAAACAAAGACCCTTATCTCAACCAAGAAAATAGCAAAAATTGGCACACCCCCGTCCTCAAGGTAAAAGACCACGACTCAGACCAATGGCTAAACAGTCGTTCTTGGGGAATCTGTTTGTACAGAACACATCATGACTATGGTTCAATTTTCACCATCCGAAAGAGGCTAGCCTCAGTGTCAACCCCCTCCGCTGTCGGCCCTAATCAGATTCTCAATCCTCCAAAGGCACAGCCTCCTTCTCCCGCTCTTCTTCCCACCTCACCCTCTCCTTCACCCAGCACCCCCAATGCCAGCACCCACACCAACGCTTCCCTGCACTCCTTCAGTTCCCATGATCCTAAACCTCCTCTAGCCCCTAGTCGGCCCTTTAACCCTCTCATCAACTTAATCAAGGCCTCATACACCTCTCTAAACACATCCCACCCCAATCACAAAAAACTGTTGGCTCTGCCTCTCCCCCTCTCTTCCTATCTATGAACCTGTCGCCGTTAACTTCACGTTCAACGAATCCACTTCAAGAGCCCCAGCCAAGTGCAACTGGAACACTTCCTCCGTCCCCCTAACTTTTCAATCTGTTTCCTCCACAGGACGCTGTGTTCATTCTCATCAAAGTCCTCACCCCTCCCTTAACGCTTGCTCTAACTACTCCTCTCCCAGCGCTTCTGCCAAGTTCTTAATCCCCCTTAACACCTCCCAATGGCTTTGTACCTCCACCGGATTAACCCCCTGCCTCAATGTCACCACCCTCAATGCTACCAATAAAACTTGTATACTTATCCTTCTCGCCCCTCGAGTCCTTTACCACTCTAACACCGACTTCTTCCACCGTTTGTTGCACAAACAGACCTCTCTCCAATTACAAAAAAGGGAACCAATCACTGCAGCCCTCACAGTTGCTTCCCTTCTGGGCCTCGTGGGAGCAGGCTCAGGGATCGCCGCCCTAGCAACGCAGTCCTCTGCCCTCTCATCTCTCAGACAGGCCGTCGACGAGGACATCACCTATCTTCGTAATGCTGTAAAATACCTAAAAGACTCTCTTAACTCTCTCTCCGAAGTAGTACTCCAGAACCGTCGCGGCCTCGACCTTCTCCTCCTTAAAGAAGGAGGTCTATGCACCGTCCTTGGAGAAGAATGCTGCATATACGCCAACTCCACCGGCCTTGTAGAGGACAATCTAAGAAAAGTCCAAGAAGGACTAGAGAAATGCCACAAAGAACGAGAAAATGCAAACTATTTTTCTAGTGTTTTTCATACCCTCCTCCCTTACTTCCTTCCATTCCTAGGCCCACTCCTCGTCCTCATCTTAGCCCTCACTGTGGGCCCTTGGGCTGTTAAAGGGGTTGTCAACCTTGCCAAAAATCACACTGATGCAGTATTCAGCTCTTTCTTGCAGGTCCATTACCAATGCCTCGCCACCGAGGAGCCCCCCCAACGTCCTCTTCGCCCTCTCCGCCCGCGAGACCTACTCTAGCCGCTTCCTGTCATTTCCTTCCCCTCTGATGAGGGTTCTAAGGCATCATGAAGCCGCTTTGCTGACAAGGCTCGATGTGCATCTAGCGCCGGCGCGCACCGACCCTAAGGGCCAATGCATGCATCCTGGCCAGATGCTATGTCATTCGCCCATAGCCAGCTGGGTTCACCCCCTTTTACCCCTCGCCTTCCCCAGCCTATTCTCCTTTCCCCTCATTGTTTCTCTCTTAAAAAACAAAAAGAGAACAATTGTTACTGCCTCCCTCTACCCCTCCTCCCCGCTGTTGTTATCTTCCCCTTCCAGCCGTTGCTGTCTTCCCCGCCAGTCCCGACCACATTGCCAACTCATAATCTGCCTCCTTCCTTAGCTACCGCTTACCTCATAGCCACCCGCCCACTTCCCCCTATCCACTACCGCCCTGTAGCTACCCGCCCTAGCTCCTACCCCTCCCTTTACCCAACCCTATATAACCAAGTGTACTTCCACAATAAAGCAGACCTGTTCTTGCGCTCAAGCGGTCTCCGTGGTTTCTTCTCAACCGCGCGTCCCCCGCGCCTGGAGAACAAGTGCTTCCTACGGGAGTACCTCCGCCGGTGGTGTTACAGGAGCGAGCCCTCCCCTGACCTCTGGCGCGTTGGGTCAGGCTATCATGCCACGCAACAGTGGCCAGTCTGAAATCAGATTTTCCTGAATTCATGGTTTGTTGTGACTGCTTGCTGTAGTTGTTTGTTTAGTCAGTTTCTGGCACTAATTTTGTGAAACTGGTAAAATTTTCCAGGTATGGTCACTTAAATCTCTGTTCCAATAGCTTAGTGGTCACAAAGGGAATGGGCAGAAATTTCCACACAGACCTAAGATCAATAAAAAATTTCAAAGTCCTTGCAGATATGTTTTATCTGTACAATGGAACATAAGTTTAACACTCATCCAGTTTATGACTCCACAACCCTACACATCCTGTTTGTACAAATCTTAAGGGTCAACCAGAGCTGAGAGTTTAGGACATTTTTAAGGTCTTTTCTATTCATGCACCTAGCCCTTGCATGCACATTGAATCTAGTATATACAAGAATATATTGCAGCTTTTCAAAGACCTTATTAGACAAACCACCTCATTCCTCCAAAGCATTTGGCTTAGTCTTTTGCAGCCCCAACTACAATCCTGTGAGCCATGTAGCAACTAGTTTATTTACTTAAATATTTTGGTAAATAGCCTGAGCAGCCTGAGCACTGGGAAGGTTCTGAGTTAGGTGAAATAAATGCAGGTCCCTGGAGATGGACCTACAGGGAGTTACCATCCAAGTAAAACTATCAACTACAAACCATTGAGAATAAGTCCTTCCTGCTCCTTATGGTATAGATTATAACAGAAATGCAAGCTGTCATCTTCAAAGCCATTACCAAGCCGATGAGAAGGATTGGACCAAAGTAAACAAAAACAACTCAAACCCTCTCTTACACATTTTTATCTATTCTTTTAAAATCATGATTCAAAGTTCCCCTTGTTGTATTCCTTTGTTTAGCATGGTTTTGTGAAAAATTTTATTTCGCTAGTTTTCTCATATACTTGATGCTTTTTTAGATGGAATGATCCCAGGACTTCCTAATGCACTGTTTATTATTCTTGTTTTAGGAGGTATCTGGGAATGCCCCCCAGGACCTCATACATGGGAAGCAGGCACTCAACAACTGAGCTACATCTGCTCCCAATAAGAGTTGCTTTTTTCATTTATTTGTTTTCAGGAGGTATTGGGGTCAAACCCAGGATGTGGTACATGGGAAGCAAGTGCTCAACCACTTGAGCTACATCTGCCTCCCCCAAGGGACTATTTTTGCTTCTTTAATATTACCAGCTCTTTAAATTTATAAATATTGTGAAGGACTTTCCCTATATTCCATGCTCTGAATTTCCAGACTTATATTTTACCAGTTCACTCTTCTGGGTGTTACTCTTTATGTGAAGTTTTAGAACATCATAAGAATGGTTTATCTCTTCCCTCATCTTTTTTCCCAACAGTTCCTCTCAATCTGCCTTTGTTGGATATTTTTCAACTCATGTGGGGATAGGAGGAAGGGTGAGAGCTCCTCTATGGTTCATTGTTATTCTTATTTGTCCTCAAATTTATTTTTGACATTTCAACATTCTTTCTCTAAAATGCATGCTTAGAGTGTGGCTGTTTCATAAATTTCTTATTTTGTTTTCAGGGTGTACTATCATTTTTAGAAAGAATATTGGGAGAAAATCACCTACACAGATACCATTGTCGTTATGTAACCCTAAGAGTCAGTTTCAGTTTATAAAAAGATAAATATTCATAGATACAACCCATACAAAGGAAAGCACTTTGGGATCCATATTTTTTTCAGGCTATAAAGGAAATTTTATTTATTTATTTTTAATTTTTATTTTTGTATTTTTTCTCTGTTATTCACAATATTTTTGAAAACTGCAAAATGAATACTGAGACAACGCATTCGAGAAAAAATGATGCATCTGAGTGTGTCAGCTAAGGAAAGGAGAGTCCATTTCTAGACCCCCTGATGCCTCGAGGAGGCAGCTTCTGTACTAACAGATTTATAATAGAATGAAAAGTCAGGCATACAAGAAGGCCTTGAAGTGCTGGCTTCATTCTGCCTAAGTCATTGGAAACTCCTCAAGGGAGACAAAGACAGGCTCTGAAAAGACAAACACTTCCTAGGAAGTACTAGCCACCTGATTGGCCAAAACTGCCTTTAGGAGAATTAGGGCTCAACCAGTCACATCATCTGAGACTGGTCCACTTATCTCAGTGGGACTCTAATTATGCGATCATTGTCTGTTAACGCTATATGCAGAAATGTAACTGAGTCATCAGACAAATAATTATAACAATAAAAACCTATGGATAACAATAGAATAATACAGATTGAGACTGGATTTTAGGCAGGACCATAATTTCCTTCCTAAAGCAGCCTATGAGGTATTATCTCTGTATTTCACATTAGGAAATGAGACCCAGACTATCTAAGTTGCCCAATTGGTAAGGTCAGAGTCTGGGTTTAGCCCTGACCCTGTGGCTCCAAGGGCCATGATCCTAGTCACATTAATCTTCTGACTTTGAACATCATAGATGCTGTCAAAATATCATGGATAAAGTATTGGAAAATCATTTCAAGACAAATCTTCACAAGGCCATTCACGTTTTTTTTCCTTTCATAGACGTCATTAGCACTCAAAATATATCTTATTGCAATTCATATACCCTAATCCAAAAATTCGTGATACAGAAGAGAAAGCAAAGGAAATGAAAATCACAAATAATCTTACCATTCAAGGGAAATCACTTCTAATACTAGAAACCATTTTTTCTCTAACATTTCATAGCACATATTTATATGTAAACTGATCATTTAAGAACATCATGACACAACTTATATTGTTTTACCAGAAAGTATTCCAGCTTTTTCTTTCATTTGGATCTTACCATATCAAATATTGGTTTTCAACATATCACTCGTTAAGTTTTGTTCCATTGTATTCATATACCAATCTTTAATGCAGTTTCAAGAGCTTTACTGACATGAATTTTATGTACAAGATAAATCACCCAAGTTGTGGTTATTTAGCATTTTACCCATTGCTTTACTCATTTTGAAATTTCTGTTGGGGAAATACTTAAAATACATGAAGGAGATTCCATGTTAAGATTGCATTTCTCTCTCTGCACTCCTTATTAAAAGCTACATTATAATGCCATATCATTTTTATAAAGTAAGGATTATTAGCATATAATTTACATAAAGTTTTTAGCATTAGTTTTTATACTTCCTGTTCAATGACAAAGAGGAGAAAGAAATGTTTACATCTGCATTAATCTAATTCTTTGGTTTGTTACACATAATTTCATTCATGGTTTTCCTGTGGAAAATTTTATGAAAGTAATATTATTTATGTATATTTTACTGTTATTTTTAAAGTGACCTAGATATTTTGGTATATGCTGTCAAGGGGGAAATATGTTTTCATATTCCTGTTATTTTCTAAAAAATGACATTTATTGAATATTGGTAATTTTCTACACCTATTTTTATAATGCATCAAATAATTATTATGGATGACAATGTTTTGGGAATGTTCATTGATCTGTTCACTAAGTATGTACCATAACTACATGCATTTCATATGGCCAATACCTGAAGTTCTGGAATTTTCTAGAAAACATTGCTATCACCCAGATATAATGGAGACTATCGGTGAATATCTTCCAGTGACAACAAAAGCATGGAATAGCTGTGGAAGGCTGCAGGAAGGCCTTTTCTGTGGTCTGGACCAGGAAATTGTTAAAAGTGTGAACTGTTTGTGTCTGCAATCAAAAATTCCCCCGCTTCGCAATAAAACTCCCATTTGTCTCCCCAAATCAGTCTGCAAGCACCTCCTGTCCTATTAACCCCCCAATAGGCCACTCAGGGCTTATGAATTCCCCAGTACTGCAGAGCTTCTGAAAAAAAAAACAAAAAACAAAAACAAACAACACCACGGCAGCGCCCGGTGCCGCAGCAGCGCCCGGTGCTGCGGCTCCGCCCACCCAAGGCGGGAGCTTTCTGTACGCAGCTGGGACCTCCGTGTATTTTTTCTGTTACCTTCCCACCAAATCGATGTCCAGATACCTCCTGTCCTGCAAAAATCCTGAAACAGCCTGGTGAAAGAAGAGGAAGTTGATACAATCTGTGGGGATCCCTCTCTGTGCTCATCACTGAGTGAAAAGCTGGTGAGGAACAAAAGAGTCAATCTTTGGTCTCACATGGCTTCATGTCTCCAGTGAAAGTGACCACTACGCAAACTATACAACTCTATTTGGATTTACAAGTCTGTGCGCTGCTTAGAAAGAGAAGTTCAGGAAGCTCTGAGGGCATGTACCCACTGTTATCCTGACCTGACCTGTGTGGGAAGTGAATGTTTTCCTCATAGAACACCATATATGGAAGACTTTACTTTTAAAATGGCCAATACTGTCTGTCATCTGAGGAACCTGAGATGCCTCTGTTTACCTGCTGCCCAGCTCATGGTGAAGGAGGCAGGTGTCAACCCTGTGTACCTAACCCATGATCCTATCCCATGGCCAAAATCTCCTGCATCCTATACTTTGGAGTGGCATCCGGTGACTGAGTATTTCTTAAGCTAGTCCAGGTGTGTTGTGGTTTGAAAATATGATGACAAGTTCTTTTACCAACCTGTTCTGAGACTTCCCTGCTGCCTAGAAGGCCTGGTGACATAGGTCATCAAGGCAAAGCCAGCTTCAACCACAGCATGTGAGTGAAGTCAAGCCAGATGAGTCAAACTCCTGGCTGTAGAAACAACCCCAGACAGAGAGCTCTTACTGCTGAGGCCCAAGACATCATAAAGCAGAACAGACATCCCCACTGCTCCCTGCTGAACTCCTAACCCATGATACATGGGCAAAGTAATAGTGTTTTCAATCATTATGTAATAACCTAGGATTTCAGCTTTGTTCTTCCTCACTTTGAAATCTCACTATTGGTGACAATGCAGGGGGAAAGATCATTATCCCTCATGTAACTTATTTTCAAAGAAGATAATGTATGGGTCTAGGATTCAGTTTTTAAAACAAAACATTTACTCTGAAATGACACACTTGTCCATGTAAAAACACACGAGTCTATACAGCAGCAGCTGGACCTTGCAAAGTGGAGAACACATGCAGTCTGAACATTCTGGGATGGCCCCTCACTGTGGTTATCTCATGAAGCATGTGTGGCTCATGGCTCTGACACTCTGCTCATAGAGTTGCAAAGTTGGCAGCAGGTAGAAAAGCTCTCAGCTTCATTACTACAGTTCACAGAGATGGGAAATCTCAATTGCTGCTCCAGAGGAATTCTGGAATGCTCATATGGACCTGCTAATATAACTCACTCCTCCAAAGGAGCTAGTTTACTGTTCACAAATTATTTTCATCTCTTTACAGTTTCTCCTTTTCATTTGATAATGAAGAGTTTTAGATGAGTTTTATATTTTTGTTATTCCTTAATTTATATTTTTGATTATTCTATCAAGCTGGTTGACTTAAAATGAACTTCTATTTAGAATACTTGAATGTTTTTTATTATTCCTTCAGCCCTCACTTCTGTTCACTCTAGGTATTCATTGGGGGATCATATTATGATGTCCATTTTGATGCTGTTCTTTACACATTAAGCATGTATTAAATTATTTGTTTCAGAAATTTAAAGTGAATCTGAACAGTGGAGAAAAGAAGGCATTTCACAATGAAGGGTACTGGACTTGTTTTTAGCATGCCATTCATTCCACTTTAATTTATCCTGAAGCATGATTAGCTCAGTATAATTGTGTACCTGTTGATTTGATGCATATAAGCAATTTCCCAAAGCACATGTTAAGAGTTTTCTTTCCTAAGCATGAGTTTATGGCCCAAAACACAAATTCCTTTACATTCTTGGTAATTATCCAAAATTCCCATTTTAAGGAGATAACTATTTCTACTTTCACTGAACCAACTTGGCTTCCTAAAAGTAACCAAGGGGAAAATAGAGTAAGTTTTTTTGCAAGTAATCAAAGAGAAGGCTCTTTCCTACAGAGCAGTAGACAGAAGAACAGCCCAATGAACTAAGAGACTGCTAGATAAGCAAATAGTTACACATGCAGAAATATAATGTACACAGGCAAGATAATAAATAAAAAGAAAGAATAATAAAAAGGATGAAGTGGATGGCCCAGCAGCAGCTCAGTTCATACTTGTTAATCAACATGCATAAAGTATACTCTTGGTCCTACATGAAAAGTTCTCTGAGCAATTCATGGGCAGAAGCACCTATATACTGACAGTTATTCTTTCTCAGCCCAGGTCCCCCAGGGGACCCACTAGAGGAACTTCCTAAATGCCAAGGCAGAAGAGGAGAACCCATCTAATGCCAAGGTGAGATTGCCTATCTTTGTTTGACATAGTTATGTTGCTTTCTTGGTTTTTGTCTTTTCTGTCAAGTTCAGATTTAAAAACATCATGCAGATCATAGAAGCTAGGTACCATCCTCTTGTGTGTGTACTGTATGTGTGTGTGAGTACAATCCCTTACTAGTGGATACCTGGATCCAAAGGCATTCAATGTCAATAGCATCACAGTGGAAAGTGTATGCTAAAAGGCCTTATCAATAGCGGCATTTTTTCCTCTTTGGATTAAGAATTTTTTTAACTGTCAACCAAAATGGACTTGAAAGGAAACTCCTCAAGGCCTTTTCTACAGGTGTCTTCTAATCTTGCTTTTGTGATCTTGATATGATCATGGTTTCCCATCCTCTTTTCTAGAGACACCAAGAAGGAAAAAAATGCAAACAACACACAGGTTCATATAACCTCAGCATTTCTTTTCCTTCATTGCAGGTGGCCTCAACTACCAGAGGAAAAGGTGCATGTTATGGTGTCCCTCTGGCTCAGGGAAGGAATCTAGATGACTATGATGGGGCTTCCTTGATTCAGAGTGGAGAATGCAGTGATTCCATATCCATGTGGGAATAAGGACTGCGGGTGTGGTGAGAAAGTGACTTCCAGGAAAAGACCCTTGATCATGTTTCTACAGATCCTGGAGTCAGTGGTGGTCCCTTTGGGTGGTCTTGCTTACCACAAAGTGGAGTTATGGTTTGTTAATGGATAACTATGTAGTGTGATTGTGCATGCTTCATGTGTGTGTGCCCTTCTGTGTATTTATCCTGGGCACAGGTTTTCTTTGCACAAGACAATTGCCACTATCAATTATGTCAAGAAAATAATCTCATCTTACCACTACAAAGTTTACACATGGGAAATTATTAGTCCTCATCAAAGCCACATGTAGTGAGGCTTTACTATACACAAACTCAGATGGAGAGTGCCAGGCAGAGACAAAGGTTCCCAATCTCATGCAGAAAAGCCTAATGCATACCCTATCATTAGCATCAATATTGATACACTGAACCTACACTTGGAACTGTGAAGTAGAAATAGATACTGTACAAGGGAGGTCTAGCATCTGTGCATATTGCTGAAATTTCCCAAGCCTACAGAGTTTACAAATACTGCCCAACATTGTAAGTTAAGCTAAGTAGTCGCATCACCTACTGTAACTTTCACATGCCTTCATATCTGCCTGTTGGGTGTTTCAAGGAAACACAAAAGATTTTCTTGAAACCCTACTTTGATGCACATGGGTCCACTAGGCAACTTATGAATCAGGGGATCAAATGTTTGAATTGCAAATAAATTATGAGTAACGTTCCTACCTTTGTCAGTAAAATGTTAACAGATTTTCTGATTATGAATAATTTTCCCAGGTTTTGCTTCAAGGGCACAAAAAAGAAAATTTGTTTCTCAGTCAAAAGTATCTACTGTCCATGACACTAGTCCATCAGTAGCACCAAAATCACTATCAGGCCAAAGAAAAGGAAGCACTAGAAGATACACCTGAGCACCTGCTCTACAGAAGGTAATGTGGAAATGCAATCATCATGTAGATTCAAGAATAACAATTGTAGCTTATCAGTCCTATATATAGGAAAAATCCATAAAATGCCTAAGCCATATTCTTGTATATGTGAAAATTGTAATTTACTAATTCAATCGGAATGCCACAATCACAGAATTAATGCATGTACAACTCAAGATTGGTTCACATCTAATAGTGGACAGTGTTTCAACCTAAAGTTTGGGCATTAGCTTATATTTGAACATTACATGAAATACATCCCTCCTATGATAGCTTGATATTATTTATGAATTCCAAAAACATATTGATTATGGTTGTAAACTGGTCTGTTCCTCTGGGCATGATACCCCTCTGATTGTACTGAATTAAAAAGTTTCACTTTTGAGCTGACACAGCAAGGTAATGCAATAAAGAGACACAGATTCCTGGTGCCACTGACAAGAAGGCAAGCAGACAGAAGAACACACAGCAAATGGACACAGAGAATGGAAAACTGGGGGGATGAGGGGGGAGGGGAGAGAAATTTTTTTAAAAACTTTTTTAAAGTTTCACTTTTATTTTATTAAATCAGGATGAGGTGGACACTTGCTCATGTAGAACACAGAATAAGATGCAGAGAAGAAGAACATAGGGGCAAAAAGACCAAGCCATGGACATTGCAGAGGCTCCATGAAGAGAAATCAGCTTGAAAGACTATCTGAGGAAATAGATTAAAATTCCCCAACTTTCACAAAAGAAATGACCTACATGTCCAAGAAGCCCACCATACCCAATCACAATAAATCCAAATAAACCAACTCCAAGACACATATACTCAGAATGACAAATGTCAAATATGAGAAAATTCTGAGATCAATAAGGGAGAAGCAAACCATCACTTACAAGGGATGCCCAGTAAGACATATGCAGATTTCTCATCAGAAATCAAGGAGGCAAGAAAACACTGGTATGACACAATTAAGAGACTAAAAGAGAAAAACTGCCAACCAAGAATCTTGCATCCAGCAAAACTGTCCTTCCAATATGAAGATGAGTTTAAAATGTTCACAAACAGAAACTAAGAGAGTCTGAAATAAATAATCCATCTTGCAGGAAATATTAAAGGAAGATTTAGAGCCTGAAAGAAAAAGGAGGAGGCAGACTTGGCCCAGTGGTTAGGGCATCCGTCTACCACATGGGAGGTCCACAGTTCAAACCCCGGGCCTCCTTGACCCGTGTGGATCTGGCCCACATGCAGTGCTGATGTGCTTAGGGAGTGCCATGCCACACAGGGGTGTCCCCTGTGTAGGGGAGCCCCATGCACAAGGAGTGCACCCCATAGGGAGAGCCACCTAGCACGAAGGAAAGTGCAGCCTGCCCAGGAGTGGTGCCGCATGCACGGAGAGCTGACACATCAAGATGACACAATAAAAAGAAACAGATTCCTGTGCCGTTGACAACAACAGAAGCAAACGAAGATGCAGCAAGTGGACACAGAGAACAGACAACCAGGGTGGGGGGGAGGGGAGAGAAATGAATAAATAAATCTCTTTAAAAAAAAGAAAGAAAGAAAAAGGAGAGAGAGGCTTGGAGAAGAGTATAAAAGAATAATAGGAAGAAAAACCAAAGGAGTAAAAAGACAAACCAAAGTATAATAAGATATATGGGAGAGGGGGCAAGATGGCGGCTGAGTGAACATCCCTGTTAAGAGTCTTCTGCAGGGAATCGGCTGGGCGGCGTTGGAGACTGTTTGGGACCAGATTGTTTCGGGATTTTTGCTGGTCCGGAGGTGTCTGGACATCGATTTGGAGGGAAGGTAACAGAGAGGATTCGTCTGTGAAATATACACGGAGATCCCAGCTACCTGTAGAGGATTCCCTTCTTGGGTAGGCGGAGACGAGGCATCTAGCCCCGCTCGGTGGGGCTGAGCCAGGCCGGGCTGCAGCGGCGGACGCCGGAGCCGGGCCGCGCTGCGCCGGCGGTGAGCGGGGCCGGGCGGGGCCGCGCCAGGCCGAGCCGGGCCGCGGTAGCGCTTGGAGCCGGGCGGGGCCGGTTCAGGCCCCGGCTGCGGGCCGCGGTAGCGTTTGGAGCCGGGCGGGGCCGGTGCAGGCCCCGGCTGCGGGCCGCGGTAGCGCTTGGAGCCGGGCGGGGCCGGTGCAGGCCCCGGCTGCGGGCCGCGGTAGCGCTTGGAGCCGGGCGGGGCCGGTGCAGGCCCCGGCTGCGGGCCGCGGTAGCGCTTGGAGCCGGGCGGGGCCGGTGCAGGCCCCGGCTGCGGGCCGCGGTAGCGCTTGGAGCCGGGCGGGGCCGGTGCAGGCCCCGGCTGCGGGCCGCGGTAGCGCTTGGAGCCGGGCGGGGCCGGTGCAGGCCCCGGCTGCGGGCCGCGGTAGCGCTTGGAGCCGGGCGGGGCCGGTGCAGGCCCCGGCTGCGGGCCGCGGTAGCGCTTGGAGCCGGGCGGGGCCGGTGCAGGCCCCGGCTGCGGGCCGCGGTAGCGTTTGGAGCCGGGCGGGCCCGGGTCAGGCCGCGGCGGGTACGGAGCCAGGCAGGGCCGGTCCAGGCCGCGGTGGCGGGAGGTGGACGCCGGAGCCGGCTGGGCCGCTGTAGCGAGCGGAGCTGGGCGGAGACAGGCCAGGCCAAGGCGGCGTGAGGAGCCGAGCCGGTCCAAGCCTCCGCGGCGGGCGGAGCCGGGCCTGCGGAGGGGTTTCTGTTTTTTTTTTTTGTTTGTTTGTTTGTTTGTTTTTTGTTTTTTTTAATTTTACTTAATTTTTTTTTTTTTTTTTTTTTTTTTTGAGCATCTGCACTACTGGGGAGTTCGTGGGCCCTGGGCGGCCTATTGGGGGTTTGTGGGAAGGGAGGTGCTTGCAGACCCATTTGGGCAGACAGACGGGGGGGTTTTAGGGCAAAGCGGGGGGAAGTTGTTGTTTTAGATAGTGTTGCAATTGTGACACGTGTGTACCTGTATCTCTCTTCTCCCTATCCGTTCCCCACCATTTGCCCATCCTCTTTTTCTTTCTTCCTTTCTTCTTGCCTTTCTTTTTTCTTTATTATAATTAGTTTGTTTTTTTTTTTTTCGGTTTTCTCTTTCCCTCTTGTCCCTCATCTTCCACTTATTTTTACTTTAATTCAAGTATACAATAGGTGCTACAGGGAACAGCTCACATTTGCTGGGTTTTCCCATCCTCCACTGCCTCATTTCTGTGTGAACTGATTTAGGCTACCTACACTATCCCCCTTCCCCTACATCTTGATATCCACTATCATCTACTGTCTCTCCTATATTCCACCCCCCACCTCCCGTTCTTTGATCCACAAAGTGTCTAACTCTTAATTTCTAATACCTTTGTTCTGTTTTCTGTCTATTATCCACTCTTGAAACTATTACCTTTCTTTTCTTTTTCCCTCTCTCATGAAAACAATAGCTGTGTAGTTCATACCATATTCCTCCCAAATTCAGTCATCAACTTCATAAAAGGTACTCTACCTACAGCTATAACTCTATACAATCTACATGAATCTAACCTCCATCCTTCCAGATCTCATATTCCTGCTTTATTAACATACATCACCAATACAACTTTACACTTTTCCCTTGCTTACACAATTGCCTTTCCCCAACACTAATACTTTCCTCTAAAGTGAACTTAACCAACAACAAGTAACTAGAATAAGAAGAAAAAAGTGACAAAGAGAAGATATAACACCTGTGCAAAAATAACAACTAATTAACCTCCAAGAGCAGACAAAGAAGCTAAGGAACTGATTAAATTCGTCAAAATAAAGAGATGACCAGAAAGCAACAAAAATCTACGAACCAAACCAATAATCAGGAAAACATGGCTGAATCCAATCAACAAACCAATAATCACGAAGGGGAGCAAAACTTGGCACAAGCAATGAAAGATCTCAGAACATTTATCACCGACAAATTTGATGCAGTAATGAAAGAGGTTAACAACATGAAGACATCACTTGGAGGGGAAATTGCAGACATACGCAAAAACATAACAGATATGATGGGAATGAACACCACAGTTCAAGAAATCAAAAATACACTGGCAGCAAATATCAGCAGACTAGAAGAGACAGAGCAGAGAATTAGTGATGTGGAAGACAGTACATCAGAAATCAAACAGATAGTAGAAGGGGTCAATAAGAAGATAGAAAAAATCCAATTAGGATTTAGGGACCTGAATGACAATGCAAAACGCTCAAACATACGTATTATAGGCATTCCAGAAGGTGAAGAGAAGGGAAAGGGGTCAGAAAGAGTGTTGCAGGAAATAATGGCTGAAAACTTCCCAAATCTACTGAAAGAGACAGATGTACATATCCAAGAAGCACAGCGCACTCCACAAGTCATAAACCCCAACAGGCCCACCCCAAGACATATACTTTTCAAATTATCCAATGCTCAAGACAAAGAGAAAATCCTAAAAGCAGCAAGAGAAAAGAAAACCATCACATACAAGGGAAGCTCAATTAGATTAAGTGCTGATTTCTCTTCTGAAACCATGGAGGCAAGAAGACAGTGGTATGATATAGTCAAGGTACTAAAGGAAAAAAATTTCCAACCAAGAATACTCTATCCAGCTAAACTAGCATTCAAACATGATGGAGAGTTCAAAATATTCGCAGACAAACAGAAACTGAAAGAGTATACCAACAAGAAACCTCCCCTTCAAGAAATTCTAAAGGGAGTTCTGCAGGAAGAAAGGAAAAAACAGGAAAGGCAAAGTTGGAGGAGAGTATAAGACCAACAACAACAACAAAAAAGACAAAAAAAAATATACAAACAAAATATGACAAACACAAATCCAATCAAAATATGGCTAACACAAATAATTCCTTGATAGTAATAACACTGAATGTCAATGGATTAAACTCACCTATCAAAAGATTCAGACTGGGACACTGGATAAGGAAATATGACCCATCCATATGCTGTCTACAAGAGACACATCTTAGACCCAGAGACGCATGGAGATTGAAAGTGAAAGGCTGGAAAACAATCATACAAGCTAACAATAACCAAAAAAAGGCAGGAGTAGCTATATTAATATCAGACAAAATAGACTTTAAATGTGAAACAATTGTGAGAGACAAAGAAGGATACTACATTTTAGTCAAAGGGAAAATCTGTCAAGAAGATCGAACAATCATAAATATCTATGCCCCTAACAAGGGTGCCTCTAAATACGTCAGGCAAACGCTGGAAAAACTAAGTGAAAGAATAGATACATCTACAATTATAGTGGGGGATTTTAATACACCACTATCAACTCTGGACAGAACATCTCAAAAGAGAATCACCAAAGAAACAAAATATCTGAATAGTATATTAGAGGAGCTCGATCTAATAGACATATATAGATCGCTACACCCAAACACAGCAGGATATACATTTTTCTCAAGCGCACATGGATCATTCTCCAAGATAGATCATATGCTAGGCCACAAAGAAAGGCTGAATGAATTCAGAAAGATTGAAATCATACAAAACATTATCTCTGACCACAGTGGAGTCAAGCTGGAGATTTGCAAAGGAAAGAAGCCCAGATTTCACACCACGATTTGGAAATTAAACAACACACTCTTAGAAAAACAGTGGGTCAAAGAGGAAATCTCAAAAGAAATCAATGACTACCTTGAAACAAATGATAATGATAACACAACATACCAAAATTTATGGGATGCAGCAAAAGCAGTACTGAGAGGGAAGTTTATAGCCATAAATTCATATATCAAAAAAGAAGAAAGAGCAAAAATTGAAGAACTAACTGCACATTTGAAGGAATTAGAAAAACAACAACAAAGTAACCCAACAGGAAGAAGAAGGAAGGAAATAACAAAGATAAGAGCAGAACTAAATGAAATAGAAAATAAGAAAGCACTTGAACAGATAAACAAGACCAAGAGCTGGTTTTTTGAGAAGATTAACAAAATTGACAAACCTTTAGCAACACTAACAAAGAAAAAAAGAGAGAAGATGCAAATACACAAAATAAGAAATGAGAAAGGCGATATCACCACTGACCCCACAGAAATAAAGACTATCATAAGAGGATATTTTGAAAAACTATATTCCAACAAAAATGACAATCTAGAGGAAATGGACAAATTCCTAGAAACACATAAACAGCCCATATTGACAAAAGAAGAAATTGATGATCTTAACAAACCAATCACAAGCAGAGAGATAGAATCAGTTATTAAAAATCTCCCAACTAAGAAGAGCCCAGGGCCAGATGGCTTCACAGGTGAATTCTATAAAACATTCCGGAAAGAACTGACACCAATCCTGCTGAAACTATTCCAAACCATTGAAACAGAAAGAACATTACCCAACTCCTTCTATGATGCCAACATTACCCTAGTACCAAAGCCAAACAAAGACATCACAAGAAAGGAAAATTACAGACCAATTTCTCTAATGAACCTAGACGCAAAAATACTTAACAAAATACTTGCTAATCGTATTCAACAACACATTAAACGAATTATACACCACGACCAAGTGGGATTCATCCCAGGTATGCAAGGATGGTTCAACATAAGAAAATCAATCAACGTAATACACCATATAAACAGATTGAAGGAAAAAAATCACATGATTATATCTATTGATGCAGAAAAAGCATTTGACAAAATACAGCACCCTTTCTTGATAAAAACACTCCAAATGATTGGAATACAAGGAAATTTTTTGAACATGATAAAGAGTATATATGAAAAACCTAAAGCCAATATTGTTTACAATGGAGAAATCCTAGACTCCTTCCCTCTAAACTCAGGAACAAGACAAGGATGCCCACTGTCACCGCTCCTATTTAACATTGTCTTAGAAGTACTTGCTCGAGCACTGAGGCAAGAACCAGAAATAAAAGGCATTCAAATTGGAAAGGAAGAAGTCAAAATTTCATTATTTGCAGATGACATGATCCTATACATAGAAAACCCTGAGAGATCTACAACTAAGATTCTAGAACTCATAAATGAGTTTAGTAAAGTCGCAGGTTATAAGATCAATGCGCAAAAATCAGTAGCATTTCTGTACACCAATAATGAGCAAGATCAGGAGGAAATCAAGAAACAAATACCATTCACAATAGTAAATAAAAAAATCAAATACTTAGGAATAAATTTAACTAAAGAGGTAAAGAACTTATACACTGAGAACTATACAAGATTGTTCAAGGAAATCAAAGAAGACCTAAATAAATGGAAGACTATTCCTTGTTCATGGATAGGAAGACTGAACATTATTAAGATGTCTATCCTACCAAAATTGATCTACACATTCAATGCAATCCCAATAAAAATCAATGCAGCCTTCTTTAAGGAACTAGAAAAACTAACTATGAAATTTATTTGGAAAGGAAAGAGACCCCGAATAGCCAAAGACATACTGAAAAAGAAAAACGAAATTGGAGGAATCACACTACCTGACTTCAAAACATACTATAAAGCTACGGTGGTGAAAACAGCATGGTATTGGCATAAGGAGAGACACATAGACCAATGGAATCGAATTGAAAGCTCAGATATAGAACCTCACATATACAATCACATAATATTCGATAAAACCACCAAACCCTCTCAACTGGGAGAGAGTGGCCTATTCAACAAATGGTGTCTGGAGAACTGGATAGCCATATGTAGAAGAATGAAAGAGGATTACCATCTCACACCTTATACAAAGATCAACTCAAGATGGATCAAAGACCTAAATATAAGAGCCAAGATCATAAAAACCTTAGAAAGCAGTGTAGGGAAACATCTACAGGACCTTGTAATAGGTAATGGATTTATGAATATCTCACCAAAAGCACGAGCAGCAAAAGAACTAATAGATAAATGGGACTTCCTCAAAATTAAAGCCTTCTGCACCTCAAAGGAGTTTGTCAAGAAAGTAAAAAGGGAGCCCACACAGTGGGAGAAAATATTTGGCAATCATATATCTGATAAGAAACTTATAACTTGCATATATAAAGAACTCCTACATCTTGAAAATAAAAAGATAAACAATCCATTTAAAAAATGGGAAAAAGACTTAAACAGACACTTCTCCGAAGAAGAAAAACAAATGGCAAGAAAGCACATGAAAAAATGTTCCAAATCTCTAGCTATCAGGGAAATGCAAATCAAAACCACAATGAGATACCATCTTACACCCATAAGATTGGCAGCTATGAAAAAAACAGAAGAATACAAGTGCTGGAGAGGATGTGAAGGAAGGGGAACACTCATCCACTGCTGGTGGGAATGCAGAAGGATCCAACCATTCTGGAGAACAGTATGGCGGTTTCTCAAAAACTAGCCATAGATTTGCCATATGACCCAGCAATACCACTGCTGGGAATATACCCAGCAGAACTGAAAACAAGAACACAAACCAATATATGTACACCAATGTTCATAGCAGCATTGTTCACTATTGCCAAAAGTTGGAATCAACCCAAATGCCCATCAACAGACGAGTGGATCAATAAAATGTGGTATATACACACAATGGAATACTACTCGGCTGTAAGAACAAACACACTACAAACACATGTGATAACATGGATGAATCTTGAGAACCTTATGTTGAGTGAAGCAACCCAGACATTGAAGGACAAATACTACATGACCTCAATGATATGAAATAAACAAGCTGCCCTAGATAGCAAGAGACTGAACGATAGGCTTGCAGGAAATCGGAGGGTGGAGGAAGGATATGAGCCGATGTCTGCAGGGGTGGAATTTAAGACGAGATGGTGGTAAGTATGAACACAAAGAAGAGATAAAAGGGGGGCAAGGGGTTGCCTTTGCTTGGGGCTTTGCGGGTTTGAGGGTGGCTGGGGAGGGACGGGTGGGTAACGTTGCCCAAAAGTGGGGGGAGGGAGGGGTAGCATACGAACCAGGAGAGGGTCAGGTGTTGGTGGAGAGTAAAATGCCGAGAAAATCATATCAAAATATAATAAAGAGGGTTACCTGTTTAGAATGCTCGGAGGGGAGGGTCTGATGCAGG
Source organism: Dasypus novemcinctus (assembly GCF_030445035.2). NCBI lineage: Eukaryota > Metazoa > Chordata > Mammalia > Cingulata > Dasypodidae > Dasypus > Dasypus novemcinctus. The sequence goes on along the minus strand of NW_026688126.1, from coordinate 55,746 downwards.
ACGGGCTCCTGGGGAATGTCTAAATGCTCATTCTGCCAGAGTGGGTGACACCATGGGGTAGAAACCCAAGTAGTGAGAGTGGGGGTGGACCCACATCCTGGGGAGGACTAATGCCATCCAATAGAGGGAACTGTATCCCTCGAGAGAAAGGGTGGCTCCCAGGGCATTGGGGCAGTTGAGCAAGTTAGGCCCTGAACACTATTCCATCTATCTCTGGAATTGGCTCCTCAGGAAACGGAGGTTGGCTATCACTGAGGGCACCAAGGTGGAAGGGAAAATGGACGTTAAATGTGTGGAACCAAAGTAAATGGGGGGTAAGAGAGGAGTTTCTTGAGAGTACACAAGGATGGATATAAAACATGTAATATTACACCATAACATATAGGAGATGACAGACTGATAATGTAAACCATAATGTAAAACATAGGATAACTAAAAATGTAAAGAACTGTGTATCCTAAAGTATGCACCATAATGTAAACACAGATGTCACCTTGTTAGAAAGCTAATGTCTCAGACTCTGTACATCACTTTAAGTAAATATGATATGAATAGGGCGTAAGAGTATCACTGTGGAAGGGAAAAGGTTTTCTGGTGGATGTGTGGGAGTGCTGTATATTATATATATATACATTGCTGTGGTCTAGGACTCCTGTGAAGAAAAGCTGAATAATTAGGGGGGGGGGGGAAAAGAAAAAAATAGGATGTGGAATTTTTTCAAGTCAACATTCTTTATCTAAGTTCTTTATCTAACTTTATCCAAGTTCTTTATCTATCCTTTAAACTCATCGCTATATGCCATTCCCTAGTAAGGGACCATGACATTATATTGGGCTTCAAATTTCGGGGAGTTCTGGATCACAGAGTGTTTCAACAATGGCAATGGAGGGATACTGGTATGGGATACCAATGACAGGTGATATATGACTGACAGGGAGCTGTACAGAACATATGTCCAGGGTGCATGGTAATGTTTGGATATACTCATAGTGGCAACAATTAAAAACCACAGTAGGGGGGGTTCTGGGTTCCTGGCCAGTGGTGCTCTGTCGTGGTCCCTAGGGGAGCAGCGACAGTCTCCCAGGTACAGTGGTGGGGACCGGGAGGGAGTGAGGGTTCAACAGTGAGCCCCTGATACTAATGACTATGCTTGTGAGCTGATAAACCCAAAATAATAACAAGGCCTAGAGCAACTTTGTGCCTGGGAATTTCCTTCTGTCAGCCTTCATGTTACTCAAATGTGGCCAGTCTCGAAGCCAAACTCAGCATGTAAATGCAATGCCTTCCCCCCAGTGTGGGACATGACACCCGGGGATGAGCCTCCCTGGCAACGAGGGACCACTATCAACTACCAACTGATGATGCAACTGGAAAATGACCTTATACGGAAGGTTCAATGCGGATCAGCAGAATATCCATGTCTACATAAAATACCATGACTTTAAAATGCTGTTTGACCTAAAGTAAGGGGGAAATGGAAAGGAGAAATGAGTTTATATGGCTACGAGTTTCTAAAAAAGAGTCTGGAGGCTGGCAGAAGGTTTGCCCTCATGCACAACTGAGCAGAGTCAGAGAGACAGATAAAGCAGATACAACCCCAGATATTGGTTCCTTTGAGGGCTAAAGAGACCCATGGGAGTTATGGTCATGGCCGATGGGGTTAACTACCAGGGCAGATGGCCCCTCTTTGGAAATGGTGTTTATGTGTGATCAATCTGGACTCAGATGGGATCTCCCTTCATAAGACTTTCATGCTAATGTGCTGGAGGTGCAGTTAATGTTGGGGTTTAAGATATATTTAGGGGATTTGAATCTCTGGACTGACAATGTGATAGCCAGATCCTGAGCCTCAACAGACTCCAGCACCTACAATCTGATTTATTGGACTTACCACACTCAGCTAAGATGGAGGTGAAGAAGGACAACCACCACACCATGGAGCCTAGAGTGATTACAACTGAAAATGGGAGGATTGCATCCAGCATCCAGGTGGAATCTGAGCCTCCTCTTGACATAAAGGTGCAATGGACACAACCAATCCAGTGTCCACATAGAAGAGGTGGCATTGGATTGGGAAAAGTGGACATAATGGACAAAGGGTATGGGGAAAGGCAGGAAGAGATGAGAGGTGGAGGTGTCTTCGGGACATGTAGCTGCCCTGGATGGTGCTTCAGAGGTAATCACCGGACATTGTAAATCCTCACAGGGCCTACATGATGGAATAGAGGAGAGTATGGGCCATGATGTGAACCAATGTATATGAGGTGCAGAGGTGCCCAAAGATGTACTTACCAAATCCAATGGATGTGTCATGATGATGGGAACGAGTGTTGTTGGGGGGGGGGGGGAGAGGGGGGGTGGGGGGGTGGGGTTGAATGGGACCTCACATATATATTTTTAATGTAATATTATTACAAATTCAATAAAAAAAAAATTAAAAAAAAAAAAAAAAAAGATATATGAAAACCGAAGGATAAAATGGTGTGGAAATCAATATTGCATTTACATAATATTATTGAATTTGAATGTATTAAACTCACCAATCAAAAGATATAGCTGATAGGATATATAAAAAAACATGAGCCATCCATATGCTGCTTACAAGAGACCCAACTTAGACAAAGCTACTCCATGTAAATACTAACCAAAAAAGAGCAGGGGTAGCTGTACTATTATTGGACAAAACAGACTTTAAATGCAAAAAAAAAGTTATGAGATAGGGAAGGCCTTTAATTTTAATAATAAAAAGGAACAATCGACCAGGAAGATATAACAGATATAAATATCTATGCACCTAACCAAAGTGCCCCAAAATACATGAGACAAACTCTGGCAAAGCTGAAGGGAGAAACAGACATCTCTACAGTAATCACTGGGGACTTCAACACCTCACTCACATCATTAGCTAGAACAACTAGACAGAAGATCAACAAGGAAATAGAAAACTTAATATGATAAGCAAGTTAGACCTAACAGACATATAAAGAATGCTGCATCCAAACTCAGCAAGTTATCATTATTTTCACATGCCCATGGATTCATCTTGAGGAAAGACCACATGTTAGAACACAATGCAGCTCTCAAAATATAAAAAGACTGAAATTATACAAAGAACATTCTCAGATCATAAGGGAATGAAACTAGAAATCAATAAGAGACAAGAAAAAGGTAAATTCGCAAATGTGTGGAGACTAAACAACACACTCCTAAATAAGCAGTGGGTCAAAGAAGAAATTGCAAGTGAAATCAGTAAATGTATTGAGACAAATGTAAGTGAGAAAACAACTTATCAAAACTTATGGATGATGGGCGGGGCAAGATGGCATCTGAGTGAATGCACCTCATAATCTCTCCTACAAAGCAGCAGCTTAGTAAGGTCGGAGTCCTGCTGGACTGGGCTGTTTCAGGGGCTAGCAGGGCAGGAAGTGTCTGGGTGTCAATTTGGTGAGATAGTGACAGAAGAGATTCTTGTGAGAGGTGGAACTTTGGGTTTCTGACACAGAGGTCAGAATTTGTAGGCATAACCCTTCCCCCTAGGGCTGGCAGCCTGGCTGCAGCGATCCCTGAAAACTCTGTTGTGCTGCAGAGTTCCCAAACCCTGAGTGGGCTGTTTCAGGAGCTAGCAGGGCAGGAAGTGTCTGCATGTAGATTTGGCGAGACAGTGACAGAAGAGATTCTTGTGAGAGGTGGAATTTTTGGGTTTCTGACATGGAGGTCAGAAGTTGAGGGTGGGACCCCTCCCCCTAGGGCTGGTGGCCCAGCGCAGCAATCCCTGAAAACTTTGTTGTGCTGCAGTGTTCCAAGGCCCTGTGTTTACCAGATGCATGGTTCCCAGGTCTGTATCCCCTAAATCCTGGTAGCGCACGCTCCAGAGACTCACACACCTTGAGTCTGCAATATCATGGAATTCCCATTCCTGAATCCACTGCAGCCTGAGGTCCATCAGGTCCTTGATCACCCTAGATGTCCAGGTTTTTTGTTTTTTTGTTTTTGTTTTTTCTCCTTGAGTGTGGAGGAGTGTATCAGCTGACTTGGGAAGAGTCTGCGAAGAAGGCAGAGCTGAATCTGCTGACAAAGACCAATTTACCAAAACGTCCTGAGATAGGAAACTTGGTCTGGGAGAAGGTGGAGTCAGAAAATCAATTAGGCCTCCACTGGCACACCTAAGGGGGAGGGACTGTAGGACATGCTATCCAAGCTTCCAATAGAATATTTGCAATTTCTGGTGAGGTGTAGGTGTGCTCATGCTGGAAATAAAGAGTCATTGTCTTCTGTGCTGAGTTGGTTCAACAAGGACCCACTTAAATCTCTGATTGGACCTCTCAGGCAGCTTTCCTGCTGCCCTGGGAGAGAAGAGAGGAAAGGAGAAAGGGGGAATGTCAAATCCCTAGGCATTTTATTTAACTGCAAAGAAGATTCCTAGCTTGAAACTTTGTTTTTGTTTTTTTTTTTGTCATGGTTGCTACTATTACATTGTCTCCTGGTTTTATGTCCCATTTTATCCCACAAGGTCCTTTTTCATTTATTTAGTTTTTTCTCTTTTTCTTTTTCTTGCTTGTTTCCCCTCCTTTTCTTTGCCCCCCCTTTTTTCCTCTTTTTCTTTTATTTTCTTTATATAATAGGTGCTGCAGGGAGCACTTCACATTTGCTGTGTTTCCTCATCCTCCATTTCCTCTTTTCTATATGCATTGATTTTGGCCACCTACACTATGCCCTTCCCTCTACATTGTTCTATCCTCCACCATCTACTGTCTCTCTTATATTCCACTTCCCATTCTTTGGCCCCCAAATCGTCTGAATTTCTATTTCTAATACTTTATTCTGTTTTCTGTCTTTTATCCACTCTTTTTTTTCAAATGTATTTCTCACCCTTCCACTCCCACCTCGGTTGTCTGTTCTCGGTGTCTATTTTGCTGCATCTTCTTTGTCCACTTCTGTTGTTGTCAGTGGCACAGGAATCTGTGTTTCTTTTTTGGTTGCATGATCTTGTTGTGTCAGCTCTCCGTGTGTGCAGCACCATTCCTGGGCAGGATGCACTTACTTTCGCTCTGCGCGGCTCTCCTTATGGGGTGCACTCCTTGTGCAAGGAACTCCTCTATGCGGGGGGCACCCCTGTGTGGCACAACACTCCTTGCATGCATCAGCACTGCACATGGGCCAGCACCACATGGGTCAAGGAGGCCCAGGGTTTGAACCGTGGACCTCCCATGTGGTAGGCAAATGCCCTAACCACTAGGCCAAGTCCGCCACCTATCCACTCTTGATATTGTCTTTCTTTTCTCTTTCTCTCTCATGAAAACACTGACGTGTTAACTCATACTATATTCCTCCCCATATTCAGTTGACTGTCTCATTATAGGTACTCTACTTACTGCTATAACTCTACACAACTTACATGAGTCTAATATCCATTCTGCTAGATCTCACATTACTCTCTTAACATTTATTACCAATACTACTTTATACATTTTCTTTTCTTACTCTTTTTGCTTTCCTTGGCCCTAATATTTTCCTTTAAATTGAACTTGCCCAGAAACAAGAAAATAGAGTAAGAAAAACAAAGTGACAAAGAGAAGACATAACACACACAAACAACAACTAATTAATCCCCAAGACTAGACAAAGAAGCTAAGGAACTGATTAAACCCATCAAGATTAAATGATAACCATACCGCAACAAGAAACTACAAACCAAACAAATAATCAGGAAAACATGGCCAATTCCAAGGAACAAACTAAAAACCAGGAAGAGGAGCAGAACATCAGACAAGTAATTAAAGATTTCAAAACACATATTAGAGACCAACTTAATGAAGTAAAGGAAGAGATTAACAATATGAAGAAAACACTAGGAGAGAATACAGAAGAAATTGCAGTCATATACAAAAAGATAAGAGGGAAACGGACTTTGGCCCAGTGGTTAGGGTGTCCGTCTACCACATGGGAGGTCCGTGGTTCAAACCCTGGGCCTCCTTGACCCGTGTGGAGCTGGCCCATGAGCAGTGCTGATGCGCACAAGGAGTGCCGTGCCACAGAGGGGTGTCCCCCGCGTAGGGGAGCCCCACGCGCAAGGAGTGCGCCCATAAGGAGAGCCGCCCAGCGTGAAGGAGGGAGCAGCCTGCCGAGGAATGGCGCCGCACACACTTCCTGTGCCGCTGACAACAACAGAAGCGGACAAAGAAACAAGACGCAGCAAAAAGACACAGAAAACAGACAACCGGGAGAGGGGAGGGGAATTAAATAAATAAAAATAAATCTTTAAAAAAAAAAAAAAGAAAGACAATTTAAAAAAACAAAAAAAGATAACAGATATGATGGTGATGAACATCACAGATCAAGAAATCAAAAATACACTCTCAGCAAACAGCGGCACATTAGAAGAGGCAGAGGAGAGAATTAGTGACATGGAAGACACTGCATCTGAAATCAAATAGATAGTAGAACTGAATAATAAAAAGTTAGAAAAAATACAGCTGGGACTTAGGGACCTGAATGACAATGCAAAATACACAAACATATGTATTATAGGCATCCCAGAAGGAGAAGAGAAGGGAAGGGGGAAAGAATGGGTGTTGGAGGAAATAAAGGCTAAAAACTTCCCAAATCTACTTAAGAAGATGGATGTACATGTCCAGGAAGCAAAACACACCCCAAACACCATAAATCCCAAAGGCCTACCCAAAGACATGTACTTGTCAAATTTTCCAATGCTCAAGACAAAGAAAAGATTCTAAAAGCAGCGAGAAAAGAGAACAATCACATACAAGGGAGGCTCCATAAGATTAAGTGCTTGCATAAAATAAACACAAAAATAAAATCTGGAAAAAAAAAAGATTAAGTGCTGCTTTCTCATCTGAAACCATGGAGGAAGAAGGCAGTGGTATGATATAGTCAAGGTACTAAAAGAAAAAATTTCCAACCAAGAATACTCTACCCAGCTAAGCTAGCATTCAAAAATGATGGAGAGTTCAAAATATTCACAGATAAACAGAAATTAAGAGTATGCCAACAAGAACCCTGCCCTTCAAGAAATACTAAAGGGAGTTCTGCAGGAATAAAGAAAAAAAATAGGAGAGGCAGACTTGGAGGAGACTGTACAAGCAAAAAAAAAGACAAAAAGAGAAGGAAGAAAACAAAATATGACAAACACAAGTACAAACAAAATATTGTTAACATAAATAATTCCTTGAAAGTAATAACACTGAATGTCAATGGATTAAACTCACCTGTCAAAAGACTCAGACTGGAAGACTGAATAGGATATATGACCCATCTATATGCTGTCTACAAGAAACACATCCTAGACCCCAGGATTCAAGGAGGTTGAAAGTGAATGGCTGGAAAACAATCTTACAAGCAAACAATAACCAAAAAAAGGCAGGTGTAGCTATATTAATATCAGACAAAATAGACTTTAAATGTGAAACGATTGTGAGAGAAAAAGATGGATACTACATATTACTGAAAGGGATAATCTTTCAAGAAGAATGAACAACGATAAACATTTATGCTGCTAACAGGGCACCTCCAATTATGTGAGGCAAACACTGGAAAAACTAAGTGAAAGAATAGATGCCTCTACAATTATACTGGGGGACTTTAATACACCACTATCAACTTTGGACAGAACATCTCAAAAGAGAATCAATAAAGAAAACAAAAACTTTGAACAGTATATTACAGGTGCTGGACCTGACAGACATATACAGATCATTACACCAGAATACAGCAGGATATACATTTGTCTCAAGTGCACAGGGATCATTCTCCAAGATAGACCATATGCGAGGCCACAAAGAAAGTCTAAATGAATTCAGAAAGATCAAAATCATAAAAAAATAATTTCTCTGATCACAGTGGAGTGAAGCTGGGAATCTACAAGGACCAGACCCAGATTTCACACCAAGATATGGAAATTAAACAGCACACTCTTAGAAAAAGTTGGTGAAGGAGGAACTCTCAAAAGAAATTAATAACTACCTTGAAACTAATGAAAATGATAACACAACATACCAAAACTTATGGGATGCAGCAAAAACAGTACTGAAAGGGAAATTTATAGCCATAAATTCATACATCAAAAAAGAAGAAAGAGCAAAAATTGAAGAACTGCACATTTGGAGGAATTAGTAAAAAAACCCAACAAAGTAACCCCACAGGAAGAAGAAAGAAAGAACAAAGATAAGAGCAGAACTAACTGGAATAGAAAATAAGTAAGCAATTGAAAAGATAAACAAAACCAGGAGCTGGTTCTTTGAGAAGATCAATAAAATTGACAAACCCTTAGTTCAACTAACAAAGAAAAAAAGAGAGAAGATGCAAATACACAAAATAAGAAATGAGAAGGGAGATTATCACCACTGACCCCACAGAATAAAGACGATCATGAGAGGATACTTTGAAAAACTATATTCCAACAAAAATGACAATTCAGAGGAAATGGACAAATTTCTAGAAACACATAAGCAGCCTATATTGATGAAAGAAGAAACTGACAAGCTCAAAAAACCAATCACAAGAGATAGAATCAGTCACTAAAAACCTCCCAACTAAGAAGAGCCCTGGGCCAGACGGCTTTACTGGTTCATTCTACAAAACATTCCAGAAAGAAAAATGCCAATCTTGCTGAAACTCTTCCAAAAAATTGAAACAGAAGGAATATTACCTAACTCATTCTGGATGCCAACATTATCCTAGTGACAAAGCCAAACAAAGACACCACAAGAAAGGAAAATTACAGACCAATTTCTCTAATGAACCTAGATGCAAAAATCCTCAACAAAATACTTGCTAACTGTATTCAACAACACATTTAATGAATTATACACTGTGACCAAGTGAGATTCATTCCAGGTATGCAAGGATGGTTAAACATAAGAAAATCAATCAATGTAATACACCATATAAACAGATTGAAGGGAAAAAAATCACATGATTATATCTATAGATGCAGAGAAAGCATTTGACAAAATACAGCACACTTTCTTGAGGAAAACACTGCAAAAGATCAGAATATAAGCAAATTTTGAGAACATGATAAAGAGTATATATGAAAAACCCACAGCCGGGAAGTGGTGGGGTGGGGGCAGTGGGGGTGAATGGGGACCTCATATTTTTTGAATGTAGTATTTTTTAAAAATGAGTAAAGGGAAACGGACTTTGGCCCAGTGGTTAGGGCATCCGTCTACCACATGGGAGGTCCGAGGTTCAAGCCCCGGGCCTCCTTGACCCGTGTGGAGCTGGCCCATGTGCAGTGCTGATGCGCACAAGGAGTGCCGTGCTACACAGGGGTGACCCCGCGTAGGGGAGCCCCACGCGCAAGGAGTGCACCCATAAGGAGAGCCGCCCAGCGTGAAAGAGGGAGCAGCCTGCCCAGGAATGGCGCCGCCCACACTTCCCGTGCCGCTGACGACAACAGAAGCGGACCAAGAAACAAGACGCAGCAAAAAGACACAGAAAACAGACAACCGGGAGAGGGGAGGGGAATTAAATAAATAAAAATAAATCTTTAAAAAATAATAATAATAAAATAAAATAAAAATAAAAATAAAAATGAATATATATATATATATATATATATATATATAAAATAAAAACCCACATCCAACATCATTTACAATGGTGAAATCCTAAAATTTTTCCCTCTAAGATCAGGAACAAGACAAGGATGCCCACTATCACCTCTTCTATTTAACATTGTCTTAGAAGTACTTACTCGAGCACTGAGGCAAGAACGAGATATAAAAGGTATTCAAATTGGAAAGGAAGAAGTCAAAATTTCATTATTTGCAGATACCATGATTCTATACATAGAAAACCCTGAGAAGTTTACAACAAAGCTTCTAGAACTCATAAATGAGCTTAGTAAAGTTGCAGGTTATAAGATCAATGTGCAAAAATCAGTAGCATTTCTGTACACCAATAATGAGCAAGCTCAGGAGGAAATCAAGAAACAAATACCATTTACAATAGTTGATATGAAAAACAAATACCTAGGTTAAATTTACCTAAAGATGTAAAAAACTTATACACAGAGAACTACACAACACTGTTCAAGGAAATTAAAGAAGACATAAATAAATGGAAGAATATTCACTGTTCATGGATAGGAAGACTAAATATTATTAACATGTCTATCCTTCCAAAACTGATCTACACATTCAATGGATTCCCAATAAAAATCAACACAGTCTTCTTTAAGGAACTAGAAAACCTAGCTATGAAATTTATTTAGAAAGGAAAGAGTCCCCAAAAAGCCAAAGACATATTGAAAAAGAAAAATGAAATTGGAAGAATCACACTACCCAACTTCAAAACATACTACAAAGCTACAGTAGTGAAAACAGCATGGTATTGGCACAAGGAGAGACACACAGACCAATGGCACCAAATTGAGAGTTCTGATATATATCCTCATATATAGAGTCATATAATATTCAATAAAGCCACCAAACCCTCTCAACTGGGAGAGAATGGCCTATTCAACAAATGGTGCCTGGAGAACTGGATATCCATGTGTAAAAGAATGAAAGATGATTACCAACTCACACCTTATACAAAAATCAACTCAAGATGGATCAAAGATGTAAATATAAGAACCAAGACCATAAAGACTTGGAAAGCAGTGTAGGGAAGCATCTACAGGACCTCGTAATAGGAAATGGCTTTGTGGGCTTCACACCAAAAGCACGAGTAGCAAAAGAACAAATAGATCAATGGGACTTCCTCAAAATTAAAGCCTTCTGTACCTCAAAGGACTTTGTCAGGAAAGTGAAAGGAGAGCCTACATAATGGGAGAAAATATTTGGTAACCACATATCTGATAGCAAACTTATATCTTGCATATAAAAAGAACTCCTATAGGGGTTGAATGGGACCTCATATTTTTTTAATGTAATTTTTAAAAATAAATAATTAAAAAAAAAAAGAACTCCTATATCTTGAAAATAAAAAGACAAACACCCCATTTTAAAAATGGGGAAAAGATTTAAAAAGACACTTCTCCAAAGAAGACATACAAATGGCTAACACACACATGAAAAAATGCTCCAAATCTCTAGCTATTTGGGAAATGCAAATCAAAACTACAATGAGATACCATCTTACTTCCATAAGATTGGCAGCTATGAAAAAAACAGAAGACTACAAATGCTGGAGAGGATGTGGAGGAATGGGAACAGTCATCCACTGCTGGTGGGAATGCAGAAGGATCCAGACATTCTGGAGGACAGTTTGGCGGTTTCTCAAAAAGCTAGGTATGGATTTGCCATATGACCAAGGAATTCCACAGTTGGGTATATACCCAGAAGAACTGAGAACAAGGACACAAACTAATATATGCACACCATGATCATAGCAGCATTGTTCACTATTGCCAAAAGCCAAATGCCCATCAACAGATGAATGGATAAATAAAATCTGGTATATACATACAAGGAATACTATTCAGCTTTAAGAATGAATACACTACAAACACATGTGATAACATGAATGAATCTTGAGAACCTTATGTTTAGTGAAGAAACTCATGCATTGAAGAATACTACATGACTTCAATGACATGAAATACATAAACAAAGCTGCCTCAGAGAGCTAGAGACTGGATGATAGGCTTACAGGAAATTGGGGGTAGAGGAAGGATGTAAGCTGACACCTACATGGGTGAAATTTATACTAAACTGGAAGTATTTGTACAAGGAAGGGATAAAATGGGGGCATAGGGTTACTTTTGAGTGGGGTTTTGTGGGCTAGAGGGGGGCTAGGTATGGGAGAATGGGTAATATTGCCCAAGAAATTGAGGGGAGGCTGGGGGAACATATGAACATAGGAGATTGTCAGATATTTGGTCGAGAGTATAATGCTGAGAAAACTCTTTCAAAAATATAATAAGGAAGGTTACCTGTTTAAGATGTTTAAAGCAGATAATCTGATACAGGACAGGTTCCTAGGGAGTATGTGAGTGCTCATTTTGCCATAGTGAGTTATACCATTGGATAGAGACCCATATAATGAGAGTGAAGGTATACCCACATCCTGGGGAGGACTGATGTTCTCAAATAGAGGGAATTGTATCTCTCGAGAGGAATGGTGGCAGTCGAGCATGTCAAGTCCTTAACATTGTTGCAAGTATCTCTGAACATGGCCCTTTAAGCAATGAAGATTGATGGTAACTATGCGCCCTGAGGGGAGGGGGAAAGAGGTATTCAACAGACGGAATCAATGTAACTATGTGTGCAATAGAAGTGTTCACAAGATTATGGAAAGATGGATATAAGACATGTTAAATTACACCAAAAAATGTAGAGGGGCCGATAGGCTAAAATGCAATTCATAATGTAAAACATAAGATAATTAAAAATTTAGAAAATTGTATAGTCTAAAATATAAACCACAATGTAAACCCAAATGTTACCATGTTTGAAAGCTATTGTCTCAGTATCTGTACACCAGTTTCAGTAAATATAGTATGAATATGTAAAAAGATTATTGCTGTGGAAGGGAAAAGGTTTTATGTTGGATATGTTGGAGTACTGTATATTGTATATATGAACTACTGTGATCTAAAACTTTTGTGAAGATAAGCTTAATAATTAGGGGAAAAAAATAAAAAGAAAGGACATAGACACTCAGGAAAAGATGGAAGAAGTTGCCTTGCCAATTTGCATACAGGACAACACTTACTGCAGTGATGGAAGGCAAAACATCAAAAATAAAGCTTTCGCATTTTTTAATTTTTTGATACCCCAATTTATTTTTACCTTAATTTTTCTAAATTAATATGTACTTTATATCTAACCTTTAAACTCATCACTATATTCCATTTTACTATTAATGGAATGTGGCAATATATTATACTTCATTTTTGAAAAAGTTTTGGATCACAGAGAGGTTCAACAATGGCAGGGGAGGAATACTGGTGTGGGATGTTATTGACAGGGGACATAGGTTGGCAGGGAGTTCTCCAGGACATATATCTAGGGTACATATAAATGTTTGGATATTTTCATAGTGGTTACAGTTTAAAATGACAACTGAGGAAGTGCTGAGTTCCAAGCCAGGGGAGCTCTATCACATTTCCTAAAGGAACAGCATTAATCCCCCAAGTGCAACAGCAAAGACCAAAAAAGAAGGATGGTCCAACAATGAGCCCTTAATACTAATGACTATGCATATGAGCCTGTGCACCTGAAATAAGAAGTAGACGCAGAGCTGCAGGGTGCCTAAGAGTTACCTCCTGAGAACCTCTCTGTTGCTCAAATGTGGCCAGTCTCAAAGCCAAACTCAGCATGTAAATGCAGTGCCTTCCCCCCAGCATGGGACATGACTCCCAGGAATGAGCCTCCCTGGTGCTGAGGGATTACTATCAAGTACCGGCTGATGATGTAACTAGAAAATGACCTTGAATAAAAGGGTCAGCTCAGACCACAGAATATCTCAGCCTACATATAATATCAGGAGTTAAAAATGCTTTTTTGACCTTAAATAAAAGGGAAAATAGAAAGGACAAATGAGCTTATATGGCTATGGGTCTCCAAAAAAGAGTTGTGATGTTATCAGAGGGGTCACACCTATGTACACCTCAGCAGAGTCCCAAGACAGATAAAGTAGATACAACCCCAGTATTGGTTCTTCTGAGGGCAACAGAGACCCAAAGGTTCTATGGTCATGGCGGATGGAGTTCAGTGCCATGTCAGTTGGCCCTACTTTGGAGTTTGTGTTCTGGTGTGATGGAGCTGGACTCAGATATGACCTTGCTTCGCAAGCCTCTCTTGTTACTTTTACTGGACCTGTGGTTGGCACTGGGGTTTAGTGTGTACTCAGGGGTCTTGAATCTCTGGACTGCCCATGTGATAGCCAAGCCCTGAGCCTCAACAGACTTGCAACTCCTACACTCTGGTTTATTGGACTTACCCCACTCAGCTAACATGGAGGTGAAGAAGGTCAACCACCACACCAGGGAGCCAAGAGTGCCTTTAACTACATGCAGGAGAATTGCATCCATCATCCATGTGGAATTTAAGCCCCTTCTCAATACAGAGGGAGAGAGGACATAACCATTCCAGGGTCTGCAGGATGGAGGAATAGAGTATGGATTAGAGTGGACTTACTGATATTCTATTCATGAACTATTGTGATTAGTAATCAAAGATAATGTGGCACTGGTGTGGAGAAAGTGGTCATGGTGGCTGCTGGGGGTAGGGAGTGTGAGGAAGAGATGTGATGTGGGGCATTTTCAGGACTTGGAGTTGTCCTGGGTGGTGCTGCAGTGACAGTTATCAGACATTGTATGTTCTCCCATGGCCCACTGGGTGGACTGTAGGAGAGTGTGGGCTATGGTGTGGACTACTGACCATGAGGTGCAGCGGTGCTCAGAGATGTATTCACCAAGTGCAATGAATGTCTCATGATGATGGAGGAGGTTGTTGTTATGGGGCGAGGAATGGGGTGAGGGGGATGGAGGGTATGTAGGGACCTCATATTTTTTTAATGTAATATTTAAAAAAAGACAAAAAAATTTAAGTAAATATAAAAAAATAAAATAAAGTTAACTATATGGTTCACCAAAAAAAGAAAAAATAGCGATTTTCCAAAGAGTACCCCCACATCCAATGACTCTTGTGTCTAATAATTGCTCTCCCCATATCAATAATCACTAGATTGACTTAAAATAATTAAAATATACAGCACTATGAAATGTAGTTTTGCCTATTTTGGAACTTTAAATCTGAGTTGTTGCCAGAGCTGTATTTTGTTTATTTTGCTTTCATACATTCTGCTGTACAATTACAGCACACTTTGTGTATCAAGTCTTCTGTTGATGGACATTTGCCTTGTTTTTGTTTCTGACCACTGCCAATAAGTCTGCAATAAACATTGTGATCCACGTCACACACAAAAAAAAACTTATGAGAGATACAGCAAAGGCAGTCTTGAGAGGGAAACTTATAACCCTAAATGCTCATATTAAAAGTGAAAAAAGAGCTAAATGCAAAGATTTAACTGAGCAACAAGACAAACTAGAAAAAGAACAACAAACCAATCCTCAAAGCAAGCAGAAGAAATAACAAAGAGTGAAGTAGAAATAAATGAAATTGAAAAGAAAAAAGAACTTTAGAGAAAATCAAAATCAAAAGCTGGTTCTTTGAGAAGACAGGTAAAATTTACAAACCCCTACTAAGATTAACAGAGAAAAGAGAAGAGGCAAATAAATACAATCTGAAAAAAAGGGAAGAACTATGACTGACCCCACAGAAATAAAAAGGATCCTAAGAGGATATTATGAGAAACTGTATGTCAACAAACTAGACAACCTAGATGAAATGGGCAGATTCCTAGAAATGCACAAACAACTTACACTAACACTATAAGAAATGCAAGAACTTAACAAACCACTCACACTTAAAGACATTGAATCCATCATCAAAAACTTCCCATCAAAAAAAAGTCCAGGACCAGATGGCTTTACAGGTGAATTCTACCAAACATTTCAAAAAGAATTAACACCAATCCTGTTCAAATTCTTTCAAAAAATTCAAGAGGGAAAATTACCCAACACTTTTTATGAAACCAACATCACTGTAAAATCAAAGCCAAATAGAGACACCACGAGGAAAGAAAATTATAGACCAATTTCTCTATTAAACATAGATGCAAGAATCCTCAACAAAGTATTTGTAAATAGAATTCAGGAGCATCTCAATGGACTTGTACATTACAACCAAGTGGGATTTATTCCTGGTAGGCAAGGCTCATTCAACATAAGAAAATCAACCACATTACCAAACTGAAAGGAAAAAACACATGATAATCTCAATCAAAAAAAATAATAAAAAATCGGAAAAAGCATCTGACAAAATCTGGCATCCTTTCTTGATAAAAACATTTCAAAAGATATGACTAGGAGGAAAATTCCTCAATATGATAAAAGTATATATGAAAACCACACAACCAACATCTTAGTCAGTGGGGAAAGGTTGAAAGCTTTCCCTCTAAGATCAGGAACAAGACAAGACACCCACTAGCAACCTTGGTATTTAACATTGTACTAGCTCTAGCTAGAGCAAGGAAAAGAATACAGTAAAGGCATCCAAATAGGAAAAAGAGGAAGGAAAGCTCTATTTGCGGATGACATGATCCTATTTTTAGAAAATTCAGAAATGTCTACAAAACAAAGCTACTTGAGCTAAAGAGTTCAGCAGGGAAACAGACTTTGGCCCAGTGGTTAGGGTGTCCGTCTACCACATGGGAGGTCTGCGGTTCAAACCCCGGGCCTCCTTGACCCATGTGGAGCTGGCCATGCGCAGTGCTCATGCGTGCAAGGAGTGCCGTGCCACGCAAGGGTGTCCCCCGCATGGGGAAGCCCCACGTGCAAGGAGTGCGCCCATGAGGAAAGCCGCCCAGCATGAAAAGAAAGTGCAGCCTGCCCAGGAATGGTGCCGCCCACACTTCCCGTACCGCTGATGACAACAGAAGCGGAAAAAGAAACAAGACGCAGCAAATAGACACCAAGAACAGACAACCAGGGGAGGGGGGGAAATTAAATAAATAAATAAATCTTTAAAAAAAAAAGAGTTCAGCAAAGTGGCAGGATACAAGATCAATATGCAGAAATCTGTAATGTTTTTGTACATTAGTACTGCATAATCTGAAGAGGAAATTGGGGGGAAATTCCACTAACAATAGCAACAAAATGACTAAAACACCTAGAAATCTATTTAACCAAAGAAGTACAGGACCTATAAGCAGAAAACTACAAAACAACACTAAAAGAAATGTTAGAAAGACTTAAATGGAAAGATATTCCATGTTCATGGATTGGAAGACTATTATGAAGATGTCAATTGGATTTAAAGATCCAATGCAATACCAATCAAAATTCCAACAGCTTACTTCACATTAATAGAAAAGGCAATTACCAAATTCACTTGGAAGGGAAAGTACCCCTGAATAGCCAAAAGTATTCTAAGTATAAAAATACTATACTATACTATAGCATAATATAGGAGGGATTTCACTGTCTGATCTTCAAACATAGTACAAAGCTACAGTGGTCAAAACAACATGGTACTGGCATAAAGAGAGACACATTGAACAGTGGAATAGAATTGAAAGTCTAGAAATAAACCCTTACCTCTATGGTCAACTAGTTTTTGACATATCTACTAAGTCCATGTTAACAGGAAAAAACAGTTTCTTCAACAAATTGTACAGGGAGAGCTGCATATCTATAACCAAAAGAATGACAGGGGACCCCTATCTCATTCCCTATACAAGAAGCAACTCAAAATGGATCAAAGACCTAAATATAAAAGGCAGGGCCATAAAACGACTAGAAGAAAATGTAGGGAAATATCTTAAAGACTTCATGGTACATGGTGATTTCTTGGACCTTACACCCAAAGTACATACAACAAAAGAAAAAACAGATAATTCAGAACTACTCAAAATTAAATACTTTTGCTTCTCACAAGACTTTGTCAAAAGGGTGAAAAGGCAGCCAACTCAATGGGAGAAAATAATCAGCAATCACATATTCGATAAGGGTTTAATATCCATGATATATAAAGAGATGTTACAACTCAACAATATAAAGACAAATGACCCAATTAAAAATGGGCCAAAGACATGAATAGACATTTGTTCGAAGAAGAAATACAAGTGGCAAAAAGCATAAGAAAAAGTATTCAATGTCAGAGAACTAAATGTTGGAAAGAATGTGGATAGGAACACTTATTCACTGTTGTTGGTAATGCAGAATGTAGAGCCACTGTGGAGTTCAGCAGTTCCTAAAGAAGTTGAATATAGATTTCCCACATGACCTGGCAATACCACTACGGGGTATATACACAGAAGAACTGAGAGCTGTGAGAGCAGTGACATGAAGAGACATCTGCACATCTATGTTCATAGTGGCATTATTCACAATTGCCAGAAGCTGGAAACAACCAAGGTGTCCATCAACTGATAAATGGATAATTGAACTGTGGTATATTCACATAATGGAACATTATGCATCTGTAAGAAGAAATGAAGTCATAACATTAACAACATTGATGAACCTGGAGGACAGTACGTTGAGTGAAGCAAGCCAGACAGAAAAGGACAAATACAGGAAAATTGCATTACAATGAACTAAAGTATTATGTAATATAGTGTATGATTCCAAATGTAAATAGAAATCAATTTGTAGATGAAAGAAAAAAGTATTTGTGCAAAATAAGCCAGAAAGGGGAGCTGTGGACAACAAAGAAAGCACAGAAAGATTGAGGGGTGGTGGATTTTATTTGTTTGTTTTTTATTATTATCCCTGAGATAATGAAACTGCTCTAATGATGACTATAGTGTCTGGATATCTCCAGAACCCTCAGGAGCCCTGAAATTTGGGATAGTACCTACTTTGGCAGTCAATAAGATCCTGCTGAGATGTGCAGAAACTCACTTTGAAGTTTCTTAGCTTTATAAACTCATTTGTCTTGACCTTTCCCCCCTTTTGGTCAAGGGCTTTTCCCAGTTGCATTGCTAGTTGGTGCTTCGTAATAATTCCCTGATGCCAGACAGGTTCATCCCCAGGATTCATGTCCTACACTGGGGGAAAATAATGTATTTATACACTGTTTGGCTTAGAGAGAGGCCACATTTGAGCAAAAAGGAAGCTCCCAGAAGGCAACTCTTAGCACCCTATAGTACAAGGCTAGGTTTCAACTTAAGAGTAAAGGTTCTTATAGTCATCAATATCAAAGACCCATAAGCAGGTCATCCTCTTTCACTAGTCATTGCCCCTGTATTTGGGGGATTCTTGCTGACCTATTAGAGAATGTGGCAGAGCTCCCCAGGATGGGACTTGGATATTCCTTCAATTATATGAGTCTCCACCCACCACAGCAATGCCCCATGAACATCTGAACACATTTATATGCCTTTTATGTATGCCCAGGTGAGCCTCCTCCTATTTATTCCCCATCACTGACACCCCATACAAATGATCACCCCCTGCCACAGATAGAAAACCACAATTGCTGGACAGGATGTAGAGAGAAATGAACAGTTGGTTATTCACTGTTGGTGGGAATGCAGAACGGTACAGCCCCTATGGAGGACCATTTGGCGGTTCCTAAAGAAGTTGAATATAAACTTGCTACATGACCCTGCAATATCACTACTAGGTATGTATCCAGAAAAAACTAAAAGCACTAACACCAACAGACATCTGCACACCAAAGTTCACTACAGCAGTATTCGCGATTCCAAAAGTTGGAAAAAACCCAAGCGTCCATCAATTGATAAATGGGTAAATAAATTGTGGTATATTCACATAATGGAATATTACATAGCTGTAAGAAGTGAAACCATAAAGCATAGGACAAGCATGAATCTAGAGGACATTATGTTGAGTGAAGCAAGCCAGACACAAAAGGACAAATACTGTATGATTGTGTGACTATGAACCAAATATATTGTATAACATACTGTTTGATTCAAAAAAATTAATATGTATCCAGTACATTTATTTGAGAAATGGTATCTTTATCCAACAGTGTTTTCCTTTTCTTTTTAAATTATTGTTTACATATTCAATTATTAAAATGTACAAAATAAAGTTAAAAAAAAAGTGAGGTTACACTGAAGAGTTGAAAAATCCGACTTTAAAATGTGATCCCAGTACTGATAATGCTACACCATAGATGTATCATATATTGAAAATATTGTATTAAAAGTACTTAGTCACAAAAAAAGTGATCCTTTACTCAAGAAAAATAAATACCAAAAAAAGAGATATAAAAAACAAGCTTTTTTTAGCATAATAAAATCGTGTGTGAAATATATGAATATGGATAAAGCTGCACATATGCCTGTTTTCTTTGAAATTGAACAAATGTATGTTAACAAAAGATGGTAACAATATCACTTATGCTAAGTGAAGAAGCCTGACACAAAATACTACAAATTGTGTGATCCCATTTATATAAAAGGTAAATGTAAATCAATTTATAAAGTTGAAGTTCAATTAGTAGTTATGTAGGGCTGGGGAGGACTGCTAAGGGTTGTGCGTTTTTTCTAGAGTACTGAAAATGTTCTAAAATTTTTGATGGTGAGAAATGCATAATATTGTGATAATACTAAAAGCCACTGATTATATACTTCAGATAGATTGTATGGTATATGAATATATCTCAGTAAAACTTAAGTAAATAATTGTGTAAGAACAGCAAAAAAATTAGCAGCGGTTCAGCAGGGGAAACAAAGAGATCAAGGGGTGAGGAATTTCCTTATTAATTTTTATTTATTATTCAAATAATGAAAATGTTCTAATGATGGTCGAGGTAATGAATACACAACTATGTGATTATATCAAATACCACTGGTTGTGCACTTTTTTTGGTTGTACACTTTAAATGAATTGTTTTATTAATGTATACCAATAAAGTTGATTTGTTAAAAACATATAAGCATGTATCAATAAAATTAGTTTTTAAAAAAAGAAAAACACTTCTAATCCTCATCCAAAGATTTCATTGTTAAGGTTTTAGTATAAAACCTCCCCAGATTTTTCCCCTGAGCAACATTGTATTCCTCCTCGTCACACTTAGGATCGGCTGAGTGACAGTGCGTTAGGAGAATGGCACAGTCATCTGTGCCCAGCAGCTCTGCCTGGCTTTCCCCCTTCCAGGGTGGCAATCCTGTGAAAACCACCTTCAGAAGCTCAGGGGGAAGCGCAGGGGTCAAAAGAAGGGGGTGGGGGTGAGGAGGTCCAGCACATCTGTCTTAACTAGAGCAACTGCTCCCCAGCTCTGAACTGCTTCCCTGGAATGGAACCAACTCTTCTAAGAGGCTGAGAACAGTAAGCGCAGAGGCTTCCTCTGCAGCCGGCTCCTTTAAGGTCAGCTGGGTGACGGCTCTTGGCAGACACAGCAGGGCCAGAATGGTGTCCCCAAGGCACCTGGGTCACTCCCTCTGCCAAGCGGAGGTGCCCTGGAGCTCCTGAAATGCTCAGCACAGCCCTGGGCTCCCTCAGCAGCCCCTAGTAGGTGCCCTGTCCCACTCTGTGCAGTGCACCCTAGCAGGCACCCAAATCCGGTGGCCCCTGTTGGCCAGCCAACCTCCTCCGGCCCTCGCAAGCTAGCATCTTAGCAAGACACACAAACCATTTCCACCCAGCATTACTCCAACAAATCAAAGTTTTAAGAAAAGCTTTAACCCACTACCAAAAGGAAAAGCCTCCCTGGGGCCATGGGGAGCTCTGAGGAAGGCCCTGGCTCAGGCTGTCCCAGGGCGTCCAGGGCAGCACAGCCAGGAGGGGTGCGATGGGAGTGGGCTCCTAGACCACAGACCTCGCCTGCCGCGTGTACTCCCGGAAAGCAGAAAGGAATAAAACGGGAGGAAGAGAGAAAATGAAAGTCTCAAGTGGCTCACCAGGGCTTGGATCCAAAGAATGCAAAGGCCCATGATGAGGAAGAGCGCCACCCGCAGACCTCTGGGTTGGATACACACTTTTAGTTGTAAACTGTTGAGGTCCCTGCAAAACTCCCCGTCTGGGCAGAAACCTGCCCCCAGGCCCCTCCCAGGAAAAGTCCCCATTCCTTGTGCTCCCTGAGGGCACACGCCGGGTGTCAGCCCTGCTCCCCGCCCCCCAGGCCTTCCCAGGGAGCAGATCAGTTCCCCTGTAAAAGTCGCCCTGTGGACAGGCACCAGCTGGCCCTATCCAGGGGAGAAGAAAGAGAAGCAGCGTGGGCCTGGAGGCAAATGTGAAGTGGAGGGCCTGGGAATGGAGAGCTGAAAGGGGAGGTCCCCAGGAACCTGGGAGGGTAGGCAGGGAGGGCAGGGGGCAGGGCTGCAGGTTGGACAACGGGGAAACAGGGGGCATGTGGGGAGGGAGGGGGGCTGTGGGCAGAGGAGGGGCCATGGGGGGAAGAGGGATGGGGAGGAAAGGGACTGAGGAGGGGGAGGAAAGGGACGAAGGAGGGGGAGGGGCCATGGGGGAGGCACCATGGAGGGAAGGAGGGACTGAGGGGGGAGGGACCCTGCGGCAAAGGATGGGGGAGGAGGGACAGTGGGGGCGTAAATTGTAAAGAGGAGGAGAAAATGTGTTGGGGGGATAGTGGGGGGTGGGAAGGGACCAAGACTGGGGACAGGTCAGTTTGGGGGGAGGAGGAACCGTGGAGGTAGGGGTACTGGGGGAGGAGGGGCCATGCAGAGGAGGAGGGACAGTGGCAGGAAGGGACTATGGAGGGCAGAGGGCCCCTGAGGGGAGGAACAGTGGGGGGGAGGGACCAAGGGGGCAGAGGGCCTCTGGGGAGGAATAGTGGGGGGGGAGGGACCATGGGGGTAGGGAAAGTGGGGAGGGAGGGTCCGTGGGGGGAGTGTGGGCCGCGGGACTCTTATTCTGACTCGGCCCCCCCCCAGGCCCACCGCGCTGGGCCTGGACCCCCGAAAGGCCCCCGCCCGCCCCGCGCCCCCCGCGGAAGCAGCCCCCACACGGCCCGCCCGGCCGGGTCCCCGCCGGCCCCGAAGGACCCCGCCCCCCGCAGGCGAGGCAGCAGGACCTCCGTGGGCGCGGGACGGCGCCCCTCACGCGGCAAGGGGGCTCGCTCACCCTCATCTGCGCCTACGGGCCCCGCCTGCGCCCGCCCGACGCCACGTGGGGCCCAGACTTACCGCTGCGCGGGCGGGACACGGGGTTCCCGAGGGCGGGCGAGCGCTCCCCGCAGCGCCCCGTGCGCCCCGACACCGCGTCCCTCCTGCCCTCGGGCTCGCAGGGGTGCCGCGGGAGCGCGCAGCAGGTCCGTGGGGCGCGCGCCCAACCGCCGCCAGCTGTTAAAGGCGCCGCCGCGCGGGGGCGGGCGGGACTCGAGGGCCTGAGAGCCCAAGGGCCAATCAGGTCTGGACCGGTTCCCCGACTCCGCCCCCTAAGGGGCGTGGCCCTCCCCCTGACGGACAGCGCCCAGCAGCCAGTGGACGCGCGGTCCGGCTGGCGCTAAGAAGGAGGGCGATCTCCCCCTACGCCGTGAGGGCGGCTCCTGACTGGTGGGCAGGGGATCCCCGCAAGTGGGGGTGTCCCCACCCACAGCGCACCAGAGGCGGCCTGGGCCCGGGCGTGGGTCACCGAGGCCGGCTGCTTGGAGCTGCTGGAAGCGCGGTGTGAGGGGCCTCTGGCCCGGCGCAGCCGAGCCCGGCCCCGAGCGAGGCTGTCGTCCCTGCTCCTTTCTCCCGGAGCTGGGGGCTGGCTCCTCTGAGGAGCCTGAGGAGTGCTGGCCCCTGGCCTGCGTTCTGGGGAGAATTTATTTCCCAAATTTATTTTATTCGTACATGTTAATAAATCATACAATACATCCAAAGAATACAAGCAATCGGTATTTGGTATATCGGAGTTGTGCGGGCATCACTTCATCATTAGGAGTGCGTTATCATTATTTCAATAATAAGAATAAGCAAAAAACAGACTTCTTCATCCCTCACTCTCTCTGTTCCCCTGCCTTACAGAGCTGCTATTTCTGGCCATTCTAGCACAATTATTTATTTATTTAGTCGTTTTATTCAGACATGTTCACATACCATAACATCTAAAGTGTATAGTCAGTGGCTTTTAATATAATTCCAATGTTGTGCATTCATCATCACAAAAACTTTTAGAATAATTTCATTACTCCACACTCCTTAGCATGCCTTCCCTAGCCATCCATAACCACTAATCAAAGGTCATCTTTATAAATTGATTTATAATTACATTTTATATCAATGGAATCATGAAATATCTTTTTAACTTTATTTTGTACATTTAATAATTGAAAATATAAATAGTTAATTAAAAGAAAACACAATTGAATAAAAGCATACATTTCTCAAATGTACTGAATACATATAAATTTTTTTCAAATCATATAATATGTTACACAATGTATTTGGTTCATAGTAATGCAATCATACAGTATTTGTCCTTTTGTGTCTGGCATGCTACACTCAACATGTCCTCCAGGTTCCTCCATGCTGTCAAATATTTTATAACTTCCTTTCTCCTTGCAGCTGCATAATATTCCATCGTGTGTATATACCACAGTTTCCTTAGCCATTCATGGGTAGGTAGATACTGGGTTTGTTTCCAACTTTTGCCAAGTTTGGATAATGCCTCTATGAATATAGGTGTGCAGATGTCTGTTCACATCACTGCCCGCAGTCCTTCTTGGTACTTTCTTTAAGCATGCACATACCCACTGTATTAGTCAGCCAAAGAGGTGAATACCTGGGGCTTCTCCTGGCTTCCAGAGGAAATCTCGTTCTGAATGGGAGTTTCTAGCCAGGGTCTTCCAGCAGCCATTTTGGGGGCACCGAAGGACACGTGTTTAATGGTGGCGGCTTTCTGCCAGGTTCCAGATCCACTATCAATTCCCTGTTTTACTAGACTGCCTCAGATTGCCACATGTGCAGCATTAAAGCCAAGGAGCCATAAGCCATACTGAAGCCCTGACTCAGAGGGAACCAACTGTGTTTCAGAAGCAGTGCTGGTTAGCATAGATTTTGGATAAAGAGTGTTACATGGTAAAATGACTATGTGAACAGAGAAGAAAGGAGAAAAAGTTTTGACCTACTTCCCCATATTCATTGTCACATGACAGAACACAGCCGTGTTCAGTATATCGTAGCAGTGTTTTCAGACTCAGGTCAGGTCATCTTCAACATTATTCAATTATTCTATGTTAGTGAGATTTCCTTAATTCCACAGAAATCTGAAACATTTTTTATGCACAGGGACTATTTTTATTATTTTTTTTTTAGTTTTTAAAGAAGCTTTAGATTACATAAATGTTACATAAAAATATAAGAAATTCCAATATGTCCCACTCTGTTCACCTCCCATATTTTCCCACATTAACAGCATCCTTCACTAGTGTGGTACATTTGTTAAAGTTGATGAACCCATACTGAAGAATTGCTGCTAACCATGCGCTAAAGTTTACAACATAGGTTACACTTTGTCCTGCATAATTTTGTAGATTATGACAAAATATACAATGACCTGTGTTCATCACTGCAATGCCATGTAGGACAATACCGGTGTCCCCAAAATGCCCCCAAATTCCACCTATTCTTCCCTCTCCCCTCTTCAGAACCTTTGGTGGCCACTGCCTTTACATCAATGAAAAGAGCTCTTTTGCCCTGCATGGTGCTTCAGAGGCAATCACTGGACATTGTAAATCCTCACAGGGCCCACTGGATGGAATGGAGGAGAGTATGGGCCATGATGTGGACCATTGACTATGAGGTGCAGAGGTGCCCAAAGATGTACTTACCAAATCCAATGGATGTGTCATGATGATGGGAACGAGTGTTGCTGGGGGGGGGGGGGGGAGAGGTGGGGTGGGGGAGTGGGGTTGAATGGGACCTCACATATATATTTTTAATGTAATATTATTACAAAATCAATAAAAAATAAAAAATAAAAAAAAATAAAAAAAAAGAAAAGAGCTCTTCAATTGCTAGAATAATAAGTCTTAGCAGAATAATAATGAGTCAATTTTAGTCCATTGTTCATTCAATACCAATCAAAATTTCAACAGCCTACTTTACAGAACTAGAAAAGGCAATTACCTAATTCAATTGGAAGGGAAAGTATATGTTAGAAACCAAATGCATTCTAAAAAAGAAGAGAGACAGGGAGGAATTACTCTGCCTGACCTTGAAACATTACAAAGCTACAGTTGTCAAACAGCATGATAGTGGCATACAGGTAGACACATCAATCAGTGGAATAGAATTGAAAGTCCAGAAATAAACCATCATCTCTATGGCCAAATGGTTTTTGACAAACCTACCAAATCCATATTAATGAAACAAAACAGTCTCAGCAACAAATGGTGCTGGGAGAGCTGGAAATCTATAACCAAAAGAATGAAAGAGGACACCTATCTCACTCCCTATACAAGAATCAACTCAAAATGGATTAAAGACCTAAATATAAAAGACAGGACAATAAGACTACTAGAAGAAAATGTAAGGAAACATCTTCAAGACCTAGTGATCAGTGGTGGTTTCTTGGACCTTACATCCAAAGCACACACAACAAAAGAAATCATAGATAAATAGGACCTCCTCAACATTAAACACTTTTGCACTTCAAAGAACTTTGTCAAAAGGCTGAAAAGGCAGCCGACTTAATGGGAGAAAATATTTGGAAATCATTTGTCTGAAAAGGGTTTAATCTCCAGGATATATAGAGATGTTACAACTCAACAATAAAAAGACAAATGACCCAATTAAAAAGTGGGCAAAAGATTTGAATTGACATGTGTCCAAAGAAGAAATACAAATGGCAAAAAAAAAAACACATGAAAAAATGCTCAACATCACTAATAATTAGGAAAATGCAAATCAAAACTACAATAAGATATCATTTCACACCTATCAGAATGACCAGTATTAAAAAGACAGAGAACTAAAGTCATGGAGAGGATGTGGAGAGATAGGAAAACTTATTCATCAGTGGGAATACAGAGTGGTACAGTCACTGTGGAGGACTGCTTGGCAGTTCCTAAAGAAGTTGAATATAGGGAAGCAGACTTGGCCCAATGGATAGGGCATCCACCTACCACATGGGAGGTCAGCGGTTCAAACCCTGGGCCTCCTTGATCTATGTGGAGCTGGCCCACGTGCAGTGCTGATACATGCAAGGAGTGTCCTGCCATGCAGGGGTGCCTCCCCCCCCTGCATAGGGGAGCCCCATGCACAAGGAGTGCACCCTACATGCAAGGAGTGCACCCCATAAGGAGAGTCACCCAGCGCGAAAGAAAGTATAGCCTGCTCAGAAATGGCAACACACACACATGTAGAACTGATGCAGCAAGATGACACAACAAAAAGAGACATAGATTCCCATGCCACTGACAACAACAGAAGCTGACAAAGAAGAACATGCAACAAATAGACACAGAGAACAGACAACTGGGGGGGGGGAAGGGGAGAGAAACAAATTTTAAAAAAAGAAAACATCAAATGGACTATTATTCCATCATAAAAAGAAAAAGAAGTCCTGATTCATATGACAGCAGAGAGAACCTTGAAGACAGCTTGTTGAGAGAATTAAGCCAGAAACAGGTGGACAAATCTTATATGATCTCAGTAATATGAAATAATTAGAATAAGGGAATACAGAATGGGGAATCCTTTATTTTATTCATGATGGTTCTATAAACCCACAACTTGTGAAAAATTCAGGATCTATCAATTACTGAATTCCTAAATAACTTCCACAGTTTTATGTATCTGTAATAAAGGCACAGCACTTTCTGGTGTCAAATATGCCAAGGCTGATACTATAAATACTTCAAAGCTGGTTGTTTTAAGGATTGGAAACTTATTGCCTCAGGTTTGGAAGCTAGAATTCCAAAATAAAGATCTCAACAGAACACACCTTCTCCCTGACATTGCAATATTCTGCTGCTGCTTGCTGTGGACGTGGGGTTCCTTATCTGGAATCTCTGCCTCTATCACATGGTTCCACCTTTTCTCTTTTGTGACTTCTGGCTTCCCTGATTTGGGGCTTTTACTGATTTTCTGTGTCTGAATTTCCTTTGCTTGTAAGGACTCCAGTCTTGTGGCTTAAGGGCCAGCCTGATTCCATTTTGCCACATCTAAAGAGGAATCTTCAAATGAATTGTGATGAATACCTACCTTAACCTTTAAAAAAAAAAGTGCCCTTATGTTCCAATTCACAGGTAGGCCATCAACAGCTTATGTGAGTGCACAAATGAACAATCCTTGGGAATAATGTAATGCACCAGCACCTTTTAAATAAAGGTCTCAGAATTTGTAGGAATTTGTAGCTTGCAGAATCACAGACTGTTTTATCTCTTTCCTGGGTAAAAGGCTTGTTCTGCTGGTGACTGGAGAGTAGTTTTGAAAGACTCTAAGGAAAGACAAAAGGGCAGGTGTAAAATTTTAAACTGACCCTTTACAACAAGCTGGAATCCTCTCAGCTATGTATTGGTTTGGTAGTAAGGTGTTGCTGTTAGCAAAAAGAATGGAGATGAGGGGCCCAGGTGGACCACACATCCTTCAGTAAACTTGCTTTGTTTAGCCAGTGGCCTTTTAAAAGTAAATTGAACCCGGCACTGGCAAAGTTGAACCAAACTATCATGCAAAATATTGTACAAACAAATGTTATCATCTTATTGCTGGGAGTGTGTCACCTAAGGTCAGGGATGGAAGCCAGTGGTTTTATTCTTGCCTTTTGGTAAGGTACTGTTTTGTTGTAGAGCTTGCCTTTCATCTGGGAGAACTTCTAGGCCCAGCTCCTTAGATACAGCCTGACTCTGCCAGTTGTCTAATCTCTAGAACTTTAAAAGTGAGCTGTTATGCATGGGTGAGAGAAGAGAAGGAACCTGTATGAGGGTATGGCAGCACGCAACAGTTTTCCATATACTTGTCCTTTCAGCCTTGATAAAAATCAGGGGCTTTAGGGGACACCCCACCCCCATCTCCACCCCCAGGAAAACAACAAGAAATTGGATTCTAAATTTAAACTGGAAAAGAAAACAAGAACTTGCTGTAAAATAGTTCTATGGTGTTATATATTTCAAAATCCCAACAAGAAATATGAATATTTCTCATTCTAGTCCTGTGATTTTTGAGAAAACTCATGTTTTAAAATTTGAATTTTTAAAAAGATTTTTTGCACATATGACTTGTGGCCTATTACAACCAGTTGATCCTTGTTCAAAATGTGTTCCATAGACCAGAAGCCTCACCAAGTTCTAAGAGATTATAGAAACACCTCACCCCAGACTTTTGAATCATAATAGGAAGTTTCCCCAGGTGATTTGCTGCAACCTGTGTGGGTGAACTGAGAACCTGAGGGGAGGTGACAGGAGCTGAAGAAAGATACATAGAGACAAAGACAGGATTAGAGGGGATCAGGTGGGCCAGCACAGCTGATGGCAAAGCCAAGGCCCCGAGCTGGCACCACAAGCTTTATTTAAAGCAGTTAAGGGAAGCAGACTTGGCCCAGTGGTTAGGGCATCTGTCTACCACATGGGAGGTCTGTGGTTCAAATCTGGGCCTCCTTGACCCATGTGGAGCTGGCCCACATGCAGTGGTGATGCGCACAAGGAATGCCATGCCATGCAGGGGTGTCCCCATGTAGAGGAGCCCCACATGCAAGGAGTGCACCCTGTAAGGAGAGCTGCCCAGTGTGAAAGAAAGTTCAGCCTGCCCAGGAATTGCACTGCACACACGGAGAGTGGACACAACAAGATAACACAACAAAAAGAAACACAGATTCCCATGCCACTGACAACAACAGAAGCAGACAAAGAAGGACAGGAGGCAAATAGACACAGAGAACAGACAACTGGGGTGGGGAGGAAGAGGAGAGAAAAAAATAAAATAAAAAAATCTTTAAAAAAATAATAAAGCAGTTAACTAGGTCATTGTTCTCAGAGCAGGGGCTATCAGGCACGAAGTTCTTTGAGGAGGGTGTTCTTAGAGTTCCTTCTTGTCAGAACATCAGTTCCTTTCTGCTTACTTGCAGATACAGACATGTTTGACCACACCCCCACCTCTCTGCACACATTGATCCTCCCTCACAACATGGCTTGAACCCCACACATTACTTCAGGGACCCCTACATGATTCACATGCATATTAAAATTTGAGAAGGACAGTCCTCTATGTTTTTTTGCTAAAAATCTCACATGGGTGCTATGTATCAGCCCTCAGAAGCATTTAACAATCCACCTCAAGGCTGAGATTTTTGTATAAAAGGGGCCTGAACCTCTGTTAGAGATTTCTCCCTTACAAGGTGTTTAATAATGAACTGATCACACTGTTTACAAGGGCTAACAGTGACTTGAATTCCTGTGACCTAGAACAGCCCCCATCCAGAGCCTACGTGTTCAGATACAGTTCAATTACCCACCAGAATAGACAAAGGAGCCACGTGACAACACCAACCCCTCCCACACTCCTAGAATTCACTACCACTAGCAGACCACACCCCTGGCCATCCCTATTGGCCCTCGGTCTTACCCAAGCCCCAACCCTCCCCTTGGCTAAGCATGTTCCTGCCTATAGATGTACTGCATAGATTCATGACCCCCTCTGCCAAATGCAGGCTGAAGTCTCTCTCCAGTCCCCTCCAGTGGGAGAGCTTCCCAATCAACTTCCTTCCTGCAATCCTGTCAGTCTCCATGTCTCAGTGAGCTCCATTTTTTCTCTAACAACCTCCATCAAAGGATTAAATGGATGAGCTAGCATATACAAATAGCATCTAGCTTCTTAAATACTTAATTGGTGTGTAATAAATATTAGCTATCCCTATTGCTAATATTCTGTCTCTAAAGAAATTTGGTGAAAATGTCATCCCTAAATCATGAATGTATATTTAAATCAATGATACTTTGTTCCCTAATGATTTAAAAGTTGAATTGATATTTTAAATGGGATGTTTTTGACAGTAAAACTAATCTGAAATATTATGAAACTAATCAGTGGAAATGCATAAATTATATCTTTAAAAAGTGAAACCCATGCCTATCTCATAGTTGGGAGAATGTTTACCATGCTTATATCAAACAATAAGAATACTTTTTTTTGTGGAAATGAGTTCATTTAAACTTATTATTTAAATTAGCTTCCTCCTATTCATGAGTGAATTCTGTGAGAGCTTATTGGGTTTTTGCTCCTATCATCATGTTAGGAAATAGTTAATGTAAGTCCTTTGGTTTGAGAAGTCTAGTTTCTTATTTTTATTTTTCTGAGCTTGGTTGAAACCATAGTTTTATAATTGGAGTGAAGGAGGAGAATACTCTCATATACACTGTGATGTAAGGACATTGTGAGAAGAAGAAGTGCCCTGGATTGGACAAAACTTTCTGAACAACACCAGCAACAACAATAGTAGCCATCATTTAGTGTGTGCTTACTCTACTCTTGTCACATTGTGGTTGAGGAAATTTAGGCACAGGAGCTGTAAGTCATTCAAGGTCACATGGCTAGTGGGTGTAGGAGCTGGGACTTGAATCCAGGCAGTCAGGTTTCAGCTTGCTCCTCAGTGCCTCCTGAATGCATCACTTTGAGTTGCTCCTCATAGTGGTACAGGAGACCCTGAGCCCAAGGATGTTTCTGTGCTCTCTGGGCAGGCAGCCAGGTGCACATATGGATGAGTTTTCACATGCTGAAGTGACAGGATTACAAGGGCTTCCATTTCTTCATGGGTGTGTGGTGCTCCTCAGTGTGCAGCTACTCAGTCCCATGGAGAAGGAGAGGGCAGGCTTCCTCAAAAGTCCAGGAGGCTCTCTTCCTAGAGGAGCCCACACCAAAGCTTGATTTCTGTCCTTCTCTCCCATTTCTCAGCAAGTTCTGTTCTTTCCCCCAATTTCCCAATAAATTATTTTTACTGGCCTAAAAATTAATGCTGGGAGAAGAATCAGCATTCCAGATTGGAAAGGGCCCTTCAGGGAGCCCTGGTGCTTAAGATCCCGTCCTTGTATGCCTTCCTGGACCTTCTGACATTGCATTTGTTCAGGAATTTTTACAACACTAAACCAATTAATAGGAGATAATTTTAGGATTCAGATGTTAGTTCCACTGATTCTGAAACCTCTTCATCCTGTTGTGTCAGCTTCCTCAATGGGAGAATATAGGTGGTACTGACTGAGCATTTTAGGAATTGTCAGCATAAGTTACTTCCCTCACCAAAGTCTATTCCCACATGTTTGGGCAAGAAGGCTACTGATGTCTGCCAGGGTTCGGGCTTCCTGGGTTCCTCGCTTCCTGGGGCTCATTTTTCTCTGGGCTCAGCTGCTCTACTCTGTGCTTACTTCCCAGGCTCCAGCTCAAAACTCCAACTTTCTCTTCTGTCATGTCATTTTCTCTGTGAGTCCCTACCTACCAAGAGGGTGGGACTCAATGTCATACTGACATGGCCCAATCAAAGCCTTAATTATTACTTAATCAAGTAACAGTAAAACCTCTGAATCCAATCCAACCTAATATGCCCAGAGAAAGAGACCAGTTCACAAACATAATCCAATATCTATTTTTTAAATTCATAAACAATATCAAACTGCTATATTACCTAAGATTATAGTGGATAAATGGACACTGTAATTGTTACCTAGACATGCCATTTACAAATGGCCTACAATTTATATCTTTTAAAACAGAGTTCACCAACCAATAGAATACTTACTGAGATTGCTCACAAAAAGCAACCACTTTCACCGAGCCCAGTGGAGGGTGTTGGGGGGGGGGAAACAAATGACTCTCTTAGTGTCTGGTCCTTATCAGTTTTTAAGTATAGAATTACAATATGACCCAGCAATCCCTCCAATAGGCATATATGCAACAGTATTGAAAGCAGGGACTCAAACCAATATCTTCACACTAGTGTGTTCACAATTGCCAGAAGATGCTGTCAACCAACTGTCCATCAACCAATGTATGGATAAACAAAATGCGGCATATACATATACACCCAAATGCAAGGTGTTAATAAGAGGGTGATATACTGGGAAAAAATACACCCTAATATAAAATATGGACTATTGTTAATACTATAATTATAATACTCTTCTATCAATTGTAACAAAGTACCACACTAATGCAACGTGCTAATAATAGAGGGGGATATAAGGGAAGACTGTATTTGTTATATGATTTTTCTGACAACCTACTTATCTAATTAAAAATTTAAATTAACAAAAAGCCAAAAAATATTTCCAATCATGTTTCACCTAGTTATTTCATATATTTTCTTGCATTTTATGTTTTTGTTTCATGTTTAGCTCAATGATCCTTTGATTTAAATTTTGTGCAGAATTTAAGTATATATTGCATTAATCTGTTATGATTAAATTCGGTAATCTGTGATTCTTTCTCCATTATTTTGGTCACTCAAGAGTTCAGGGAAATGGACTTTGGCCCAGTGGTTAGGGCGTCCGTCTACCATATGGGAGGTCCGCGGTTCAAACCCCAGGCCTCCTTGACCCGTGTGGAGCTGGCCATGTGCAGTGCTGATGCGCGCAAGGAGTGCCGTGCCACACAAGGGTGTCCCCCACGTGGGGAAGCCCCACGTGCAAGGAGTGCGCCCATGAGGAAAACCGCCCACCGTGAAAGAAAGTGCAGCCTGCCCAGGAATGGCCCCGCCCACACTTCCTGTGCTGCTGATGACAACAGAAGCGGACAAAGAAACAAGACGCAGCAAATAGACACCAAGAACAGACAACCAGGGGAGGGGGGAAATTAAATAAATAAATAAATCTTTAAAAAAAAAAGAGTTCATAACACATATACATTTTATTATTACTATCAGTTTTCACTCTAAAACTGCTATACTTTTCATCTACCTCTATTTCAAATTGTGCTCTTTCTCACTTCTCTGTTTGGTGCAAATGACCTTTCAGTGTACTTGCCCTGATTACATTAAATTTGTCTCCCTTAGTCAATATCTCATTAACAGGAATTGTATAGGCAGTTCTCTGAAATCAGAGAATATTGACTGAATTGTCTGCTTTCAAATGCTGTAAATAAAAACAAACATTTTCAGGTCAGAGTTAACTCATTCTGCTTGCAATGACATATATTTCTCTTGATGTAATGTTCTGACCAGTTCTTTTCTTTATTTGGAAACCTGCTTATACTTGACCTGTAACTGCAGTCTGGGGAAACGGACTTTGGCCCAGTGATTAGGGCGTCCGTCTACCATATGGGAGGTCCGCGGTTCAAACCCCGGGCCTCCTTGACCCGTGTGGAGCTGGCCGTGCGCAGTGCTGATGCGCGCAAGGAGTGCCGTCCCACGCAAGGGTGTCCCCGCGTGGGGGAGCCCCACGCGCAAGGAGTGCGCCTGTGAGGAAAGCCGCCCAGCGTGAAAAGAAAGAGCAGCCTGCCCAGGAATGGCGCCGCCCACACTTCCCGTGCCGCTGACGACAACAGAAGCGGACAAAGAAACAAGACGCAGCAAATAGACACCAAGAACAGACAACCAGGGGAGGGGGGGGAAATTAAATAAATAAATAAATCTTTAAAAAAAAAAAACAAAAAAAACTGCAGTCTGACCTCTGCCAGGCTCTTGGCCCAGACTTTTTGATAATGAAAGAGGGGCAGCAATCTGCAGGTCAGAACCACATGAGCTTAGTATCCTGATATTTCTTTATTCTCAATTCCTTTGTTCCTCGCTTCCTAGGTTTTTCTCTGTCTTTCTCATTCTCCCAGTAGCTGCAGTCTTAATCTAGTGTTTCCCAACACTGTTCATATCATAGCATAGATTGGAGTCCTCTGGATTTGTGGTGCATCAACAGCAAAATATACTTTATCTTCAACTCCTCCTGTTGAAAGTTCCATCACCATAGTGTTCTAAGGTAGTGGTTCTCAACAATTTTTGCTCCCCCCCCCCCCCCGGGGCCATTTGTGGAGGCACTTTTAGTTGACATAATGCTGGGCTGGTGGGAGGAGATACTACTGTAATCTAGTGGGTAGACAGAGGTCAGGGATGCCAGTAAACACCCTAAAGCACTCTGCACATGCCCCACAACCAGGAATTTTCTAGTCCAGGGTGCCAAAAGTGCTGAGAGTGAAAAAGCCTGCTGTATGGGAAACCCAACTCTCCCTATGGTCCAAGCATCCACCACAAGGATGGCTGCTGTTTCTGCATACACCCCTTACCTCTGGCCTACAGTTGGGTTTATCCACCTTGCCCTTTTCAGATAATTATTCTTTCCTATTTCCTAAACAGAGGCACAGACCAATGTTTGAATCTCATGTCACCAGATGATAGCACCCACTGCCCTCACTTGCTGTTGACTGTAGGCTCTTCATTTTTTATTTCTTTCCCATTTTTCCCCCTACTCCCCCCATTGTCTTCTCTCTGTGTCCATTCACTGTGTGTTCTTCTTTGTCTCCTAACATTCTTGTCAGTGGCACCAAAAATCTATGTCACTTTTTATTGCATCATCTTCTGCATCAGCCCTTGGTGTGTTTGGAACGACTTCTGGGCAGGCTGCACCTTTTTTGCAAGGGGCAGCTCTCCTTGAAAGGCACACTCTTTGTCATGGGGCTCCCCTATGTGGGGGACAACCCTGTTTGGCACAGCACTCTTTGCATGCATCAGCACTGCACGTGGGCCAGCTCATCATACAGGCCAGGAGGACCTGGGTTTGAACCCTGGACCTCCCAAGCGGTAGGCAGATGCTCTATCAGTTGAGCTAAATCTGCTTACCGCCTCATTTCTGAGTTTCCAGTACTGACATTCTGTTACTCTCTCCAATACTCCTCACATCTCAACTGGCCAATACACTGTCCTTTCAACTCTTTACTCTTCTCCTCCTGTGATCTTGTCTCCACACTCTGCAGCCATGCATTGCATGACCCTCTCTTGAATCTTCTCATTATTGGTAGCTGCTGTCCCTCCCCAATACCAATTTCATGCATCATACTGCAGACCACCACCACACATGACATATCACCTTAAATTTTGGAACATGAACTTAAAATGGCTTCATGGGCATTTACTTCCCTAGAAGTTCTCCTGCATCTCATAATAACCAAAAGACAGCTTGAGTTCTCAAACTAATTGGACAGTATCCCTGCGGCATTACCCGCTATGGAAACATGGAACGGCAATCATAAGAAAATCACGTGGTGGCGTGGGGTGCTCTGGCAGAAGGAAATGTGCTTAAGATGATGGGTTCTCACTTTTTTTTCCCCAAAAACGGATGGTTACGACTCGATTCAATGCCCAAACAACCCGTACGTCCGCTTTGGACGGTCACGATGGCCGCTTAGAATATACCCGGTCCATGGAACACCTGGACCTGTAAGCCCACTTGACCGCAGTGCCTGCCTGAAGTGAGCAGAAATGATTTCCACGCAAGTGTCTCACCACCCAATAGGTAAGCAGTTTCGTTTTGCGTCCCCGGGCCCCAGACCCGAGAGAAATGCTCATTCCTTCATACGGTCCCAAAAAGGAGGGAGAGAGGAGAAAGGGCAGGATGATTACTCAGAGTCGTCTGGGTGCTCTGGGGCCCCTCTCCTGCCACAAAAGAAATGCAGAGAAAGAGAGGTCACTGACAAGGGAGAGGGAAGACTCTGGGCCTGTCCTCTAAGGGAGACAGGCATCTGCAGGCCTGGCAGGGAGCCCAGGCCAAAGCCCTCAGGACACCAGTGGTAAAGGCCAGCGTTCCCCTGACATAAGGTGGAGGTAACGGTGATGGGAGACAGCATGTCTGTGAAAATCGCCATGGGAGAGACCTGCAGGGCAATGCCGGATGGCCCTAGGTAGGCCCCCGCTTGAGGAGGCCTTGGGGAATTTGGTGGGTGAAGAAACCCCGTCTTAAGATTGAGCTGGCAGCCTGGCACAAACCAGAAACTTGGCCTGGGTGAGATGAGCTATGGCACGGAGAGGGGGCTCTCCCAGCAGCCCCAGATCTGGCCCAGGGGTCCCTTCCACCACAGCCCCTTCAGCAAGGGGCCCTGACCCTCCCCCTGCCTTAGAACTCAGCCCTCTGCCCCCCAGCAAGTGTGAGGAAGGAACGATTCCTATCCAACAGTGGCCCCTAGCGCTGGAAGCTTTGGCTCAGACTTTGGGCAACGGAGCTGCTCTCTTGTTCCTGGAGCTTCTTCTGTCTCTTGGCTTTTCACCAGACACACAGGAGGGAACAACTGTCCAGGACAGCATAGCAGAGCTTCTCTCCTAGCCCAGTCCCCACCCAGCAGGCTCCACCCACGTCGGCCACCCCTTCCGTCGCATCCCCGTGGCCCCCTGGTGGCATTCGGTGTATACGTTTTGGAATCCCGCTTCCCCCAGCGCTGGAGGTTTTCCTGGCAGTGGACGCGCTGCCCGAAGTGCATCGGGTGGGTTTCGGCAGGATGCCTATTGGTCGCATCTGTCCCGGCACTGCCACTGGGGACAACTCCCGAGTGCAGAAAACGCCTCCCCGCCCCCGCCCCCCAATCCATTCACAACTGTCTTCCCTCTCCCGGGCTTGGGCACCTCGCGCCAGTGGCCACCGTCTCCAGGGCAACCAGGAGGGGCGGGGCCGGGGCGAGCCTGCCGGGGGCGGGCTGAGTGGCGCCTGCGCGCCAGGGCGGCGGTGGGCGTGGCCGGCCCAGCGGGCCGGGGCGCCTGCGCTTTGGTCCCGGCTTTGCGGGCGTCAGAGAGCGGTCTAGGGCGGCGCGGGAGGCCTGGCGCTTGCCCCTCCCCCTCCCCCACCCCTACCCCGGGCGCCGTCTGGGCGCCCCGAAAGGAGGGGCTGAGGAGGGAGGCAGCGGATGGAGCGAGAGGGGGCTTCGATCCCACACGGCTGTTGGATGCCGCTCTCCCGCTGGCAGGTGTCGGCACTTTTGCTTCCCTCCGCGGTCAGGACCGTGCTCTCCTCCCTCTCAGCTGACCTGGGCTGGTCCAAGGAGCCTGAGCGCAGGTGCTGCACCTGCGCTGGGGCTCAGGTCCCAGCTGGCACGGGGCCTGTCCAGAGACATGCAGAAGCCTGTCTCCTGAGCATGCACGCACCCAGTGCCAGGCTCAGCCGCAGCCAAAGTGACAGAAGAAGAGGCATGTGTAGGGAGGCCCCCGTGCAACCGAATCCCCCCTCCCCCCCGTGCAAGAGCACGGATTCCCAAGTAGAGCCCACTGGCAGGGCACTGAGGCCCGGAGCCACCTGCCATCAGCAGCGTAGTCCTGGGTGTCCCCGCAGCCCTCAGGAGCACCAGGGCCTGGGGCTTGATCGACCAGGCAGCTGCGCCTCGGCGAGAAGGGCTATCTGCTTTGGTTTGGAAATCTGGACGGTATCCCTGCGGCATTGCCCGCTATGGTAGCTTGGAACGGCAATCAGTAGGAAAATCACCTGGTTGCGTGGCGTGCTCTGGCAGAGGGAAATGTGCTTAAGATGACGGGTTGTCACTTTTTTTCCCCCAAAAACGGATGGTTACGACTCGAGTCAAGGCGCAAACAACCCACACATTCGCTTTGGACGGTCACGATGGCCGCTTAGAATATAGCCGGTCCATGGAACACCTGGACCTGTAAGCCCACTTGACCGCAGGGCCTGCCTCAAGTGAGCAGAAATGATTTCCACGCAAGTGTCTCACCACCCAATAGGTAAGCAGTTTGGTCTTGCGTCCCCCGGCCCCAGAGCCGAGAGAAATGCTGGTTCGTTCGTACGGTCCCAAAAAGGTGGGCGAGAGGAGAAAGGGCAGGCTGATTGCTCAGAGTCGTCGGGGTGCTCTGGGGCCCCTCTCGTCCCACC
The DNA here is from genome assembly GCF_030445035.2 of Dasypus novemcinctus. Lineage (NCBI taxonomy): Eukaryota > Metazoa > Chordata > Mammalia > Cingulata > Dasypodidae > Dasypus > Dasypus novemcinctus. Next base: position 17,518 of record NW_026688126.1, on the reverse strand, counting down.
AAAGAAACGCAGAGAAAGAGAGGTCATTGACAAGGGAGAGGGAAGATTCTGGGCCTGTCCTCTCTGGGAGACAGGGCTCTGCAGGCCTGGCCGGGAGCCCAGGCCGAAGCCCGTAGGTCACTGGTGGGAAAGGCCGGGGTTCCCCTGACATAAGGTGGAGGTGACGGCGATGGGAGACAGCATGTCTGTGACCATGGGCGTGGGAGAGACCTGCAGGGCAACGCCGGCCGGCCCTAGGTAGGCCCCCGCTTGAGGAGGCCTCGGGGACTTTGGTGGGCAAGGAAACCCCTCTTCAGACGGGTCTGGCAGCCTGGCCCGACCCAGACCCTTGGCCTGGGTCAGGTGAGCCATGGCATGGAGAGGGGGCTCTCCCAGCAGCCCCAGATCTGGCCCAGGGGTCCCTTCCCCCACAGCCCCTTCGGCAAGGGGCCCTGCCCCTCCCCCTGCCTTAGAACTCAGCCCTCTGCCCCCCAGCAAGTGTGAGGAAGGAACGATTCCTATCCAACAGTGGCCCCTAGCGCTGGAGGCTTTGGCTCTGACTTTGGGCAACGGAGCCGCTCTCTTGTTCCTGGAGCTTCTTCTGTCTCTTGGCTTTTCACCAGACAGACAGGAGGGAACAACTGTCCAGGACAGCATAGCAGAGCTTCTCTCCTAGCCCAGTCCCCACCCAGCAGGCTCCACCCACGTCGGCCACCCCTTCCGTCGCGTCCCCGTGGGCCCCTGGTGGCATTCGGTGTATACGTTTTGGAACCCCGCTTCCCCCAGCGCTGGAGGTTTTCCTGGCAGTGGACGCGCTGCCCGAAGTGCATCGGGTGGGTTTCGGCAGGATGCCTATTGGCCGCATCTGTCCCGGCACTGCCACTGGGGACAACTCCCGAGTGCAGAGAACGCCTCCCCGCCCCCGCCCCCCAATCCATTCACAACTGTCTTCCCTCTCCCGGGCTTGGGCACCTCGCGCCAGTGGCCACCGTCTCCAGGGCAACCAGGAGGGGCGGGGTCGGGGCGAGCCTGCCGGGGGCGGGCTGAGTGGCGCCTGCGCGCCAGGGCGGCGGTGGGCGTGGCCGGCCCAGCGGGCGGGGGCGCCTGCGCTTTGGTCCCGGCTTTGCGGGCGTCAGAGAGCGGTCTAGGGCGGCGCGGGAGGCCTGGCGCTTGCCCCGCCCCCTCCCCCACCCCTACCCCGGGCGCCGTCTGGGCGCCCCGAAAGGAGGGGCTGAGGAGGGAGGCAGCGGATGGAGCGAGAGGGGGCTTCGATCCCACACGGCTGTTGGATGCCGCTCTCCCGCTGGCAGGTGTCGGCACTTTTGCTTCCCTCCGCGGTCAGGACCGTGCTCTCCTCCCTCTCAGCTGACCTGGGCTGGTCCAAGGAGCCTGAGCGCAGGTGCTGCACCTGCGCTGGGGCTCAGGTCCCAGCTGGCACGGGGCCTGTCCAGAGACATGCAGAAGCCTGTCTCCTGAGCATGCACGCACCCAGTGCCAGGCTCAGCCGCAGCCAAAGTGACAGAAGAAGAGGCATGTGTAGGGAGGCCCCCGTGCAACCGAATCCCCCCTCCCCCCCGTGCAAGAGCACGGATTCCCAAGTAGAGCCCACTGGCAGGGCACTGAGGCCCGGAGCCACCTGCCATCAGCAGCGTAGTCCTGGGTGTCCCCGCAGCCCTCAGGAGCACCAGGGCCTGGGGCTTGATCGACCAGGCAGCTGCGCCTCGGCGAGAAGGGCTATCTGCTTTGGTTTGGAAATCTGGACGGTATCCCTGCGGCATTGCCCGCTATGGTAGCTTGGAACGGCAATCAGTAGGAAAATCACCTGGTTGCGTGGCGTGCTCTGGCAGAGGGAAATGTGCTTAAGATGACGGGTTGTCACTTTTTTTCCCCCAAAAACGGATGGTTACGACTCGAGTCAAGGCGCAAACAACCCACACATTCGCTTTGGACGGTCACGATGGCCGCTTAGAATATAGCCGGTCCATGGAACACCTGGACCTGTAAGCCCACTTGACCGCAGGGCCTGCCTCAAGTGAGCAGAAATGATTTCCACGCAAGTGTCTCACCACCCAATAGGTAAGCAGTTTGGTCTTGCGTCCCCCGGCCCCAGAGCCGAGAGAAATGCTGGTTCGTTCGTACGGTCCCAAAAAGGTGGGCGAGAGGAGAAAGGGCAGGCTGATTGCTCAGAGTCGTCGGGGTGCTCTGGGGCCCCTCTCGTCCCACCAAAGAAACGCAGAGAAAGAGAGGTCATTGACAAGGGAGAGGGAAGATTCTGGGCCTGTCCTCTCTGGGAGACAGGGCTCTGCAGGCCTGGCCGGGAGCCCAGGCCGAAGCCCGTAGGTCACTGGTGGGAAAGGCCGGGGTTCCCCTGACATAAGGTGGAGGTGACGGCGATGGGAGACAGCATGTCTGTGACCATGGGCGTGGGAGAGACCTGCAGGGCAACGCCGGCCGGCCCTAGGTAGGCCCCCGCTTGAGGAGGCCTCGGGGACTTTGGTGGGCAAGGAAACCCCTCTTCAGACGGGTCTGGCAGCCTGGCCCGACCCAGACCCTTGGCCTGGGTCAGGTGAGCCATGGCATGGAGAGGGGGCTCTCCCAGCAGCCCCAGATCTGGCCCAGGGGTCCCTTCCCCCACAGCCCCTTCGGCAAGGGGCCCTGCCCCTCCCCCTGCCTTAGAACTCAGCCCTCTGCCCCCCAGCAAGTGTGAGGAAGGAACGATTCCTATCCAACAGTGGCCCCTAGCGCTGGAGGCTTTGGCTCTGACTTTGGGCAACGGAGCCGCTCTCTTGTTCCTGGAGCTTCTTCTGTCTCTTGGCTTTTCACCAGACAGACAGGAGGGAACAACTGTCCAGGACAGCATAGCAGAGCTTCTCTCCTAGCCCAGTCCCCACCCAGCAGGCTCCACCCACGTCGGCCACCCCTTCCGTCGCGTCCCCGTGGGCCCCTGGTGGCATTCGGTGTATACGTTTTGGAACCCCGCTTCCCCCAGCGCTGGAGGTTTTCCTGGCAGTGGACGCGCTGCCCGAAGTGCATCGGGTGGGTTTCGGCAGGATGCCTATTGGCCGCATCTGTCCCGGCACTGCCACTGGGGACAACTCCCGAGTGCAGAGAACGCCTCCCCGCCCCCGCCCCCCAATCCATTCACAACTGTCTTCCCTCTCCCGGGCTTGGGCACCTCGCGCCAGTGGCCACCGTCTCCAGGGCAACCAGGAGGGGCGGGGTCGGGGCGAGCCTGCCGGGGGCGGGCTGAGTGGCGCCTGCGCGCCAGGGCGGCGGTGGGCGTGGCCGGCCCAGCGGGCGGGGGCGCCTGCGCTTTGGTCCCGGCTTTGCGGGCGTCAGAGAGCGGTCTAGGGCGGCGCGGGAGGCCTGGCGCTTGCCCCGCCCCCTCCCCCACCCCTACCCCGGGCGCCGTCTGGGCGCCCCGAAAGGAGGGGCTGAGGAGGGAGGCAGCGGATGGAGCGAGAGGGGGCTTCGATCCCACACGGCTGTTGGATGCCGCTCTCCCGCTGGCAGGTGTCGGCACTTTTGCTTCCCTCCGCGGTCAGGACCGTGCTCTCCTCCCTCTCAGCTGACCTGGGCCGGTCCAAGGAGCCTGAGCGCAGGTGCTGCACCTGCGCTGGGGCTCAGGTCCCAGCTGGCACGGGGCCTGTCCAGAGACATGCAGAGCCTGTCTCCTGAGCATGCACGCACCCAGTGCCAGGCTCAGCCGCAGCCAAAGTGACAGAAGAAGAGGCATGTGTAGGGAGGCCCCCGTGCAACCGAATCCCCCTTCCCCCCCGTGCAAGAGCACGGATTCCCAAGTAGAGCCCACTGGCAGGGCACTGAGGCCCGGAGCCACCTGCCATCAGCAGCGTAGTCCTGGGTGTCCCCGCAGCCCTCAGGAGCACCAGGGCCTGGGGCTTGATCGACCAGGCAGCTGCGCCTCGGCGAGAAGGGCTATCTGCTTCGGTTTGGAAATCTGGACGGTATCCCTGTGGCATTGCCCGCTATGGTAGCTTGGAACGGCAATCAGTAGGAAAATCACCTGGTTGTGTGATGTGCTCTTGTGTAGCGAAATATGCTTAAGATGATTGGTTCTTATTTTTTTGTTCCAAAAACTGTGCTTAAGGTGATCAGATCTTCTTTTATTATTTTTTTCCAAAAACTGATTGTTATGGCTCGAGTTAATGCCCAAATAATCCGTTCAACCGCTTTGTACATTCATGATGTCTGCTTATAATGTGGCTGATACATGGAACTCCTGCACATGTAAGCCCGCTTAACCGCAGTACCTCAGGTGAATGGAAATATTTTCCACTGAAAAGTCTCACAATGGTGATACTCCGGTGGTCTACAGGCACAGGGTCTTTGGGCGGTATCAGTGGAGGAATCAGTGGTGATAATTTGCGGCGGGAGGCACAGGGTTCTTGGCATTTTGCCAGCATCGTGAACGAGCAGCAGCAGCTGGCCTTTTCGGATTTCGGCTGGGCCCCATCCAATGTTTCGACTTGGTCTAGCCCAGCATCTATTCCATTGGTGAGCTGCTGGTGCCCTTGCATGAGCCACTGCTGCAGAGATCCACCAGCAGGTCAGGGCCGTTGATGATTCCTTTGTCATCAGCCATGAGAGGATATTAAGGCGGTCTTTCCCGGAGCTCAAAGTGTGCATTGTGGGTCACTTGGCCAGTGCCAAGCCGTCACTGCTGTACATGTGGAAACCTGACTGGCCCGGATATCCATGAAGAGTCTCCTGAAGCTCTGTCCATCTGGATGGCCGTGGCAATCACAAGAATTTGCAGCTTGGAAAACTCTTCTTCCGCCTATTTGGAATTCCTGCTGTTCCATGCCGTCTGTCAAGAAAGCAGGAGAAAGCACAAAGAAGTCAATATCTTTCAGGAGGCCAAAACCAAAGCACCAAAACCCTTGTAGACTGCACTCATTCTCCTTCTATAGTAGAATTTCATGAAGAGCATGAATGTAAGGCATATTATAGGCCTGCATAGTGTGGATCCTGTAGTAGTTTTTTCCACTCCAGGTCTCAATCAACATGGGGCTTAGTTTCCACATGGGGCTTAGTTTCCACATGGCGGATGGAGGCGAATCTCCCGCTGGCAGATGTCAGCACTATGGCTTCCAGCTGTGCTGAGGACCATCATCTCTCCCCTCTTAGCTGACCGGGCAAGTCCAGCTAACCGGAGCATGGGTTTTGCAACTGTGCTGAGGCTCAGGTCCCAGTTGGCATGGGCCTGTCCAGAGATTCAAGTCTCCTGAGTGTACACAAAACCTCAGGGCCAGGCTAAGCTTCCACCAAGGGGACAGAAGAGGTATGTGCAGGGAAGTCCCACCTGAAATCGACTCCACCCCATGCAAGAACACATATTGCCAAGTAGGGCCCACTAACGGGGCTTTGAAGGCCAGAGCCAACTGCCATCGGAGTAGACTTGGGTGTCCCCGCAGCCCTCAGGAGGACCAGTGACTGGGACTTTATCGACTAGACAGCTGCACCTAGGCGAGAAAGTGTATCTTCTTTAGTGTGGAAATCTTGACAGTATACCTTTTGAATTGCCTGTTATGGTAGCTTGGAACGACAATCAATAGGAAAATCACCCGGTTGTGTGGCGTGCTCTCGTAGAGCAAAATATGCTTAAGATGTTGAGTACTTACTTTATTTATTTATTTTATTCAAAAACCGATGGTTATGACTCGAGTGAATACCCAAACAACCCATCCAACCGGTTTGGACGGTCACGATGACTGCTTGTAATGTGGCTGGTACATGGAAACCCTGGACCTGTAAGCCCACTTGACCGCAGTGTCTCAAGTGAGTAGAAATGTTTTCTACTGAGAAGTCTCAGAACCCAGTAATGTAAGCAGCTTCATCTTGGGTCCCCCGAACTCAGAGGAAAGAAAAATGTGCATGCGTACCGTCCCAAAAAGGTGGGCTTGAGGAGAAAGGGCAGGCTCCTTGCTAAGAGTCGTGTGGGTGCTCAGGGTCCCCTCTCCTCCCAGAAAAGAAACACAGAGAAAATGAGGTCACTGACAAGGGAGACAGGAGATTCTGAGCCTCTCCTCTCTGGGAGACAGTCCTCTCCAGGCGTGGCATGGAGCCAAGGCATAGGCCCTCAGGGCACCGGTGGGAAAGGCCAGGTTTCCCATTCCAAAAGGGGGAGGTAAGAGTGATGGGAGACGGCATGTCCGTGACCATTGCCGTGGGAGAGGCCTGCAGGGCCACACCGGCCCTAGGTAGGCCCCCACTTAACGAGGCCTCAGGGACTTTGGTTGGCGTGGAACCCCCCTCTTAAGAGGGACCTGGTGGTCTGGCCAAACCCAGACTCTTGGCCTGGACCAGGTGAGCTATGGGATGGAGAGAACTTCTCCCATCAGTCCCAGATCTGGCCCAGGGGTCCCCTCCCCCATAACCCCTTCTGCAAGAGGCCCTGCCCCTCCCCCTGCCTTGGAATTCAGCCCCCTGCCCTCCAGCAAGTGTGAGGGAGGAACAATTCGTAGGCAACAGTGGCCCCCAGGGGTGGAAGTTTTGGGTGTGGCTTTCCACAACGGAGGCGCTTTCTTGTTCCTGGAGCTTCTGCTGTCTCTTTCCTTTTCATCAGACAAACAGGAGAAAACAACTGCCCAGGACACCATAGCAGAGGTTCTCTATTGCCCAGCCCCCCACTCAGCAGGGCCCTCCAACGTTAGCGACCCCTTCCATCCCCGTGGCCTCTCGGTGGCTTTCAGTGTATACATTTTGGATCCCCACTTCCCCCAGCGCTAGAGGTTTCCTGGCAGTGGACACGCTCCTGGAAGTATGTTCTGTGGGTTTCAGCAGGATGTCTAATGCCACGTCTGTCCCGGCACTACCAGTGGGGACAACTTCCGAGTGGAGAAATCGCCCCCTCCTCACAACTGTCTTCCCACTCCCCTCCTAGGGTACCTCCTGCCAGCGATCACCATCTCCAGAGCAACGAGGCACTGCAGGGGCAGGGCGAGTCTACCGCTGGGGGCGGTGTGAGGGGCACCTGCGTGCCAGGGTGTCGGTGGGCGTGGCCACCCGGTGGGCTGGGGCGCCTGCGCATTGGCCCTGGCTCGGCGGGCATCAGAGACCAACCTAGGGTGGTACGAGACGCACAGTGTGCACCTCCCCCTTGCACCGGCTGGGCACCTCAAGAAGAGGGTGCGGGGCAGAGGCAGCAGATGGAGCCAGAGGTGGCTGAGATCCCACAGGGCTTTTGGGTGCAGTTGTCCTGCTGACAGGTGTCGGCACTATTGCTTCCCGCTGTGGTGAGTACTATCTTCTCCTCCATCTTAGCTGATCTGGGCAAGTCCAAGGAACCTGAGCATAGGTGTTTCAAATGTGGTGAGACTCAGGTCCCAGCTGGCACAGGGCCTGTCCGGAGGCATGCACAAAATAGTCTCTTGAGCATGCACAAAACCCAGTGCCAGGCTCAACTTCAGCCACAGTGGCAGAAGAGGCATGAGTAGGGCGATCCCACTTGCAACCTACTGCCCCCAATGCAAAAGGACGTATTCCGAAGTAGGGCACAGTGGCAGGGCACTGAAGCTG